>NW_027551565.1:4046622-4214406 GCF_008692635.1 Crocuta crocuta
AGTAGAGAGGATAAGAGGGGACACAAAGGCTCAAGAAGCAACAGAACTTTTACTGTACATGGATCCAGGGTGTCCTCTTATGGACAGGCGATATTGTCAAAGCACATTCTTCAGGGTGGTTTGTGCGACGGTGCATTCCAAGACCCAAGCAATGTTACCCTGGGTGACTAAATTCCCAAGCCTGACCAAAAAAACCTGCTTAATAACCTGCCTAAAATTATTCATTAGTTCTTTCTACAAATATTTGCCAATCTACACTGTGCCAAGGCCCTCACCCCTTTCTGCTCCCATAGTACCCTGTATTCCTCCTCCCCACCACCGCATTTGTGATCATGTAGTAGGATTACCGGTCTCCCTGCTGGACTGTGAGCTCCTGGAATTCAGAGACTTTCTGGCAACTCCATCGATTTTCCAGTTCCGAGCATACTGTGTCCCTTAGTCAACAAATACCTGTTGAATGTTTCCCACAGTGTAAGAGGATATATGCTCAAAATTCTATTCTGGATTTCCAGGATCGCATCTTCCTAGCAGCAAATTCAGGACTAGCCTCCTTCCCTGGGGAAGAAGTGGACTAGATTGGGTAGGAGACTGTAGTGGCAGCGAGAGGGAAAGGGGGAGAGAGATGTTCCTGGGGGTTCTGGCTGTGGAGAGGGAGAGGTTAATGGCTGCTGTGACCATCCCCCGCCCCAAAGGCCCTACCTCAGTCCTGAGCCTGCCCCCCTCTCTGCCCTGAGGGTCCTAAGGAGCATGCCCACTACTCTTGCCACAGCCAGCACCTGCCAAAACAGGCATGGTTGTCTATTTTCCTACTGCTCACTGGGGAATGGAAAGGTCTCCCCTGCCTGCCCATTCCTCAAACAGGCCCCATTAACCCTTCCAAAAGGAAACATATGGAGGTGCAAACAAACTTGACTAAACTTACGCCGTTTTTTAAAAACCCTTTTGGCGAATAGTCCAAAATATGCTGGGCAATAAATGACCTCCCTCCCACCATCACTTTCTTAGGGCCTGTGCAGCTGCCCCGGCTTTGAAGAACACCTCCAGCCCCCCAACTCCTCCTGGAATTCTATGGGCTTCCATCCTATGTGGGGAATGCCCCCTCTTATGAAAGTTACCCCTACTTTACTTTCACTCATGTTCTGGGAAAAGATAAGCCTACACAATGACAAGGATGAAAAGAGGAACAGTCTGTACACAATTGAAATTCAATCCAGTGATTTCAATTCCAAGTTATTTAGTATGTATGATATGTTTGGCACCATGCTAGGCAGAGAAGGTACTGAGGAAAGAACCAGTCTTTGCCCTCACGAGATCATGGGCTGGCTGAGAGTGAAGCAGAAATCTATACCTTAGTTCATTCAGATCTTTGAGAGCCTACTACTATGCACCAGGCACTGGAGACACTATAACAGACAAAGATACTGTCCAGGCTTTAAGGAGTTTACATTCCAGCAGGAGAAGCATGTAATAAACATGAAATAATTTCAAAATGTAAGGACTCTTAGGTAACTAAAGAGGATTCTATAATAGAGACTGAGAAATGGGCGGGCCTACTTTAGATAATGTTTGTGCCAAAGGGCCCTCTGGAATAGGTGTATCTGTAAGTCCAGAAGAGGAGAACACAGTATATGAAAAACCTATGCAAAAGCATTCCAGACACAGTGGAGAACAGTGCAAAGACCTGGGGGTCAGAAGGAACTTGGCTTTTTCCAGGAACTGCCAGCCTACGGCTAATGAGGCCAACAAGTAGTGAGCAAAAGGGACAGTGACTGCATTAAAGTGGAGTCAGGCAGGAGACGGATTTCACAGGACACTAAAAAAGGTTAGTTTTGTTGTACATGCAGCAGATCCTTTGGAGTGTTTTAAGGACATGCTGTTATTTGAATTTTTAAAGACTGGCTGCTCTGTAGAAGGTGGAATGATGAAAGGCAAAGGAAGTTGTCCAGATGACAGGAGATGCTGGCTTGGATTATCTGGGATGGTGGCTATGGAGGTGAAGTGGATGGACTTCCCAGGCTTTGGACACAGACAAGACTTGCTGATGGCTCAGCCAGAGAAGGAAGGAGCTGAGATTCCTATCAGGCTAACAGTGACCACTGTCATCCCAGGGGGAGTTACTACTGCCTGCGAATGGTAAAAAGAGGTCACTCCTGGGCTGTGGGAGTACTCCAGGTAGCAGAAGATGTATTTCAGAGGAAAACTCCGGAGTCAGTCATCTTCTCAAAGCGCTTCCTCCCTAGCAAGGCCCAGGCTGATAGCAAGATGGGGGGGTAAGGGAGGTTACCCCCGCTGGGAGGCTGCTACCTTGGAGGCTTTATCATCCCCTACCCCTTTCTGCTCCCACCTCTGGCCAGCCCAGCACCAAAACTTCCACCCTAGGGGAGTTGTGACAGGGCGCCTGGGGTGGGATTGGCAGCAGGACAGAAAGTGTGCCGCGCCAACAGTGGTTAAAGGAAATTTCGAATGGGCACGAGAAACCAGCTGCTCCTAGGGACGGAATGTGCCTACGACCAGCATAAACTGGAGGGACATGTAAATCAGAGCCTCGATAAATGGGAGACCTGAGAGAAGGAACCACACCTGCAGGTAGGCCGCCATCCCCTGCGCAGGCCCCCATCCTCCCCACGTCCACCTAGAAGGTGGAGAGAAGCAATGCTCTCCCTTCCAAGGCTCCCCATCACCTGCTCAGGCTTCCCAGCAGGCAGCCCCTTCACATCCAGGGCTCATCTCCCCTCACTGCTCTCCTTCCCTGGTAAGCCTCAATCCACCAATTATTCCAGTCAGCAGAGCAGCAAGGTTGCCAAACTGGTAGCCTGTGGGATGTTTGTGTAATCTGCAGTGGATGAAAATGTTTTACAACAGTTGCCAACATTAAAATATTGGGCAACTTCACATAAAATTCTGGATGTACGGTTTCTCTTAAAAACTTAAGTCTTACAGTGCTATATATACATTTTTTCATGTTTTATTCAAGTACTTTTATGGTTTCTTTTTTTAATGTTTAATTCTCTATCTGAAATTTATTTTGGTGTAATGGAAGAATTTCTTTTTCCCCCTCACATGGCTAACCCATTATATTTTAGACAAAACTTCCCACAAATCTAGTTTCTAGATTTGGGTCTCTTTATTGTAGTCTCATTTGCAAGAACACACTAGTTTCAATTCTCTGAGGTTCCAAAGCTGGTGGGAAATGAAACTCTCCCTTTAGCTTCAGACAGGAAAACGTTAACCAGAACTAGTTTCTTAGGGTTTGGCAGAGTAGTAGAGCTCCTCTGCCTAAGGCTTTTGAGAAAAGCACTTGAGTGGAGACGAGGTCACCCCAGCCAGCATGATTGCAGCAGAGGAAGGGTGAGGCCGAAACCTCAGAACTGGCCATCGCGATTGTATTTTGCCACAGTCTCCACACAGGGTCAGTCTACTCCTATGAAAAAGTCTGCCTTTGTCCCTCGTCTTATGGTGTAATGTGTGCCCTTGGTCCCCCTCATGATAAACGCTGGCCTTGGGTGATCTCCTCCTCTCCCAGGGCTTCAGCTGGCATGTCTACACAAATGACTCACAAACCCTCCACTCCAATCCTCCTGCCAGCACTGACCCACAGCTGCACGCAGCTGCCTAAGAGCCGTGCCTTTGTGGATCCTCCACAGGCACCTTAAACCCAACCTCCTACTTCAAACTTCTTGTACTCCGAACTACTGTGGCTCCCCATCTCCCTCATCTGCACCTCTGTCCTTCTAGGCTTGAAATCCTCCTCCTCCAAAATGTCCTTCCAATCCACTGTCCTTTTCTACTTCACTGCCACTAATTCATGCTTTTATCATCTCTGGTTCCAACGCAAGAAATTTCTAACGTCTGCATTCCCTTTCAGTTTCCTTCCAACCACCTCCAGGTGCCTGACAAGGCCACTGCCAGCTCAGAAGTCCGCCAGGTCCCCACTGACAACAGAATAAGTCCCAACTCCAAAGACTGGCATTCGAGGCCTTCCGCGCTGTTCATCCCAATTTCCCCTTTCCATGATTTTACCATCACCACCCACTCTACACGTTCTTCACTCCATCTCACAGACTTCTCTGTTTTACAAGCCATTCCATCTAACGAGGGATGCCTGTTAACCCCTGGCCATCCCTCACCAGTTGTGACCACCAGTGGCAAAGAACCTCTTAGTCTTCAGACCTGTGCCATCCACAACCCTAGCCTCTCGCCGCATATGGCTTTTTAGTGCATGAAACCCCCTTGTCAGAATGCAGATGTACTCTAAGTGTTACAGGTATTGGATTTGAAAGACTTCGTACTTAAAAAACATACAGCATCTTCATTTTCTATAGCAGCTACATGTTGAAATGTTTTAGATAAAATGGGGTAAAAATATGAATTTCACGTTTCTTTTCACATTTATGTGGGCATTAGAAAATCCAAAATCATGTGACTCATTGTATTTCTATGAGCCTTCATTTATACACTTTGCCTTTATTCAGTTAAGTAATACTGGGAAGCACTAACTATGAGCCAAGCACTCTTATCACAGGAGATTCAGTGGCGGAGACAAAAAAGGTCCCTGACCTCAAGGAGCCTACAGTCTGCTAGGGAGCTTACGTTCTAGTTGTGGTTTATAAATGCACGCAAGTCTAGACAACTTTGCTCAATATTAAGCACAAAGAACAAAATAATCAGGTACTAACCAACCATATCCTTTGTACTTCTCATGCTCTAGGTTCTCCCAAAGATGACATCACACGTGGTAAATGAGATCGATAACATATTGCGAAACAAGCCCTACAGCAAAAAGGACTATAGATCATAAAGCAGTGCATGAGCCACAGGACCCGCATGGTTACAACTGCAGTCTACACTGGTACAGAACGGTGTTACTAGCCAGTCTTTGGAGTCACTTAGCAGCCTCCTGCTCAACCTCTAGTATTCCTGGATTCTGAGGTATCTGCTGTCGCTACCACTGTGCACCTGAATAACGAGCACATCTGAAAACTCACAACCAAGAAAATCCATTCTATTTTCTTATCTTGGACTGGAGTCACCTATTCTTGCATTGCTCTGTACACCTCATGCTTATGCCATAGAAAGTAACTGAGGGGAAGACTTGCCTTCAGGCATTCAGTAACTTAAAGAAGGCTGTACAGATCTATTTTTTCAAATGAATAAAATCCACAGATGCAATATGGATTGCATCAGAAAGAGGAGGCTATGTTCACTCAGTAGTCTTACTCAGGAGAATAAAACAATTTTACTTTTTTTTTTTTCTATTTTCACATTAAGGTTATCAAGGTTTGTCTCACTTGTCATTCAACAAAACTTAAATTCTTAAGTATCTGCTTCCATTACCTTTTAAAAATATTCACTGTTGCTCGGCCCCAAGAATGGCCCTGTATTGAAATTGACCCAAGGCGTCTCTATTAAGATTCCATTAATGTTCTGTCCATTCACACCTCGAGACAGTGAAAGGATGAACACCCAATCTTTAACCTGAGACATGATGGCTAATTTATGAAAGGTAGGATTACACTGCTATGGAAGCTTAGCTTTGAATAAAATGTAACGTATCTGCAATTGAAGTGTTCATTTTTGACTACATTTTATTAAAACCTGCTTTACACTTTTGACTGCTTGTAGGCGCAGCTTCTGCAAGTTTAAATATTTGAGCTTTAAAAATAAATATACAAATGCTCAGTTTTTAAAGTAAACCTGTAAAATACCCACAAAGGCAAATGTTTGTTTGCTGTTTAATTAACACTGGGATTTTACAATATGATGTTGGTTTTTGAGCAGTTAACATGAAAGTGAATCACAGACTTTTGTGAAAAATGCTATCATCACTATTCAGAATATGCTGGGTGAATTAACTTGCCTAGTGAAAAACACATGTTAAAGAATTTCCTCATTCTAGAACCACGTTATATGCACTAAACTAAATGCATGAAAGCTCTCTGCATGGATTAAAGGGGCCTCACCCTGTTGCACACAGAAGTGGAGGTCTAACCTTGCCATTACTGGTTACCTACCCTAATGAGTATGCCACTTGAGAAAAATTGTGAGACTATACCATGTGTACCTGTAAAGAGGGAAAACTTTGGGGGTGGGATCCTAGCTCTCTATTTGGACACAGGAGTATGTACAAAATTCTAATTTTCTGGCTAGCCAGTACCCCGTATAGAAATCACTCTGACACTTACTTAAAGATTATACTATCAGCTTAAAATGCTATTTTCTGTCACCATTTCCAAATACGTATTTCAGGATTAAGTTCTAAATCTTAAAGCATTAGTGTGAAACACCAATGAATTTTCTTTTTTGTTACTACTACCTGTATTCTAATAAGGAAACCGTTGGGTTTTTGCCCGGAGGTACCAGATTAATGATGGAAATGGATCATCCTTCAGTTGTTCATTGTGTATTCAATCCAGTGAACTACTGTATGCATAAATGAGCTGAAGATGTCTAATTGGAACTGCAATTTGACTTACTTGCTTAGAGTAATAAAAGTATTTTGTGCATTTAATCTCAATTAGTTTTTATCTGATCTTTCATTATAAGGGTGTGTGTGTGTAATCTCCACCTCCATAAGATAGGAAGAATCATCTGAATAAAAATTAGGTTGGCAAGTAAGCAGCACTTGAACAGAAACAGCAGTGATTAAAAGATTTCAATAACAATCCAAAATTTTTCTTATTAATGAAGAAAATGATTAACTGCTAACAGTAACATCTCTTACTGGATTTTAGAAATACTCTGCACTAAAGCTAAAGCTTCTCAGAACCCATTTAAAAACACCTGCAATTAAAACCAAATACAAACGTTATTGCTTAGCCATTATTTTAACCGACAAATCACCTGCCATGGTAAATATACTAGATTAGAAATGTCAGTTAAATCCTTAAGAAAAATTTCCATGCACTCCGATATTCTTTTATGGAAAGAATGTTTTGCCAGAGAACATACCATTCCGAAGTGTAACCTGGGTAGCAGTCATCTGCATACTGCAATCTCAGCCAGAGGAAATGCAAACTAGATGCTATGTGCCTGGCTGTCCACTCTAGGAACTATCACTTCATCAATAGCGCACCATCTGTCAGCAGATGTCAGAGCCTCACTTCAGCCAGCTTCCAGGCCACAACTCCTTGGCAAATGAAGAAACCAGACCTACAAGCCAAGTATTCGGGGTTCCAGTCCAGCACTCTTTTAAGGATGAATTTTATGAAACACTCTGTAGGTAAATGTTTAAGTTAAAAAAGCTTGGGTAAGAATCCAAATTCAGAATCCATTAAAAGGAGGCAAAGGTCAGAGAAGAGATGCAATGAGCACTCATGAAAGCCAATGAGAAGTTAGTCTCTAACCATATCAATGAAAATCTAAACAAACCACTCAAAAAACCCTAATCTTCAATTAATTCCCCTGCCTGGGAGTCCAAAGAGGTAGGGATAATCCCCTAGAGCCCAAAGAGAGAGACCTGTAGATTAGTTCTCTATATATACACGTATAGGTCTATGCATCCTTTGTGTCTCCAGAAACAGCAGTGACTGGCACGCACACTGAAAATGCAGCAAGTGGGCTGGCAGGACAGCACAGCAGGCACATGCAGGCCGAGGCCCGCCACGCTGCTCTGTACCAGACCCACACCATGCCTGTCCCTGTCACGGACATTTAATTAGCATTTCAGGAACTACAAAAATGCACATTTACATGTGTGAGAAATCTACATAGTAATGTCGAATAATAAAGATGACGTACTTATTCATATGTTTCTCATAAGGACGCCTAGGGAAAATATAAACTTTAAAAAGCAAAGTTTAATCATACTCAACAAATAAGACCTTTCACAAGAACTCTGGGTATGAATCCAACCTCCATATTCTGGTTAACTTCAAACCTTGTACATTATTCTTTCCAATTTAAAATAATTTACCAAAAAGGACAACCAGCAGATTTTTACTGGCTAAGAATAATTTCTAGCTAAGATTTTTATTAAGTTGTAAATGAGAAACTAAAAACAGGAAAATGTAAAATGAGCCAACACATTAAGCCTCTACTTACCACAAGGAATGCAGGAGGCAGGGCTATTTAATCGATTTTAATTCCAATTACAGCAGAACGCTTTTTATTTTACTGGTATTGGATATGGGGTATTTTTAAAATACAAATTCTACAGCCGGTTTTTATGAACTAAACCAGATGCAACACATAATTCTATGTGCCACATAGCAATTTTAGGTATGAGGAAAAGTTCTATAATTCCCAAAAGTACTTGTACAGTAAATTCTGAATGAAAACTGGCAATGTGAGTACATGCCTTACAAACTTATGCATAGAAATTTAACAGTACAGAAAGTTAGAAATCATCATAACCAAAAAATACCGCAGGTAAAATTCAAGACAAAACCAAATTTTGCTTATTTGCTTTTCTACAAATTATTCAGTTTGTGAATTCAAAACACATTCTATTAGGAATTTTAAGCTGATGCCCTTTTTCACCACCCCATCTCAGGTACATGGTATTTTAAGTGTGGTGGCAATTTCCCCCCTTCTACACAGATACTGCCATCTAGCGGCAATTCTTTACCAGCAATTAAAAAACAAAACAAAAACTTGGCCCAGCTCTGATAGTAGACCCTGATGGGTTTGTCGAATAAGCAAATGCATTTGGTACACAAACTCCATGCCACCAAACTACTGACCAGTTATTTATCTACAAAAAAAAAAAGGTTAACACAATAAGAAAAATAAACCTCACACGTCTTACACTACTTTGCAGTGACGCTCTTGTGACTTCCCTATTCATTCCATATTATCCAATGACAGCACATGGATAATAATGCACCGAAGAAAACTAAATTGCAGACTTCTAGAAGCAATGAGGAAATATAATCCTCAATGAAGACAACGACGATCTAAGTCACTAAGCAGATGTGCTCCTGCCCCTGCCTCCTTCCCAAGTTCTTGGGTGTGGGCCTACCAAAACCATCCAGTTGCACACAACTCCAGATGAACACTTCTATGAAGTTATAAACAAAACAGAAAATATTTACAACATTTACCTTAAATTTAGAAATGGAAACTAAAGATTAAAGTTAAGGTTAGAAATTAAGATTAAAGGTAAGGTACAAAATTAGGAATAGGATTATTTCTTTTGAAGTACTGTCTTTTAAAATTACTGACTGTGGTCAAAAGTTAACAGGAATATGAACCTGTATCACCGGTGATTCCATAACCTTTTAAGTAGTACAAGTTAAAATGCTTACCAAACTTTTTCCAATTATGGCACGTACTAGAAAAATGATAATTATCCCTACGCACGCTGGTTAAAAAGTGCAAGAGACTGCTCTTGGCTGGACCCATGGGCTGAAGAGGTTAATGTGAAGAGGTGCTGTTCAGAATCGATAAGAACCTGTGGACCAAAGGGTCAAATCTATCAAGGTCCCAACAGGAAAATGCCGACAAGCACTAAAACCACTACAATTCCTTGGAGAGTTCTTAGAATTCTGGAACTAAGACCATAAATATTACTCTGGTCTTTTACACAGCAATAGTCAGGAGATTAGTTCTCTACTGAACATTCTAGTGGTGTGAGACTCCAGTCTCTTAACAGGTCAAACCAACATGGTAGTGTTGAGCTGACCTCCCTGGCCACCCAAGGCCAAAACTATACAACTGAACAGGAGGATATGCTTTAACCCTACAGGACAACTCTCATATGCCTGTCCACTATTTTTAGGTTATTACCTTGGCTGCCTTCCTTTTGTTAATAAAAAAAAAAAATAAAAATAAAAAAAAGAAAGAAAGAAGAAAGGAAAAGAGAAAGAAAGAAAAACTTTTCTACCAGTTTCTCTTCCCCAAGTTGGAGATACCTTGTTTCTGAGTTATTTCAAATCACAAATTCAGAGACTTGTAAACATGAGGCTTCTGTTCAATCCCCAGGGGAAAGGATTCATTCTGATATTTACGGTTCAAAAAAAAGTTGTAACATTGTGGTTAGAACACAGAGAACCAGTTATGAACTTCTTGCTATTATTATAAATAACAGCTCAGTCCAGGTTACTGTGACCTCTGACAGATCAAGGAAACAAGCTATTTTCTCCTCTTGTGATTACAGCACACTGCATGACACTTTATACCTTTTAATAAATGTCCTGGTACTCTGAGTTTCCCTTTCAATTCCTTTAATTTCAACAATCTGTCAAAAAAGAGCCAATAAACAAATACTGAATTACATTTTGTTGGGTTTTTTCAAACCCTCAAACTGGAGACTATAAAAACATCTTGTGCGTCTCTCACCCTGACCACCCTGCTACTTTTCCATATACCACAGGCCACCCGTAGATACAAAGCCAGGGGGCAAAGCTGCCATGGTCTATTTGGAGCCAGTAGACAGCAGGGCGATGAGGCCTGATGAAGCACTTATGGACAAAATATAGTTCCTGTAAAAATTTAATGTTAAGGAAAAATTAAAAGCCCAAAAGCAATTCAACAAAAGGAGCCCATCTCTGTGCAATGCAGTTTCCCTCCTGACACTATAAAATGACAATAATGTGCAGTCCCATTGTCTGCAAATGCAATTTACTATAAAGACTATAAAGAATGAAAAGCATTCACAGGAAGTGCGTTTCAATTTTAAAAAGAAAACACCTGAGACAGAAACCTAGAACACATGATCACAAAGAAAAATCTGAATTCCATTTAACCTGAAGGAGAAGAGCGAATCAAAGAATATGAGCAGGAAGAAGAAACTTCTCCCTTTTCCCCTGAAGGGCAAAGAAAAAAGAAGCCTCCCCTGTCCAGCAGTGTTTTGGCTACAGTTGGCGTGTGAAAGCAAAGAGGCTGTGAAAGTTCAGAGCTCCTCTCACTCACAGAACTGGACTGTTCGGGGAAAACCGCTCTAGTATTCCCAGAAGATTCAAGTTGGAAGTGTCTGCTGTTTTATTACATCAAAAACTCCACCTGTTGGGGCGCCTGGGTGGCTCAGTCGGTTAAGCATCGGACTCTTGGTCTCAGCTCAGCTCATGATCTCATGAGTTTGAGCTACTTAGTGGACTGATTCCCTGGGCAGTTTTTCTTTATAGTTAAATACTTGGGACAAATCAAAACCAAAACGAAGTACTGCTTCTAGACTTCGGAAAATGCTAATCAACCTTTAAAAGGATACACGGTAGGGTTGAAGTTCTTCAATATAAAGAAGGAAGCAACAATGACCAAGACCAGGAACAGGGTGTTGTTATAGAAGATGGAAAATGTTGTAGCTTCATAATCGGCGACTTCATTCTTCTTCCACAAGATTCTGTAGACACACAAATCAATCACGTTTATAAATATGTATTAAAATATTTTAAATACCACATGGCTGTAGTTCACTATAATTAAGTTTTCCTTAAGTATTCTGAATAGAATGTGTTTTCAATATTTAATTTAATCAGCATTGTGCCCTTTTTTCCTGCTGAAAAAAGTATTTTACTCTATTAATGAAAATAGCTGCTGGGTATATTACTTTTTTTCCCAGGCAGTCAGGGCTTGGCAGGAAGGGACAGATTAATTGCAACTAGCCTGGTTTCATCATCAGCCTAAAGAGAGATTCCTCTAGGTCCTCACCGAAAACAAACTCCATGATCAGTAGCCAAATGAAGCTTTCCTGGCTGTTTGCTGGCTTGAGACGCTCAACAGCCTCCAGATTTCAGCCTTCAATATTACAACTAGCTGTGGCTCAGAAAAGCAGACTACTTTCCAACTGCCGTTAGCCATCTTTAGATAATTCAAACAAGTAATCTGTTTGATTAGGAGGTTTTTATTTAATCTATTTTATTATGTTTTATTAATTTACTAAAATTTTATCAATCTTTTAGTTTACCTCTTCACACAGGCAGGTGTGTGTAGGAAGCCTTTATTCCATTTGGTTAATTAACTTTGTAAAACAGTTTTTAAAAGGAGAGGTTGTGACTGGTGGGACATAAAATCAAATGGGTGGATTCAACACTCAGGGACAATGACTAAGTGGGTTCAGACCAGCATTAAAAAAAAATATGAAGTGTATCATCTACAGCAGAATAATTATTATTTTGTGAAACATTTGTGTATGTGCGTGTTTGACTGTATTTGGTCAAAAGATAACGTATTTTACTGTCGATCATTATCAAAGAGGCTGAAAGCCATCACCACTGATGCTTTGTCCTCCCAAAAGATATTTACTATTCCAGGGCCAGATGATCCCCTCCACCAATCCTAAGGACAGAACTATGGCTAATGTCTCTGGCAACTGCTACATTTTATTCACCAAATGTTCTAATACAAAGTCAAGAAGCTGGACTGTAAAGGAGCTATATAAGCGAGACGATCTTCATCTCAAGAAGTTTGTGGTCTCAAACATAAATGCCATAGTTCCTCAATTCTATGGATAGAGTCAATTTAATATAACTTCTATTTAAGTTTGGGAGAAGTGAAAAATACTACATTAAATGCACAGCCATCAACTCTAATACAGCTCCTGATTTCAGAGTAGTTTACATGTAAATTTTAAAATATAGAGGACTTGAAATTGGGAGGGAATATATTATACCATTTTAACAATGAACAAAGAAAACACCATCTCAGAAAGATGCATAGTCCCAATCTAGTTTAATGCCAGAAAACACTCAGAACAATTGCCTCTGTTTTTAAGATTCTGGCACAAGACCCAACAAAGACAGGTTCCTTAAATAGACTACTAGTATGCCTTTAGTATGATTGCTTAGATTACCCCACCTCCATCAGAGCACTTCTCCCTACCTCCCTACCATGCCCTGAATCAGAACCATCTTCAAAACAGCTGGGATGAAGAAGTGACTCAATCCTTCAGGTTACCCCTGCTCCCGATATGACCAGGTGTCATAGCAGTGTATACGCGGGACTGTCCTGGACATACCTCAGAACTTTTATTTCCATCCGTATCTTGGTTCAGTCTGAAAAAATGTGGTCATCAGCAATAGTTCTGCCAAAGCTTCACTGGTAAGAAATCTAGTTTGGGAGAGCATTCCCAAGAACTCATTTTTCCAAGGAGCATTTCCCACAAGAGGAAGACTGAGACCAAACTCAAGCAATGTCATAATCACATAATGCTAAATGACAGAACATTGCTAAGTCAAGAAGAAACACTCACACCCTGGGATAAATGTTAACGAATCTCTGATTCTCCTCAGCTCACCTCCAACCTTGAATGGATGGCAAAGCAGTTTCAAAGTGGCATGGAGTACAGATTCCAAGTGACTGTAGATGGTAGCTCTGAGGCATACATATCTAGGCAAAGAGGTGCTAATAATAATAAGCCTTCTCCAGAATCTCTTGAAACAACTTACTTTTGAGGGAGAAAAATGCTAGCTCTCTTTTTTTTTTTTTTTGGAAAAACACTAGATCTTAGTGAGAGTCTTAGTCCCAGTTATCAGAGTCAATTTTGAGTAGAGACCTGGGTACAACTTTATCCAGTGTGGTTTTTGTGACAGGAATACTAACAGCACAAATTTCTACTGACAAGAACAGAAACTTTATAATCTTCTGACCCTGCATTGTATATATCCACAAAACCTGAAATATCTGATCCAGCCAATGGCAAAGATACTTCATTTCCACTTCCCCAACTCTCATTCACTCATAGTGACTACCTGAATACCATGCCGAGAAAAATTCAGAGACCTATTCCAGGATCAAGAACAAGTGCCAGGCCAAATGAGACAAGTCTGCAGTGGGCAGAGGAGACCCATTTGTCATCTCTGATATAATTTATCACCTAAAACGTACAGAGCTGTAACAAGCACTTTGAAATTGAAATGATATGCGCTCCAATTTAAGAGCCACTTTCCTAATAAATACTGTAATTCAGTAAAAAGATTTTTAGAAAGTGTCCTAGATTCTCTAATGATATGCAAAAATTTACAGTCAGAAAGCTATGCAGCCAGACTGAATTAAAGCTGCTTCCTGAAGGGGCGCCTGGGTGGCTTAGTCGGTTAAGCATCCGACTTTCGCTTACATCATGATCTCGCAGTTCGTGGGTTCGAGCCCCGCGTCGGGCTCTGTGCTGACTGCCAGCGCAGAGCCTGGAGCCTATTTCAGAGTCTGTGTCTCCCTCCCTCTCTGACCCTCCCCTGCTCATGCGGTCTCTCTCTCTCTCCTAGAAATAAATAAAAATATTAAAAAAAAAAAAAAGCTGCTTCCTGAAAAATGTTGCCACTCCACTGCCACTACTTTAAATATTGTACCCTTCGGAGGGCATATGTGCTGGCTCAGTCGGTAGACTATGCAATCCTTGATTTCAGGATTGTGAGTTCGAGCCCCATGCTGGGTGCAGAGATCACGTAAATAAATAAGATTAAAAATGCATATATATTGTACCCGTAAATTTTTATAAAGGATCCACAGGCAATAACCATTTCTATGTTTTAGTGGCTTTTCAAAACCACTGTAAAAGACATTGTTCTTTAAGTTACTGAGTGTCCCTTAAATAAGGACTGACTTGTTTAAATCCTTCCAAATTCAGTGTGAAGAAGTTTTTTTCAGAATGACTTACATGACGCTTCTCATCAGAAAATGCAAGTGAAGGACCTTGGACAATTCCCCTGACACTCAGAAGCTCAGAGCGAAGTTCAGTGCTCAACTGCTGTAACCAACTCCAAGGTCCTTGTTCATTGATCTTTCCTTACTTTTAAATGCTTTCTGTCTATGCACTTTCATATTCCAAGTCTCCACAAGGTCTTTCTGGAGCAAAGTGGGTTAAAAACTCCATTTCACAAAGCACTTTGCAGATAATAAAACTTAAGATCTATGAAAAAACACCTCAACTCGTGACTGTAGTAAGCCCACGGAACAACTCTTAGGCACAAGTTTATTCAGTCATTCAGAGACTTCTGCTACTTGGCTATTAGACTAGTAAGCCTTCTAAGAGCAGCTGGCAGGAAAAATTGAGGGGTGAGGGCTAACAAACGGGGCACAGGTTTGGGCAACAGGAGACAAAACTGAGTTTTCTTTTTCCCAACCAATGCAGATAACCAAGAACTGGATGTCCCCAGGGAAGCTCAGGAACAGAAAGATCACCACCTAAAAATGCTAACACACAACACAATGTAAACTCTTCAGAGCCAGAGGGGTTAGGCGATATGCTCAAGGCCGCACAGCTCTCAAGTGCAGAGCCAACACGGGAGGAGGTTCTGCAAGCTCCGAAGTTCTAGGAGGGCAGTTAGGAGTACAAGGTCTCAAGCCACACTGCCCGCGTTCTTGTTATGGATTAACCACACACTAATCCATGACCTTGAGCAAATTACCCAAGCTTTCGGTACCTGTTTCCTCAAATGTAAACTGGAAATAACAGCCCTACCTCACAGGGCTCTTTAAATGAGCTTTACAGAACACAAATAAAAGCATCTGGTGGTGGTAAAAACTCAAAATGTCAGTAAATGTCATTCCCATTATTACATCTTCTACAATATCAACGTTTAACCTCAGGCAATTATCCACATTCCATTCCACTCCAGTATCCACATTCTGTAGGCAGAAACCAACACTTCCTTTCTACAAAGTATTCCCAGTTTTGAGTATCACCAACCTTTCATCCTTTTCCTTTCGAGACATCTTTCTGTTATCAGCTTCAGAAAGTTTTCGAGTCACTTCTTTGGAAACTGCATCCTCCCTCTTCTGTGCTACTCTAGAAAATAAAAGAAAAAATGTTTCCACATGCTCCAGAAATGAACAGCGCACTATCTGAAACACTCTGTACTCATATTTTATGTTCACAACTACATGATACTTACATTCCAAGAAATAATCTTAACAGAAAATTCCAAATTTATTATAATAGCCAAAAAGAGAACTCAAGAACTTCTAAGATATAGTTTATTAGATATGTTTTGATTTCTGCTTAAAAGGGATTTTTCCTGAGCTCCCGGGTGGCTCAGTCAGTTGAGTGTCCGACTCATGATTTCCATCATGATCCCAGGGACATAGGATCAAGCCCTGCATAGGGCTGTGCACAGAGCAGGGCCTACTTAAGATTCTCTCTCTTCCCCCCTCCGCACCTCCCCTTGCTTGCATAATCTCTTGCTTTTAAAAAAAAAAGGGGGGGGGATAATTTTCCAAAGTTTAGATATTAAAGGATAAGTAAGTCAAATGCATTTAATTATAAATTATTGTAATTCTATTTTGTCTATTTGTTAAATTTATTTCTTCAATAAATTTGGTAAGGTATTAGCAAATGATATAGGATTTCAATTACAGTAAATAAAAGTAAACTAGACTGAAAAATACAGAGGGGAATTAAAACCTGCAACATATTAAAGTAATGCTTTTAACTCCATTCCAAAGAATAGTTTCACTAAAAATAATACCACGAGGGATTAACCATAGCACTTCTAATTAAATGAACTGGTTGTATCAAAAGATAATATAATATCAGCCAGAAAGGGCTAGAAGTGTTATTCAAAACATCAGATCAGGGGGTGCCTGGGTGGCTCAGTCAGTTGAATGATGGACTCTTGATTTCACCTCAGGTCATGACCTGGTTTTTAAGTTCAAGCCCCAATTAGGCTCTCCACTACCAGTGCAGAACCTGCTTGGGATTCTCTCTCTCTCTCCCCCTCCCTCCCCACCTCCCCTGCTCACACTCACGTGCGCGCGCGCGCTCTCTCTCTCTCTCTCTCTCTCGCAAAAAACATTAAAAGAAATTTTTTTTAAAGATCAGGTCAGAATCTTCAGTGACAAATCAAATAAAATATTAAAATGCATATTCAATCAGAAAATCTTTCAGGTGAATTTTAGGAGATGTGACTGCTAGTGAAAGAGGATAAAATTTAACCTATGATAAAATGCAAAAAGCCTGCCAAAGTTGATGACATTTAAATTCAACATGGTATATTTTTGAAAATATAGGAGACACTGGTTAGCCATAAATATACAATAACTGATATAAGCAAAATATACCACCAGTCCCACTACGAAAATGTTCAACATGATACTGAGATGTATTAAAAGCCACAGGATGTGGAACATAGAAATTTGTCCACCCCTATGTTCCATTAATGAATCCCTTGTTAATATGCTATGTTTAGTTCTGGTCAGTGTAACAAGGAAAGATGTGGAGAAATCAGGATGGATTCCTGAAAAGAAAGCCCAAGATCATTCAAGGCAATAGTTTTCAATTTTTCTTTAACCACAAGAGCTTCTGGGATACAAATTAAGCACAAATTCCCAAAGACCCGACTTCAGTTGATTCATTTTATTATGTAAAAGTTCTGCCCGTAAGGGCAGAGACTCTCATCTCTAAACCTCTCTAGCAGACCAGGCACTCAATAAGTGTTTCTTGAACTTCACATAAGACCACTTTTCCTAAGGCCAGCTGATAAGAAATGGATGTGGTTTACAGCAGAAACCTTCCCAAGAAAAAAAATACACACACGTACGTGTACGTACACACGTACACACACACACACACACACACGCACGCAAGCATGCACGCACACACCCCCATCAGGATGCTAGGACACAGGAATAAACTATCTGCAAAAGAGTTGGCTATCTCCAGGTATCTTCAGGGCAGATCATCTGTCCAGAGGACAAATCTTCCCAAAGAGACCAAACCAGATTAACGAGATCTAAAATTGTATACTCACCTAACAAACATATAACAACTTGTCAGAAGAAGCCCTATTCTCTTAGGGCTCTTAAAAAATAAATCTCACTCAGCACTGAATGCTCTAAAACAAAACAAGGGTCACCCCAGTGGCCCAGCAATCAGCCAGCTGAGATGACCTGCAAAATCAACTGTTTTTCTTCTATTATTTCTACCTATTTTAAATCTTTCCAGAATAAAAAAAGGAAAATACCAACTATTTAACTTCTTAAAGAAAAACATCTTTGCAAACATTTAAGTCATGCCACCTTAAACAAAAAAAATTCCTACAGGCTCTCACCCTCAATCTGACAGTGCACAGAAACATTTGTTATGTGCTCAACACTATACCTAACATATTATCCATGTTACCATATTTAATCCTCACCATCTATGAGGTACCATTAGCACCCCCATTTTACAGCTCAGGAATCCAAGGCCTAAAGAAATGTGCGCTGAAGGCTATACATATAAGAACAGCAGAACTGGGGGGCACCTGGGTGGCTCAGCTGGTTAAGCATCAGACTCTTGATTTCGGCTGTCAGGATCTTGCAGTTTGTGAGATCAAGCCCCGCGTGTGGCCTTACACTGGCAGCAAGGAACCTGCTTAGGATTCTATCTTTCCCTCTCTGCTCCTCTCTCTCAAAAATAAAGAAATAAACTAAAACAACAACAACAAAACAAAACCCAAAAACAGCAGAATGGGGACCAGAATCCAGATCATCAACACATAAGCTATCTTTCCTCTTCTACAAACACCTATCTACCCATACTCTGCATCTTGCTGAGTCTTTGAATTTTAATGCACCTTGGAAATCTGTAGGAGTTTCAACTAAATCGAAACTACAATTAAAGAAAACAATTCCACTCTGAAAGAACCTATTAAATCAAGTCAATAGTCACTGAAATTTTACTGAGCTAAAGGTACCATTATCTGTTATAAGGGACGCAAAAGACATGGCAGTGGCCCTCAAGAAGCCTAAAGCAGAAATGAGAAGGTAAAAAGAACAGAATTTTCATTCCAAAAAGGTTAATGAAAAATAATATCCAAAACAAGTCAAAAGATGTCAAGTTTCAAAGGGACTGAATTCCAAGAACATCACAAAAGATGGTCATACAGGGTGCCCAGATCTGAGGCCTTCGCTACCCACAGATGGCCACACCTCACAAGAAAGACAGCCCAGCACAGCAGGTCCAGGATGGGCTGAAACCTGAATGGTAGGTGAAGACGGCTGCCAAGCAGAAAGATAACAAAGATGATCATTCTGCTGGTTCTGAGCAGAAAGGCAGTCACACAAAGCTGAGCTCCTGTGGGTCCAGAACACCAGCAGAGCAGCTCTTGAAGCCACTTTCAGCCACTGAGGCCACTTCTGGGCTTCTTAAAATAAGTCCCTGTTAATTAAGATCATCTCAACATGTTTTTATTGCTTGTCACCCCAAGCCTAACACAGATACAACAAACTTAAGATTGATATTATGTGTGATCTTAAAAGAGGAAATAGGAAAATCTTTTACATTTTCACACACTTAGAAGAAAAAATGTAATTAGCATTAAAAAGGTCAGAGTTTAATTTAAAAACAAGACCATTTCTTTCATGTCCAAAAGTAGTACATGGAGAACCCAAAACTATTCTTTTTTTTTTTTTTAATGTTTTATTTATTTCTGAGAGAGAGAGAGACAGCACAAGCAGGGGAGGGTCAGAGAGAGAGGGAGACACAGAATCTGAAACAGGCTCCAGGCTCTGAGCTGGCTGTCAGCACAGAGTCCGATGCGGGGCTTGAACCCAAAAAGCCGTGAGATCATGACCTGAGCCAAAGTCAGACACTTAACCAACTGAGCCACCCAGGCACCCCAAACCAAGAACTATTCTTTCCAGAAAAAATTCCACTTGGCTTCAAAACGTTAACTTACTTACTTGGTGGTTTGTTTTTCCAGTGAACTTTATTTACATATTTTGAGAGAGAGAGAGAGGAAGAGGGTGCCCATGCATGAGGAAGGGGCAGAGAGAGGGAGAGAATCCCAAGCAGGCTCTGCTAAGCACAGAGCCTGATGTGGGTCTCAATCTCTCATGACAGCAAGATCACGACCTGAGCCTGTATTAAGAGTCAGACATTTAACCAATTGAGCCACCCAGCTGACCCTGTTTTTCTGATTAACCCCATAATTAAGGCTAGTGCTTAACCATTCGAATTTCACCCTCAAAGGCTACTTAACAATGTCAGAAGCATAGTCTCTGCTTCACTTAGCTGTTAATTTTTTATAGCATTAATATGCCTCCCCCCTAAAATATACATATACATACATATACAACTCAAAGTGATACTTCTTGAAGACAAGACATACAAATGGTCTTTAAGACATCCTTCTATATAAGATTGCAACATGTAATATACACTTCAACTTGAGAAATATACTTACTTGTGCTTGAGAACAAATTTCACATTTTTGTAAGCAAAGGCTACCAAATAAGTGCTTACTAGGGTCATCACACTATAGAGAACGGCAGACTGAACAAGGTCCATATGCCATATTCGCCAATATAACCCTGAATTAAGACAGAAGGGAGGGGATGCAAAAAGGAACAAAACATTACCACCCAGTTACAAAGGCCTGCTCAATTAATTATAGCTAAGCCTATAAAATACAGTCCAGGTTAGGAAATACAATACACTGCACGTGGATCTTCAGGAGTGATAAAGTTACACTCTAAAACTTTCCCAGCTCAGAAAATTTGAAAAAGAGAAACTTCCCGTTACTAGTCCAAATGAAGTTTCTGCTTCTTCTAAAATGAGAATAAACTCTGAAGAGAAAAAAAAAATCACAACCCACACTTCACGTTCCATTCAGCTGGATAACGTTATACGAAGTATACAGGCTGTTCCAAAACGCCACGTGCAGTCCCAAGCCATAATTTACATGCTGACGTGGCTGTATGAAATCAAGGCAGTGCTCTGTGCCTCCAATGAGTCACCCTCGAATTTCACCCTCCACAACATGTTAAAGGCACGGTGGGATTTAAAGGACCGAAAGAAAATAAATCTCGATTTAACTGCCCAACAAACGTGCAAGCAGTAGGACAGACAGGAGATTCAAATCCGAAAACCCTGAGCTATAAAACCAACTTTGCCCAAGTCTGCAAAATTTTTTCCTCCAAGTGAGAATTCTAGAATTGCCCTAATAGCATTAAAAAGTTTAAACTATTTAGAGCGTGGGCTCTTGGCATTGGTCTAATCTCTCTCACCAAATTAGGAAAACGATGTTCAGTGGTGCGCAGTGCTTCACCTAGAGCTACACTTCTAATTCAGTTCACAGGTTAATGGGAATCTGACTCTCGCCTAATTCATCACTCATCAGTTTTCCCAAAATTATTAACGATAAAGCTTTAAAGCTCGTAACGATCAACAACTGGGCGGGGGTCTGGGGGAGGAGGGCGGAGAACTGAGCGGGTTACATACGCATGTAGCACAAAATCTTAACCCGGTAGTTTACAGATTAGGGGCCGCCATCGCAGAACTTAATGAATCACAATCTCTGGGAGTGGGGCCACAAATGACTTTCCTGTGATGCCACCCGGCCCTGTCCCCGATGAGAACAATGAGGACCACAGAGCCTACATGCTTTCCCCGTGCCCGGGACGAGCCGGAGACAGCCGCGAGCTAAGTGCCCCAGCACTCAATNCGGCCCGCCAGTTCCCGGCGCTCACAGATGGGGATAGCGGATACGATGAAGGCATTCCCAAAGAAGAGCGCGGAGGACTTGGCCGAGAGATTGCGGCTGAAATCCTGCAGGAGCAGGTCCTCCTCGGATTGCTGCTTGGAGCCGCCTTTAGGAGCCATGGTAGAGCGGAGCCGCGAGGCTAGAAGGGCAGCAGGCTGACGCCGCTGGCACCGCCTCCGCGGCCGCCGTATCCACTAAAGACCCGTCAGCGCTAAACGTGGAGGCGGGACTCTGTGCGGAGCGGGAGCAAGCTTCCCCAGGATTGGCCACCGCTATGCACGTTTCCCCGTGTGATTGGGCAAGTGGGCCAGACTTCCGGATTTCTGTCCAGCCCCTTGGCTAGCCAGCTTCCTGAAGAAGGACGGGATTTGTAGTTTAGTGGATGCTTTTTTTAGTGAACAAAACTTTATTGACATTCCACTTCACTGGTGCCCTAACGCTTTCCAAGTCCCTGAAATTCCAATATAGGAAATTATTCTGGCCTCGAGTCTTTCAGCCGGTCATTCAACAACCGTATATGGTTAGTTATCTTCTGGGTGTACCCAGCACTGGGGCATTGGAGGAGGAAGAGGAGAAAGATAAGCATGGATAAACACACGTGAAGTCCTTTCTACTTTACAAATGCCCTTAAAATCCTATGATATGCGCATCATTGTCCCCATTTTGCAGGTGAAGAACCTGAGTGTGAGAGACTGACAATGGTAGTCACCAGAGAGTTAGTTCTTTTCAACAAAATAACACGCTACCTTTTCACAAAAAAGAAGGCATTGTGGCTCTCACTGATGAATATTTAACATGAGTCCAATACATTTACAAATTACTACATTTTAATTACTTTATTTCAGTTCAATCTTTAAAGTAATATGGCCTCCACAGCCACGCTAAATAAAACATAGTGATAAAGAACATGTTAGCTGGACAGGCCTCCTCTGAAGCTCAGAAAAAATGAATATGCCTGTTAAAACAGGTAGATACCATTTTTAACTCATTACATTATCACTTTTTCTTTAAAATATACTCAGCGACTTCATTCATAGAAAAAGCTTTTTCATCTACATTACTAACATCACACAGACTTCCCCAACCTTCAGCTTCCCTATCAATAGATAAGTAGATCTTTCATCTTAATTTTATTCAAACTGCAGTTGATCTCCACAGTTTCCATTCTAATGGAGCTCTCTGTCTGCAACTTTTCAGTCTGTTCTCTATAGACATACCCTAGTGAGTTTTCCTGAAATATAAATCTATATAAATGCCAGAAGTGTTCATCTAATGACTTTTTCAGAAAAAGTATTAATTTATCTTTAATTTATTTATTCATTAAAGTGAATTAAAAATATTTATTTAAAAATATCTGCATGGGGTGCCTAGGTGGCTCAATCCGTTAAGCATCTGACTTTGGCTGAGGTTTTCTACTGAAGTACATCACACCATTTTTCACCCATTTGCTTAAGCTAAAATGCTAGTTTTCACCACTAATTCCTTTCTTTCCCTCTCCATCTGTGATCAATTCATCAGCAAAACCTTTTGCATCTGTCTCTATAACAAGATTTCATGTTGGCTTTTATTTTTTAAATGTTTATTTATTTTTATTCTCAAGTTAATTAACATACAGTGTAGTCTTGGCTTCAGGAATAGAATCCAGTGATTCATCACTTATGTAACTGCTCATCCCAACAAGTGCCCTCCTCCTTAATGCCCATCACCCATTTTCCCCATCCCCCACCCCCATCAACCCTCAGTTTGTTCTCTGTATTTAAGAGTCTCTTATGGTTTGCCTCCCTCTCAGTTTTTATCTTATTTTTCTTTCCCTTACCCTATGAACATCTGTTAAGTTTCTCAAATTCCACATATGACTGAAATCATATGGTCTCTATCTTTCTCTGACTGACTGACTTTACTTAGCATAATATCATCCAGTTCCATCCACATTGTTACAAATAGCAAGATTTCATTCTTTTTCATTGCCCTGTAATATTCCACTGTGTATGTATGTATATATAATACAAACATATATATGTATATATAGCACATATGTATATATATGTGGTATATATATATACCACATGTGGTATATATATATATCACATCTTCTTAATCCATTCATCAGTTGATGGACATTTGGGCTCTTTCCATAATTTGGCTATTGTTGATAGTGATGCTATAAACATTAGGGTGTTTATGCCCTTCAAATCAGCATAATGTTTATTTATTTTAGAGAGAGAGAGGGAGCGAGCACATGAGAGAGAGAGAGAGAGAGCTTGAGCAGGGGAAGGGCAGAGACAGAGAAGGAGACAATCCCAAGCAGGCTCCATGCTGTCAGTACAGAGGCTGACATGGGGCTGAAACCCAGGAAACTTGAGATCATGACCCGAGCCCAAATCGAGCCCAAATCATGACCTGAGCTTAACTGACTGAGCCACCCAGGCACCCCCACCTTTTTTANGAGGGAGGGAGCAGGAGGAATGGGGAGAGATGGGAAGGGGGGGAAGGGAGGGAGAGGGACAGTAGAGGGAGAGAATCTTAAGCAGGCTTTATATTCAGTGTGGAGCCCAACATGGGGCTTGATCCCAGGATCACAAGATCACGACCTGAGCTAAAATCAAAAGTTGGACGTTTAAGTGACTGAGCCACCCAGGTGCCCCTTTTTTTGCTCTTTATAAACCAAGGCTATGAAAAGATTAAAGCTAAAATCAGAGAACTAGAAGATCAAAAGGGACAAAAATTATTAAGATATTTAAAGGAAAAATAGGAAGAAAACAAACAATGGTGAAATTAAAAAGAATTATAACTGAGAAAAATATTTAAACAAAATAGGAAAATAAAAGTTTGAAACGTTAAGGAGATAAAAAAATAAAAATAAACAAGAGAATCTAAAATAGTAGGAATTTAAATTTTTTATGGGGGAAGGTAAAGAAATATGTAAGCAAGATGCTTATGACAGACAAGGGATTTTTTGGTGATGGTAACAATGAAGACATGAAGATAGCACACTTGGAGTAGTGGAACAGTGTCTTCTACCAAATGCGATCTAGTTCCTTCTGAAGAACTGCAAAGTCTAAGGATCATCTATATGTGGCATATGTGACAATGGCACATTGGACAAGCAGAGTAACAGTATGCTAAAAAACAGAAGGAAGGGTAGGCAATAGATTCTACGCAGAGATCTGCAATATATTTTGGCTATTTCAATATAAGTCAACTCTATGAGGGAATCAGATGGAATTGATTCCATACCACCTTGCTTCTAATCTGTGAATTTAGGCTTAACATTTCCGTTATATTACTTCACACTTAGATTGGGGGGAAAAAAGAAGGGGGAATATAAAATAATATTTATTGATGGCAGGGACATGGATAACAAGTTTCTCTTGTCCACTACCAATGGCTTTCTGGAAGAAAATACAAGTTAAAAATTAATAGACTTTTGTTGCAACAGCCACTGCAAATTGCCTAGCCAGTAAGGAAAAGCACAGTTTTTCACTGGGACCTTATGAAAAATAACAGATGATTCATCATGGGCTACTTTGGGGTATGAGTGGAGGAGAGAAGGAAGCTCTCCATTATACAAAATCCATTTGAAATGCAAATCTCATTATGGAAATGATTTTTTGAAAGAAGAGATGATACACTTATTAGTTTCTAGGTATAATATTTTAAAGTCCCACCTGAGAGATAATTAACTCAGTCAAATTACATATTTCAGGCACTGGGATGTGATTAATTCATTGGTTCATCTATTCATTCAGCAAAGAATTATTGAGAAGCTACTATATGAAAAGTAGTGTGCTAGAGCTTAGAAATAATCCAAATAACAATCATAATTATGATTATAAAAACCAGTGTTAATATGGTAAGCCTTTGTTATACATCCAGCTTTATGCTAGGCTCTTCATATGTTATCTAATTCTTACAGCAACACTATGAGAGAAGTGTTATTATTATCCCTATTTTTCAGATGAAGAAACAGAGGCACAGGTTGGTAAAGTAGCTGACCTAAGATCCCACAGCCAGTAATTGGTGGAGTCAAGTTATAAACTCCATGCAATAGGACGCCAGGATATATGCTGTTAACTACACAGGAGTTCTGGCCTCCTCTGTGTCAGTAGTATCTCAAGATGTAAGTACCTGCCCCCCTGAAGCCCTGTTTTGAGCAAACATCCAAGGGTAGTTTCTTGTCTGCTAGTCACCATGAAGAGTCATGTCATACTGCAGCTCTGGCCAGCACATCTTTGCATCAATAGGATCATGCACCTAACACGGAGGCAAACCTCAATGAGCAAGCCTGGGCTTTCACAGTGGAGTCTGTCTCAAGGAGTGCAAAAATAAGATCTTGGAAAGAAACACAATTACTAGAGGAGTACAGAAACAAAGAAGAGATGGGAACTGTAAACCATAACTCACTATTAGAGAGATGCTCAAAGGGCCTTGAGGCTTTCTCATTTCCCACTGTAAGCCTGAGCAACACTACCATCACCTGCAATGAAGCAAAAGCACTCACTTCGGGGTCCCTGGGGGGCTCAGTCAGTTGAATGTCCAACTCCTGGTTTTGGCTCAGGTCACGATCTGAGGGTTGTGGGATGGTGCCCAGCATCAGGTTCCACGTTGACAGCACAGAGCCTGATTGGGATTCTCTCTCTCCCTTTCTCTCTGCCCCTCCCCTGCACTCTGTCTCTCTGTCTCTCTCTCTCTCAAAACAAATAAACTTAAAAAAATAAAAATTAATCAAAACACTTCAAAAGTGAAGACAAATTAGAAATACAGTAAGATAAACAATATAAACATATTTTACATACAAATGAAAACAGATAACTGTATTCAGCATATGTATTGCCTCTTCCTCAAACTGTTCAAGGCAAAGGCAACAAGATCAAATGCATACAAGATGCAGATAAGTAACCCTGACATAATAAAATATATATATTTGGTCTCTGCTCAGCTTCCGGACACAGAACTCCCAAAATCCTTGGAATTACGTAAGTGATGGGGTGAGAGGAGGGTCTCTTATAAGCCCGTTTCAACCACACCTGAGTTTATGCTAATGCACTGGCTCTTCCAGAATGGGGGCTTATGGCTCTACGAACCAAACTCTAGACTAGAGAACTGGAACTTCCAGCCCCACTCCACCACCACCTCTGTGTCCGGAGAGCCTCTGCTGGGAAGGTGGGGTGTCCAGAGAAAGCACTGTAGCTTTGTGCCTTTGTCTGAATGCTTTACCCTTATGCATCTTTTCCGTTTGGGTGTTCAGAGTTGTATCCTCTATAATAAAGCAGTAAATCGTAAGTAAAGCAATGTCCTCAGTTCTGGGAGTCATTCTTACATACTATCAAACTGGAAGAGGGAGTTGTGGGAGCCCTTGATTTTAGCCAGTTGATCAGAAGCATAGAGGACAGCATAGGATTTGAGATTAGCATCTGATGTGGGCTTTAGTCTTGTGGGACTCAACCCTTAACCTGTGAGGTCTAACTCCACGCAGTTAGTGTCAGGATTGAGTGAAGGGCTCCTGGTGGCTCAGTTGGTTGAAAGTCTGAGTCTTGATTTTGGCTCAGGTTATGATCTCAGTTTGTGGGATGGAGCCCCACAACAGCCTGCACTAACAACACGGAGTCTGCTTGGGCTTCTCTCTCTCCCCCTCTCTATGTCCCCTTCCCCTGCTTTCACGTTCTTTCTCTCTCCCTCTTTCTCAGAATAAGTTAACATTAAAAAAAAAAAAACAAAAAAAAACAAGAATTGAGTGAAACTGTAGGACACTGAGTTGGTGTCCACTGAAAATGAGAGACTAGCTTAGTGTGGAGAACCCACACATTGGTGTCAGAAATATTGAGAGTAGAGTAGAAGGAAATAGGCTTTTCCTCTTATAATTGCATTAAGTGAATTGTGTAAGCCAAACACAACATGTTTGGGAGGTAATCTGCCCTATAAATTCCCAGATTTATGGAAACTTGAATGTGTTCAATAGAGGGAAACAATTTTTCAAGGTGCTACAATGTGTGTGTTTTTCCACACCACCAAGCAATTAACTCAGTGCTCCTCAGACACTGACCAAGGTGTGCCACAACCTGAACTCAATTCTGACACTATCAACCTGGAGATTGTGCCAGATCCCCCAGGTTAAAGGCTCAGCCCCAGAAGACTGCCCCCACTTCAGATACCAAATCAGCTATACATCAGGGGTTTTCATGTCTCCCTCCTCAGGTTTGATTAATTTGCTAGAATAGCTCACAGAACTCAGGAAGACAGTTTATTCACTAGATTATTTATTACAAAGGATATAAAAAGATTCAAATGAACAAGATGAAGAGATACCTAGAGCAAGTTCTTGAACACAAGAGCTTCAGCCCCAATGGATTTAGGGTCTGGCTTATGGAAGAGTTCTGGTTCACCAACCTGGAAGCTCTTTAAACCCATCCTTTTGGGTTTTTAATGCAGGCTCCCGTACACATGCACAGTTGATTAAATCATTGGCTGCTGGTGATTGATTCAATCTCCAGCCCCTCACCTGTCCCAGAGGTGGTGGGGCGGGGGACTGAACGTTCTAACCCTCTAATCATGATTGGTTCCCCAGGCAAGCAGCCCCCATTCTTGGGTTACCTAGTGGCGGTTGCAAAAGTCATTAACATAACAAAAGACATTTTCATTGCTCTCCATATTTGGGAAATTACAGTATCACTGGTGTAATGAAGAAAAGCCTCACCATTCAGAAAGAAATGTCCCCATTTATAGAGAATGCTGGGGAATGTTGGCCCTGTAGCCTTGGCCAGGCCTCTTCTCCCACCCTTCAAACACATACCCTGCCACTGATGGAAGATGTCTGCCAGCTGGGTTTTTTGGGTTTGTTTTTTAAATAAAGATGGGGTCTTGAGAACTCTAAATGCTTACTTTACTTTAGAACAGATTTTTTTTCCTAAGTTTGTTTATTTTGAGAGAGAGAGCAGAGGGAGAGGCAAGAGAGAAGAGACAGAATCCTAAGCAGGTTCTGCACTGTCAGCACAGAGCCTGATGTGGGGCTCAAACCCAGGAACTGTGAGATCATGAGCTGAAATCAAGAGTCAGACGCCTAACTGAGCCACCGAGGTGCCCTTGTAGAACAGATTTTTAAATCAAATGAGGCATTAAAGCACTTGAGGGACAAGCATTTATCTTTGAGCTTGAGGTTTATGCTTTCCAAGATAAATATTGTTTTCCTTTTTAGCAAATACTGATTGACCCATGTAAATTGGAGCCTGCTTCTGAAGCAGTCAGAAAATGATTCTTTTTTGCCTAAGGGTATTCATAAACTCATATTTTTAAGAAAATGATACACATCTACAGAAAATATATTATCTTAATATCCATGGATAGAGGCCATAATACTTTAACTCCCCCTGGAATCTTCTAAATGTGAAACTCATCATACATACATCATCCATGAAGCACTGCAGGGCACAATAAAAATTAAGATTTGCACTGGAAATCAATTTTCTTTAGTTACACATTTAACCTAAGCACTATGGCAACAGAACATAAGATAAAGTAGGTCATGCGAATTTCAACTAGAATGGCTTAGATGAAACAAAAGCTCAGCTGTAACATGTTGCTCATCTTTTAGGGGTCCATATTTAAAAATTCTTGTATTTCGCATGCCCCAGCCAATGTAATCTAATAACAGTCTGGTAGATAAAAATTGAAACACCAAATCTCCAAATGGGATTCATTCAAACTCAGTATTTATTTCATATATGGCTTGCCAAATAACTAGTAGGGTCCATTTTTATACTCATAAATAGACGAAGGTAATTTCAAGGAAAAGGAAGAGTTATAGGAGTACATGGTCATGTAAGCACACAGGATACTATTTGAGATCATTTTGGTGATGACCAAAGCCAGACACAATAAGGGAATAAAAGCACTATAAGCATACGGAATTATCAATGGTCTCCTAGGAACCTAGCTGAATACATATGCCAGCTACCTCGGCTATTTTTATCCAGGAAATAAAATGAAATTAAGTTCTAATCCTTTTTAAAGGATTTGCCTCTGGGGATAATATGAGCCTCTGTCTTACTAACCCATGTTTATTATTCCAACTTCAACTCCCTCCTCTAAGACCTTTTTGCACTAAATATCCTTTCCTCTTTTCCCTCTCTTTCATGAATAGAATTTATGTGTCTTTAGAGTCAGAAAGATCTGTCTGTTTAATCTGCCAAAATAATAGCTGTGTGACCTTGGGCAAATGACTCACCTTGTGTGAGCCTCATTTTCCTCCCAAGATTGCTGTGGGCATTAAATGAAACAAATAATATGAAGGCATATTCATAGGTCCCATCACCTAGCATTGTGCCTAGAACAGTAAGCTGTCAGTAATGGTAGTAATTAGCCTTCTCTCCAGTCTTTTCTCTCAATGTGTTGTCTCCTGCTCAATTTATAAACCTGCCAAGCTGTTTCATTTCCTGCACACATGTGTGCACGCACACACACACATGCACACACTTTCCCTCAACTCTATGACATGCTTAAACTTCTCCCCTGCCCTCACAGCCAAAGACAGAAGAGTATGCTTGGAATCATTCAGGGCCTTACTTCCCACTCATTTCTTGGCACATTTCAGCCTGAATTCTACTTCCACCTCTCATCTGAATCTGTTCCAGAAATGGCCTACTCTGTTGCCCAAGCCAACAATCTTTGCTTAGGTTTTAGCCACTTAACCTGTCCTCAACATTTAGCACCATTGACCATATTTTTTTTTTTTAATGTTTATTTATTTTGAGAGAGAGAGAGCGTATGCAATCAGGGGAGGGGCAGAGAGAAGGAGGGGAGAGAGAATCCCAAGCAGGCTTCATGCTTGGCACAGAGCCAGACTCAGGGCTTAAACCCACAACCGTGGGATCATGACCTGAGACGAAATCAAGAGTCAGATGTTCAACCAACTGAGCCACCTGGGAACCCCAGCACCATGAACATCTTATCCTTTAGAACATTTCTTTCTCTAGTCTCCAGTCAACTGGCGGAGTCCCTGGTTCTGCCCCCACCTCTGCTTCCCCCGCCTCTCTGACAGCTCCTTCCCTGGCTCTGCACTGACTCCACTGCTCCTCCTGGCTCCTTGGAATAGGTTTCCTACCCTTATGGATATGAAAAAGTCAAAGGGCAGAACCATGGTAACTCCAGTCAGAGCCCTCAAAAGTACCACGACACATTTTGGCAACATGGAGATCACCTATTCATTAAAGTCTTAAATTCTATGTTGCTCCCTAACAAAAAAAACTAATAAACAAAAAACCCAAGATGATCCTTAAACTGCTCCATACCCCAGCAACACAGAACAAGGGGAAGAACAATGGGGAACTTTCTGGGAAGCCAGAAAATGTATCCAGAGCTTAATAGAGAGCAACTTAGAGAATATTCCTCCTGTCTTCTTTTCCTACACAGATCAATACAGTAGCTGGTAGGAGCAGAAATATCTGAAACTACACACATAACTGCTGAACACTGTATTTAAAGTCTGAGCTCCAATCAATTACAGGTAAGCTGAGCTTTTCCTACAGTTATTTTTAACATTCTAGAGCCAAAGGAGCCTTCATTCAGTTGTATCAGTTAGGTGTCTAATACAGATGGTACAGAATCAGATAATAATAAACACAGGAAAATAACTGAAATTTCTCCCTAACCACCTTCTTCAAGGGTTACACCAATTCTCAATTAAGAAGGCATTAGAGTTAATACAAAAATCATGGTGTCAATTACCACAGCTTGCCATATAACTGGTTAATAACACAGGCCCTAGAGTAACATTGCCTGGCTTTAATTCCACTCCTACCACTTATTGACTGTGTGAACTGGTAACGTTATTTTTAAAACTCTCTAAGAATCTCTTTGGCTAATCTATTAATCAGGGGAAATGATAGTGTTTTTTTCCACAGAGATTTTGAAAGATTAAATGAGAAAATGTACATAAAATACTTAGCACAATGCAAAACATGGTTTGCATTTGAGATATATTGTGTAAGTATTTTTCTTGTGCTATGTTCCCAAATTTAGCCCCTTCTTTTCTGAGAAATTCTACTTTAATTGTTGGTTAATAAATAAAAGTGTGTGTGTGGTATAGCTAAATTGGGAGATAAAGCAAGGGAAACTGGGCTGTAAGTAGACAGAATCCTCTCTGTGAAGTTTACAAAGCCTCAGTCTCTGCCCACGATAGCAATTGACCCCCATTCACTCCTTCCTTCAGGAAAGATAGAAGGGACTTCAGCTCTTGACCAGGGAAAAGGGAAGGTGTAGAGCTTCTGACATCAAAGGGACGGGAGTGAGGAAGGGTTGCCTTCTCAAACCTATTCTCCACCAAGTAACATTCTACTGCTTTATTATAATTTTTTTAGGTTTTTATTTTTATTCTTTTCAGTAATCTCTATAACCAACGTGGGGCTCAAACTCATGACCCCCAAGATCAAGAGCTGCGTGTTCTCCTAGTTGAGCCATCCAGGCATCCCTATTTTATTACAATTATAAAAGAATTCTGATTCTGAAAGTTGGAGAAGAAACCAAAATCCAACCATTATTTCAAAACTTAGAGGTAATGACTATTAACATGTTGAAGCAATTTTTTTAGTAATTTCCTATGCATCTATTTACACATTTATAACTAAATAGTTGAGATCAGCGCTATACACAGTTTTGTCCACCCTTCTAACTGTTCTATTATGAGCATTTTTCAATGTCACTGGAATGTCTTCAAAATATTCTTTCTAATGACTACAAAATTGTCCTTTGGATGAAAGTCTCATAATTTGTGTATTTATTTTAATAACTTATTATTTTCTAATCGCAAAATAATTACATATCCATCTACAAAATTAGAAAATGTAATGTTAAATCACCCATAATCTTACTGCTCAGCTATAACCACTCTTGATATTTTGATATATTTTCTTCTGGTATTTTTCTGTGACTAGCTATTACATATATAAAATAATTGAGGTCATATATTACAAGAATCTTTTTATGTCATTAACAATGCTTTCAAAACAATTTTTAGTGCTTTTAAAATATTAAATGATATAGGTCTGATCTCTTACTGGTAGGGAGGAAAGAAATTTCCAGCCAAAAAAGACAGAAATATCCAGAAATAGAGGGAAAAATTCTATATAAAACCATGCCCTCTGTCAAGAGTTTCTCTTAAAAAGAGTCCAGACTTACTTGGCATGCAAACGGGAAGTGGTTCCTTCCAAAAGCCAGATCATCACGTCCAAGGTAGGGTAGCTATTTGAGACAGAACTCTTTAGTTATGAGTGACAGAACCCCTTCTCCAACAAATTTAAGAAAAAAATTAACAGAAAAAAATGTTTTAATAGAGATAAGCAGGGAAGGATGAAGGGAGGGAGGAAAGGGAGAAATTAATTAACTGAGGAAAATAAAAATGATTTCCATTACTGCTGAAACGGTAACAGAAGCTCAAACAATGTCCATAGGACTTTCTTATTAGTTCTCTCTCATCTCTATTCATCTGTGTTGGTATTGGTATCATTCTCTCCACTATGGACAATATGGGGATTATTCTTGAAAGAAAGCTTGTCATAAGACTCTCTGTCATATCTTTATAGATCTTGATCCCAGAGGAGGAGATAGCAGTTTTCCTGTAGCTTCTGAAGAACACTAAAAGCAGGGTTTCTGGTTGCCTGAGCTGAACCAATCACTGTGGGGTGGGGAGGGGAGGGGGGATAGGTACTTGATTGGCAAAGTTGGCATCTAAAGACCACACTTAGCAGAGTACAGGGGGGCCAGTTCTACTAAACTGCCGGGCAGGAGAAGTAGGGTTCTCCAAACAAGGAAGAAATGCGGGCAGTCACATCCAAGTGGGTGAGAGGTCAGTGGTCACAACATCACAGGCAGTAGGATCATGAGAGGGCAGAGAGGAGCAGTCTGGGAGTGGTTCTGGGCCTGAGTGACCAAGTATATTCTGAGTATATTCAGGAGCCAGGAGCAGGAGGTGGGGCCATTAGTGGAGGTGGGACATATGAATGTACCTTCATTTATTTAATCACTCCACGTTGTTCTTTATTTTTTTAATGTTTATTTTTGAGAGAGAGAGACAGAGCATGAGTGGGAGAGGGGCAAAGAGAGAGGGAGACACAGAACCCAAAGTAGGCTCCAGACTCTGAGCTGTCAGCACAGAGCCTGACACGGGGCCCAAACCCACAAACAATGAGATCATGACCTAAACCGAAGTTGGGATGCTTAACCAACTGAGCCACCCAGGTGCCCCTACATCACTGATTATTTCTTTAGCAGAGTCCTAGAAGTGGAGATATTGGGCCAAAGCATGTGCAAAGCCTTAGGAGTACAGTCACACGAATTGGCTTGGGGTCAGCTCTATCAAAGTTTAAGATGAGAGGAAATGACAATATTTGGAAAGGTCCAAGACAGTCAGATGGGGAATGGTGGGAAACCAAGAACTAACTTGAACGTGAGGGCTGTAACATCGGCCTCACGGGGGAAAAGACAAGATTTGTGTAGGTTGCCACTCAACGAGATAAAATCTTAACATGGATGATGTGGGGGTTCTCATTTAACTTACACAGCTGTCACAAATGGATTGACCAATGGAAAAACAAACCCCCCTTCACCCCTTTCCTCCATTTCACTTGTACACTGGCTTGAGCCTGATCTGCCCCCAGAGAGAATTATCTCTACCAAGGAATACAAGTGGAACAAAGTGGAGAACTTTATTTTCCAGAAATGTTCCATAGTCTTTTTTCCCACATCAGTCAAAAAGAGAGAACAACCCTTCCCAGAGGACTCTACAAACTCTGCTCTGTGGGAAACGAGAATAAATGGAGTTCTCCAGCATTGTAGAGCAGGCTGGCAGAGTTGGCAATTAGAAGCAGGAATCCTGACAGATTTGTGTGGCTGGGAAGAGAGCAAGGGGCGAAGGAAGAGCTGGAGAGGGGCCACTGTGGGGAGCAGGGTGTGTAGCAGAGACATTTAAGGGCTGCCATGAATACAGAGCTTTAGAAAAAAGAACTATGGCCAAGGAGGATTCAGGGATGCTTTCTGAAAGGTGCCATATATTTGGTCTGGCTCTAAAAACACCAACATCAACGATATGCATTAATCTTCAAGGCTTCCAGAGACAGATTCGTGTTTCTTTTGCGTGTGGCTCTGCCTAGAGGATGGGCCACATGAAACCTAGGAAAGACTTTTAAAAGCAACCAAAACATGAGTGGCCATGTTTTCCTTGGACAGGAATCTGGAGATTCTACAGGAGAATTTACAATCTCTTTAGAATTTATTCACTCCCCTTTTTTTCCTCTCTGGTCCTTTACACACATGTTTAATATCTTTCTATTTTATAATTGGACTGACTTGCCATGTGGTTTTGGAAAAGGTATTCTGAAGTATTTTGCTCTGTAATTTTCTTTCCTCACCTTACCATTCTCCTAATTGACGATCGTTTTATTCTGATGCCAGAAGCCTTGCTTTACTTTGTCCGGGTATACTTCATAGCCTCCATCCAGAGTTTTACACCTAGTGTTGCAATATACCTACTTGCCAGATTTTAGTTGAAGAGAGGAAAAATAAGGGGGGTCGCCAAGTAGAAACTTTTCAATCATTAAAAAGTCTGATTTGTCTTCATTTATTCATCAAATCAACAAACATGGATGGAGAGTTTAATACAGATAAAACTCATTTCTTCAGCCTGTTGTACAAAGTGTGTTCTGTTCTCCCTCAAGAATGTGACTTTTCATCTGTTGATCATTTTAAAATTGGCTTCTAAGCAAAGCACAATGTAGAATAAAGAAGCAGAGTTTCCTCCTGATAAAGACTTGGCTTCTATTGTCTAAGGGCAGAAGAGGTCAGGTGGTGTTCTCCATTTCTAAAGAGCAAAGCACCCTTTTTGTGTTGAAATGTTTAAAATTCTTTAATCAAAAAGTGCTTTGGCCTGATAATTTAAGGTACGTATTTGATTTAGTTTATCTTATCTGAGGATGAAAGGAGAAAAGAAATGAGGTTTGGGAAGGGAGGAAGCCTTCTTAGGCTAACCCCAAGACAAAAAAAAAAAAAAAAAGTCAAGAACAGATTAGTCAAAGGGACAGTGGTATCAAAGAAAAAATGGACAGGGGTTTTAGGAGTTAACCCTTTGAGTGTGCCCCCCTACACTGCAGTAAGAAGCCAGATGGAGCAGAAAGAAGCTAACAGAAGAATTTGTAGCCTTCAAATGAGTCTTGGTATCTTTTGCCATATTGGCTTCCCACCTGGAGCTGGCACTCTGCTAGTCTCTCAGGTCACATGAGAGCCAGCACTTGTCACCAAGAAAGGAGTTAGGTAAAGATCCTTTTAAGGGAGAGAACAGTGGAGTGACCAACCCTCCCCTTTTGTCTGGGACTCCAGGTTTTAGCGCTAAGAGTCCTGCATCCTGGGAAATCCCTCAGTTCCTTACATTTTTTTTTTCACAGCTTTAGAACGTTCAGATTGCATCTTTGCAAACACCAAGTCACTCATTACAAAACCAGAAAGGCAGTGAGTATGGGACTGAATGACTGTGGGAAATGGGAGAAAATCTCAGACAGTGGAACACATTTGTAAACCTCTCGCTGCAAATACAGGCGAGGGAGATCCTGCATCATTTCTAGGAAGACACCATTGTAAAAGGATAGAAAATTTACTTTTTACTTATTTAAACGTGTAGAATGCTGTTGACGTCTTCTTTATCACTAATGTCTTTATATCAGTGAAGTTTGTTGATCTGTTTTGGATTTAGAGGATGTATTTACAAGGGATTACATTGGTTAATTTGCAACTAACCCCCCCACCCCGTGCTTCCCATAGCTGCTCCACTTTGAATCCTTTTTTTTTTTTAATGTTTATTTTTGAGAAAGAGAGAGGGATACAGAGGATTCAAAGCAGACTATGCACCGGATTAGAAGAGCCTGATGCAGTGCTCGAACTCACAAACTGAACCGTGAGATCAGTGACCTGAGATGAAGTCAGCGTTTAACCTACTGAGCCACCCAGGTGCCCCAACTTTGAATCCATCTAACAACGTGGTATGAAGTGTAACCCTCATACTTAGGAGAGTACCGTTTTCACATTTCTTAATGTTCTGCTAAGAACCATCAGCCTCACATATCGCCAACATACGAGTTCAGGGTTTCTAATAAACGAAGCACCCAACATTGCCAAGTCCTTTCCATTCTCCTCCAAATGCCAAGCTCACCAGCCCTTCTCTCTTTCCTCTGATTCATAGAGGCTCATGAGAAGCCTGCCCCTTTGGGGCACCCAACTTCAGCTCAAGTCATGATCTGGCAGTTCACGAGTTCAAGCCCTGCATTGGGCTCTGTGCTGACAGCTCAGATCCTGAAGCCTGCTTCAGAGTCTGTCTTCCTCTCTCTCTGCCCTTCCCCTGCTTTCAGTGTCTCTCAAAAATAAATAAACATTAAAAAAAAGAAAGTCTGCCCTTTGCCATCCTGCTGGCAGAACCTCAACCCTGACTCCACCCACACCCTGTTTCTCACTTTTTCTTGCCAAAGTGAAACGAGTCCTTCTTATTTCCAAGTGCATCTTCTACCTTCTGCTCCATCCTTACCTCCCTCCCGGGGTCACTTATCATCACCTCTGCCTCCTTGTTTGGCTTCAGTTGCTCCTTCTGTATGGCTCTTGTTCCACAGCATTTATACGTGCTTAATTTGCTCCCATCTTTAAAAGATATTATTTCTCTATCCCAGGTGTTCTCAGCTCTGGCCACTCATTAGAATCACCTGGGGAGCCATAAAAACATTACTGTTCGCAGGCTGCACCTCATGACAATTAAGTCAGAAGTGACCAGGGTGGGGCCCAGGTGTCAGAATGTTTTTAAAGCTCTCCAGGTGATTCCATGGTGCAGCCAGGATTAGGAAACACTGATCTAACTTAACTATCCCTCCAGCTACCCCTATCGGTCCCTATTCCCTGTCAAATGGGACTCACCTCTCCTTTCTCTGAACCCCTCATTCATGCCTCTAGCAGTGTAATCTGGCTCCTGCACCCTCCACACCCCCTACACCTCCCTCCCCCCTTCACCTCAGATTCTTCCATGGAAGAATATTGAACCTTGTAACAGAAACAGAAAAATGCATGAGTACGTCTAAGGCTCTCAATGTTCTGTGAGAGGACTGAGTTCTGACTATTCATAGATGGCTTGAGGGGACAAGCTGAAGTGTTGTGGGGCAGGTGGAGTCTCCTTATTTCAGTCCAACACCTTGCAAATAAGTAGGTCTGCTGAATTGATTCCAAGTGAATTCTTTGGGGGAGAATAGAGTACATTGCATATATCTTCATTTGGAAATGCTGACTCTAACAGTTAACAATACCGTGTTGTACATTTGAAAGTTGCTGAGACAGTACATCTCAAATGTTTCTCATCACGAGAAAAAAATTGTAACTATGGGAGTTGATGGATGTAAACTTACTGTGGTGATCATTTTGCAGTATAAACATTTATCAAATCATTATGTTGTACACCTAAACTCGACACAATGAGGTTTTTTATGTTTATTTATTTATTTTGAGAGGAAGAGAAAGTGAAAGTATGCACTCATGTGGGGGAGTGGCAGAGAGAAAGGGAAAGAGAGAGAATCCCCAACAGGCTCCGTGCTGACAGTGCAGAGCCCAATTCTGGGCTCCATCTCACAAACCATGAGATCATGACCTAAACTTAAATCAAGAGTTGGATGCTTAACTGACTGAACCACCCAGGAGCCCCAACACAATGTTATGTATTAATTATATCTCCATAAGAAACAAAAATGAGAGAAGAATAAAAGAGAAACGCTGGCTCTAATTCTGGAAGCTCTTAGATCTAAATATGTTCTGAAAATCTTAAGTGTTTCAATTCTATAAACTAGTCTGAAATAAATGACCTTAATAAGAAGGCTTCGTATACCTGTTGTAAGATCTGTATGTTGTAAGATCTGGTATGTATTTATACATATTGGGGCATATACATATTTGCACTTGCATTATAATTTCTTATATAGTACTTGCCCCCAAATCCTATCCACTTTCCCTTCCTAAAAAGAGTCATGCAGCTGTTAGTTAATTTAAGGAAATCTACTTCTTCTATGCTTCTCTTGCACCATATCAGCTCAGAATGACGTGGTTCATATGTGGTGGGAGCCAAGGAGAAAAGATCAAATCTGGTGCTGCCGGTTGAAATTCTGCGACCTTTCAGATGTTTGTTTTCTAAGGGAACAATGCAAAACAAAATAAAACAAAACCAAAAAACCCCCCAAAAAACTGGAGTTCTAAAAGCTGTTGTTCTTATGCTTTTATTAAACTACAGTTTTTGAAATCTAAAATAAGTTCCCATTGACAGTTCTGAGAGAGGCTGTTTTTCCATAGGACTCCTATGTGGCTTTTAAGAATTCCCGGGGTTAATAATTTGTCTTAGTGCCAAACCCCTGGCTTCATTTTCCTTTGCCCATCTGCACATTTTGCATGCATACAGGCTGTTAGTGTGCATATGTATCCAAGCCTTTGCATATGGAATGAGTATGCTTTCAAAAAGCAGGCTCATCAAAGTTCTAAAGGAGGTGGAGAGTGCTTGGAGGGGGTCCAGCCACACACTGCAGATGGCACTGCTCTGATGCAGAAGGGGGTTAGATCACAGCTCTGATCAGTCTGCCTTGCTCCTCAGAACCTAGGTGCTCTTGAATGGATGGCATTGGCTCTGTGTATTTACTATTTATGAAGGGCTTTCATACAGCACTGAGTATGAAATTCATGGAGAATAAACACAAGGCTGTTTATTAATGAATGCAGAATAATGTCTACTCTCCTTTGTTTGCAACTTGGAGGAAAAAATTGCTTTAAAGGCTAAAACCAGTGTCAGTATTTGAAAATAATGAAGAATAATAATGGAGATCATCAAAGTCTCTAATTTGCTGTGAAAGACGAAACAAATAATAGGCTAGCTATGATGTTGCAAGGTGTCTCAATCTTTTTCACTTAGTGCCACAAAAAGCCAATTATCTAGCGAAAGTAAAGTTTTGTGTGCATTTAAGTCATGTTACTGCCGGAGGAGGCTGCTAGATGGAAGGGGAGAGTGGAAGGAGTATTTGATCTAACAAAGAATATGTAAACTGTTAAGTTGGTATAGCTGGGGAGCATTTGGGATGTCTCATTTTGAATTCACGTTTTTTTGCACCTAAGTTTTTACTGATTAGTTAAAGTCTGCAATAAAGATTGCAGCAAAGAACAAAATAAACAGCACCAGCCCCAACTGGTTTTGACTCTGAGCTCTAGTCACAAAACAATTGTATAGGGGGATAATGGCTGAGCTCAGGTCAGGCCCAAAAGGTAGAGGAAGGGGACAGAATTGTGATTTAAATACTTTGGAAAACTTTTTTCCCATTCAGCTTGCACTCTACAGTGCCTAGCGTAGCTCCTGGTACATTGTTGGCACTAAAAAATATCTGTTGAGATGACTACTACCTACTGGACAAACAAAATAAGTGTAGGGGGTAGGAACATGACAGTACTTATCTGAGCTTGTGTAGTTGACAGAGAATTGCTTTCCAAAGTTAACAGTGACCTCTGAGGAAGGGAAAGGAAAAGGAGAATGGCTGATGCACCTTGTAACACATGTTTTGATGGGATGAAAACAGAAGTGCCTTGATTCTTAGGCAATGTAAAGCAGTGAGAATCAAACATGATCTAAACCATTTACAAGGACAGGTGGAGTTTGCTTAGAAAGGACAACCTGGGGCTTATCATGTTATCCATTTATATGTAAATTCATTCCAGGAGTGGACATCCTACTTAGTAGGTGTCACTCTGGTCCCTCATGATGCATGGTCAGCTGGGAGGCCATAGAGTGGCTGTACCCCCTGGGTATTTTCCTCAATGTGTGGATTTCTCAGATGAATTTTTTAAAGTACTATATGAGGGGTGCCTGAGAGGCTCAGTTGGTTAAGTGGCAGGCTCTTGATTTCAGCTCAGGTCGTGATCTCATGGTTCATGAGATTGAGCCCCACACTGGACTCCACGCTAACAGTGCATGGAGCCTGCTTTTGATTCTCTCTCTCTCTCTCTCTCTCAATCTCTCCTTCCCCACTCACACTCACTAGCTCCTAAATAAATAAACTTAAAAAATTTTTTTAGAAACTACCAAATGAAATTGACAGTTGTTTAGTTTGTGGTGAAATAACTTCAGAGGAAGCACAGTGAAAGTAAGAGACGATCTATTCATCCTAACACTGAAACATCAGTGGTCAGATAGATGGGTGGAAAAGGCAATCAAAAGATAACACTTTGGTTTATATACGTGTTCCTTGATAACCATTTCTGACCATTATCTGTTATTAAGAAATGAAGGCTAATGAAAACTTTTATACTGAGCCTATTTCTAAGTTATTATGTACTAGCTTTTAGGGAGGATGACTACTACTCAGAGGGTAGCAGGCACCCCAATAAAGTAGATGAGGTTGTCCAGGTGCAGAAAGAAGAGCAGAGGGTCTAGGACAGACAGGGTGAGCATGTGCATTTTGGAGAAGCACAGGGGAGACAGGAGGAACAGCCAGAGATGACCAGAGGAAAACCAGGAGAGGCCACTGGCGGATACAGACACCAGGAGAAGAAAGTGTTTCCAAAACAAAGGAGCAAGTTTTAATAAATTGTAATAAGGAGCTTTGTAGATTTATTCCATGATAGTATTTTCTTTTTCTATTTAGCTCCTTCAAGATTCAGAGAGTTCTGTAACTACCTGGGTGTTTCTGGGATTAGTGATCCAGCAACATGTATAACCTACCCAGATGTTCATTAAGTCTATAAGTTTTGGATAAGTCTACCATGACCATGCTTCCTACATCTAATATTGAATCACATGAGCTGACAGTGGGGCAAAAAATTTGACATATCACATTGTACCGGAAAACTATAAGAGTAACCATGGGTGTTTCCTCTTAGCCTTAAGCACCGAGAAATCACAATTATAATATCTTCACATGAAGTCTCTCCATCACTCAATATTTTTTACTATCGAAATAAAGACTTTGTCCAAAATTGTTTTGACTTTTTAAGAAAATAAATACTATTAAGATCATTTCTACTCTAAAAGTAATACTCATTAGAGAAAGTTCTCATTATAGAAATTTATGAAAAATTGGTGAAAATTGCCCATCACATCAAAATCCAGTCTCTGTTAATATTTTAAAGTGTGTTTCTTTTCCATCTTTTTTCCACACATTTCATTCCACAAATTTCCTTTATTGCAGTTCTGACTACATTTTGTAGTTTTATGTGTTGTTTTTTCCTCCACTTGTCATAATACAATTAGTTTCCCTCTTTATTTTAAAGTCCTCATAAAGATTATTTTCCATGGTTGCATTACATAATTTATTTAACAAGGTCTGTATAGTTAAACATTTGTATTAAATTCTAATTTTTTACTATTATGAAGAGCTCTGCCTTTAACACATTTACTAGTGCTTTTGTGATTTTTCACAATATTTAATTTAGTAGATTAAGAATTATGAATGTTTCTGACACTATTGATTCAATTTGCTAAATTGCTCTCTAAGTTGGGTCCCAATGGTCTTTGTTATAAGCACAGGCTTTAGAGTCAGATTGGGTTGAATCCCAGGTCCACAGGCTGCAGAGAGGCTCTTAGAGGCCATCCCACATAATAAGGGTGCCACTTGGCTCCCAGCCCCCCTGCAAAAGGTAGCTCAAAATAAATATAACACTCAGCTGAAAATAGGTTGTGAGGGAGGCTAATGAATAATGTTTTCCTTGTGAGGACCTTAATGTTTTTAGTTTTTGATCATTAAACTTCAAACTCCATTAAATGTTTTCTCTTTTTTGTTGCTTCTACTTTACTAGTCTCCTTGACACATGTTTGGTTCACTTGTAGAGTGAGAGGGTCCCAGAGAGCCACCCTTTGTGCCTTTGAGAACTTGACAAGTTCAATGGGTCTCTCTAAATCTTACCTCTTTTTTTAATGTTTATTTATTTATTTTGAGACAGAGAAAGAAAGAGAGGGCATAAGCAGGGAAGGGACAAAGAGAGAGAGAGAGAGAGAGAGCAAATCTCAAGCAGGCTCCATGCTCAGCGCAGAGCCCCATATGGGGGTCAATGCCACAAATTGTGAGTTCGTGACCTGAGTCGAAATCAAGAGTCAGATGTTTAACTGACTGGACCACCCAGATGCCCCTCTAAATCTTATCTTTAAACCGAAAGTAACAATATCTATTTTATTGGTTGTTTTAGGAGTCAATTGTTTGCTGCTTTGCACAGTGTTTGTCCTGTTCATGAGCACTCAATAAAAGATAGCTGCTGTTGATATTTTTATTTATTTATTTAATGTAATCTCTATGCCCAACAGGAGGCTCAAACTCATGACCTTGAAATTAAGTGTCGCATGTTCTATGATTGAACCAGACAAGTGCCCTTGTTGAGTTTTTTTTTAAGTAGGTTATACACTCAGTGAGGAGCCTAAACCCAGGACCCTGAGATCAAGACCTGAGCTGAGATAAAGAGTTAAAGCTCAACTGACTGAGCCATCCAGGTGCCCTGCCTCTGTTGATATTTTTAAAGAGCTTTGATGGTTTACTTTTGTTTTAAGTGTATGCATTTATTTTGGGAAAGAGAGAGAAGGTGAGGGGCAGAGAGAATCCCAAGCAGGCTCCGTGCTGTTACTGTAGAGCCCAAGTGGGGCTCAATCCCATGAACCGTAAAATCATGACCTGAGGTAAAATTGAGCGTCAGATGTTTAACCGACCAAGCCACCCAGGCACCCCAATGGTTTACATTCTTTAATACCCATGAAATAAGATGGTACTTACCATTACAAAAAAAAAATATTTAATCTTGATGGTTTTTAAAACATGGAGTCACAATCTTCTTTAATTTACCTTTTCTGTTGCTTACTAATGAGGTTGAAGCTTTTGTCTATGGGTGTGTTAATAGGTTCTATTCTCATTTAGAATCATGTGTATGGGTTCAAATCTCAGTTCTTCCACTCATTTGCTCTGTTATAAGGTCCTTGGTGGCAAGCAATTGAGGCTCGGTGGGAGTAAATAATAAGCAAATGAACTATCTTCCATGGGATGGAGCCCTACATAGAGCTGGTCCAGGGGGCCTAGTAGGATTAAGTTTCTGGGGTGCAGAGAGTAACTACCAGAATCTACAACTCTGAGCCAGTTCTAAATTTTACAAATCCCAGGGAAGGACTCTAACAGGACTAGCACACAGGCTCATCTTAGACCAATCACCAAGACCACAGGAATGTCTACCCTGACGGTCAGAACTAGAGCAAGGCTGTCCCTGTCATCAGGGAGAAGAGCTAATGTGATTGGTGATTTCATCCAAGTCCCTTTGTCCGAGTGGACAACAAGAGGCCTCCCAAAGGAAATGCATGGGTATTGGGTGGAAGAAAGGGCAGGAAGATTGCAGGAAAAGCAGCCAAGGTGCTGAGTAGGCAAAAACAACAATTGCAGTCTACAGATTGGCAGTCAAGGCCATTTGTGACCTCCTCTGACACAGCCCCAGCCTCCATTTTCATTACTTGTTATGTCTCATCCTGTGTTCGGGACCCTGAGCTACTGTAGAACTCTTCATCTCGTGGGCTCCATCTTTGCACATCCCACTCGTTCATCTAAGCCCTCCACCTAGCTTATTCCAACTCATACTTCAGCACATATTGCAGTTATCACCTGCTCTAGGAGTGCTATAAGGATTTTATGATTCTCCCCAATCAGAAAGGACCTGTAGTAGTACTCAGGGCTTCCCCCTAGCATAGCACTTATCACATCATATTGTGATACACTCCAGCTAGTTTAAGCAGAAAGGGATGTATTACGGGGTACAGGTAATTACAGAATATCAGACAGGCAATAGAGCCAAGCTTGGTTATTACTCAGCCTGTGAGTAATTCAGCTAGGAGAAACATCTAATATCCTATAGAAATACTACAGCTAGCCACTGCCTGCCACTTAGTTTCCAACACTAGAACCAGGATCTGAGAACCCCCACACCTGTCGCAAAAGCTGAGTACCTCCACCACTCTTCCTACCTGAAGGAGGTTGTAGCCACCACATGATATTTGCTTTCACCTTTTTTTTTTTAATATTTTATTTTTGAGAGAGAGATAGAGACAGCATGAGCAGGGGAGGGTCAGAGAGAGAGGGAGACACAGAATCTGAAGCAGGCTCCAGGCTCCGAGNAGAAGGGGAAAGTCAGAGAGAAAGAGACACAGAATCTGAAACAGGCTTCAGGCTCTGAGCTAGCTGTCACCACAGAGCCCAACCCAGGGTTCAAATCCACAAACCATGAGATCATGACCTGAGCCAAAGTCAGACACTTAACCGACTGAGCCACCCAGGCACCCCATTTGCTTTCACCTTCTAAATCTCTGCTTGACAGAATCCCATGCACAAAGACAATCTGGCTGCAGGGGAAACTGGGAAATGTAGTCTTTACTCCAATAAACAGAATGTTGGAGTAGTACTGAAGGAGTGAATTTCCAGTATCTTCCACAAAAACTGTGTTGTTACAGGCATACAAATTTATGGTATTCATTGTCTTGGTATATAGTTTCATAATATGTATGAATCTTTGTTTCCAGAAATATTTTTAATTTAACATCCATTTTTATCTGATATTAGTATTGTTAAGCCAGCTTTCTTTCAGGTACTAATTTCCTGACATATCTTTTTCCCATCTCCTTATTTGTAATCTTTCTATGTTATTTTCTTTGAAGTATAACTTATAAGCAGTATGGATAATTAGATTGAAAAACTAATCTTAACAGTACTGTCCCTTTAATGTGTGAGTTTAAATATTTATGTAATATGATTAGGAATCTAATTATTTGTCTCTCACATTTTATATTTTCGAATTTACGAAGGTTATTCTTTTTTTTCCTTTTCCGTCTTCTTTTGGATTGTCAGGTTTTCCTAATTCCTTTTCTTTCTCTTTAACAAGTTTGGAAGTTACACATTCTAATTATTTAGTGGCCTTAATAGACGTAAATTTACATTTTCCTAACAAGGACAATAGTTAAACTATATGTCTAGCCTCCCCCTGGACAAGACATTTACAACAACATAACCTCCCTCCTGATTCACCACTTTATCCAAATACCCATGTTTTTACTGTGTAGTCTTTGGCTCAAAATGTTTTTATCTGTACTCAAAAAGAAGTTTCTCCATGTGATCACTCATCCATCTTGATCTAGAGGTTATGACAACCATTTGATCTCTTCTTTTCTCTAAATTCCTCCTGGATCCACAGACCTTCACCTCCATTCTTTCTTCTTCTTTTTTTTTTTTTAGTTTATTTTTGAGAGAGAGAGGAGAGAGAAGTAGCATGAGTGGGGGAGGGGCAGAAAGAGAGAGAAGGAGAGAGAGAATCCCAAGCCGACTCCATGCTGTCACCACAGAGCCTGATGCAGAGCTTGATCTCACAAACTGTGAGATCATGATCTGAGATGAAATCAAGAGTCAGACACTTAACTGACTGAGCTGCCCAGGAACCCCTCACCTCTATTCCTTTTTTTTTTTTTAATCCAAGTTAGTTAACATTTAGTGTAATAATGATTTCAGGAATAGAATTGAGTGATTTATCACTTACATATAATACACAGTGCTCACCCCAACAAATGTCCTCCTTCATACCCATCTCCCATTTAGCCCATCCCCCCACTCAACACCCCTCCAGCAACCCTCAATTTGTTCTCTGTATTTAAGAGTCTCTTATGGTTTATTTTCCTTTCTGTTTTTATTTGCTTCCCTTCCCCATGTTCATCCATTTTGTTTCTTAAATTTCCTATATTTTTCTTTCTTTGACTGACTTATTTTGCTTAGCATAATACACCCTAGTTCCATCCACGTAGTTGCAAATGGTAAGATTTCATTCTTTTTGATCGCCAAATAATATTCCTGTGTGTGTGTGTGTGTGTGTGTGTGTGTGTGTGTGTATCACATCATCTTTATCCATTCATCAGTTCTTTATTCATTCACAAGTTGATGGACATTTGAATTCTTTCCATAATTTGGCTATTGTCAATAGTGCTACTATAAACATTGGGGCGCATGTGCCCCTTTGAATCAGCATTTTGGATAAATGCTAGTAGTGCAATTGCTGGGTCATAAGGTAGTTCTATTTTTAATTTTTTGAAGAACTTCCATACTGTTTTCCAAAGTGGCTGCACCAGTTTGCATTCCCACCAGCAGCGTAAAAGTGTTCCCTTGTCTCCACATCCTCGTCAACATCTATTGTTTCCTGAGTTGTTAATTTTAGCCACTCTGACAGGTGTGAGGGGGTCTCATTGTGGTTTGGGTTCATATTTTCCTGATGATGAGTAATGGTGAGCATCTTTTCATGTGTCTGTTAGCCATCTGGATGTCTTCCTTCACTTCCATTCTTGACTCCCCATACTGCTTATAATGTTTCACAGACCCCTCCCTCCTTGCCTTACCACTGCATCATTCTGTGAACCTGGGAGAGACAAGCAGGTACTCATATGCTGAAAAACACACGTCCAGAGTGTGAAGAACATGAAACCACTACAGCTTCTCATGCTCCCTTGCCTACTCCCACCATTCTCTTTTTTGGCTCACAACTTCAGAGGAAATAGAAGCCATCAAAAATTTTCACTTCCTTACCAATAAATTCATCTATACCCCCACCCACATTTCCCTCTCAGTTTCACATGAAACCATGACCTTCTTCCACCGCTAGGCCAGTTTTCAGATGTAGTCTCTCGATTCCTAATCCTGACTTCTATATTTTTAATTCTCCTTCATTAATCCCTCAATGCACCACCAGACAATACTAGTTAAATTGTAGTTAAATGTTGCTTGTAATGAATATTTTTATCGAGTATATAAATGAGTCAATTTGTCAATTCTGTAAAAATGTCAATTTACAAAATGGCTATAAAAGATATCTTTCCTCTGAGACATTGTTAAGGATATCAACACATTGCAAACACTCAGAAGTGTAAGTTTCCACAAATATTTGAAGATCACATCATGAGCTCATACAACAAATATCCGAGTCCTACTACTGGCCTATTATAGGCACTGGGGATAGAGAGTGAATACAATTACCCCACCCTCATGTAGCTGACATTCTGGAGGAGGAAATGGGACATACATAAGTAATCAAATAAAATAATTTCAAATGGTGGTAGGGGCTATGAAGAGAATAAAATGGAGTCACGGATAGGGAGTGGCACGTTAAGGAAACATGAGAAAGCATGTGTGGCAAAAGCCTAAAAAACAGAGAGAAGAGAGGATGAGATGAGAAAGGAAGGCAGTTGACAGACCGTGATGTCACATGTGGATTCTGTTGTTAGTGCACTGACATGCCACTGACTTTAAAAATTTTTTTTATTTTTTTTATGTTTATTTTTAGGAGAGAGAGAGCGAGCGAGCTTGAGCCAGTGAGGGAAGGGCAGAGAGAGAGGGAGAGATAGAATCCCAAGCAGGTTCAGCACTGTCAGCCCAATGCAGGGCTCCAACTCAGAAAAGGTGAGATCATGACCTGAGTTGAAATCAAGAATCAGAAACTTAACCGACTAAGCCACCCAGGTATCCCCTAGGTACGTATTTTTAAAAGATCTCTCTGGTTACTCAGAGGCAGAGGGAAGGCTGAGGGAACACTTAGACGATTATTACAGTTGTCCAGGCAGGAGAGGGAGGTAGTTTGGATGAGTAGTGGCAAAGGAGCCAGAAAGGGGCAAAAAGATCTCAGGTACACCTTGCAGGAGTGCTACTGACTGCACCCAGAGACCAGACAGGGGAGAGGAAGAGGAGGAATCAGAGATGATCTGAACAACTGAGAGGACGGTGACACATCTCCCACGGGGTAGAAATCTGGGTGGTGAGTCGTTCCTTACATGTTAGTGGGAAAGTTATGGGAGATAAAAGGAGAGACTGAATCACACTCTAGCAAACTGTGTGTCCCCCCCCCCAACTAAAAACCCAAAACAAAAAATTCCAGTCACAAACTGCTCAAAGAAACATTCTGGGCACTAAGAGAGCTGTGGTGGACTTTGATTCCCTTCCTTGCCTTGCAAATGAGCTCTGTAGCGCTGTGCAGTGTGTGTTTGCCAGCAACGCTTATATAACTTCATTTATCACTAATGTTGTTGGTGTTTTTTTCCTTCCAAGAACAAGTATGTCTCTACAAGATGAAATTTTAAAAAATCCAGAAATTTAAAATTAAATTAGTTTGGAAATTACTGGCATTTTTCTTCTTGTGTAAGGTCACTCTGTCCTTGGAGGCCAGCACTGGGGAAGTGACACATTTCTTTTTCTGTCCCACACTTCTGCTTATTTTCATGCAATAAAAAGCAAATCCTTAACATTTCAAATTCTTAGTGCATGTGGCAAATATTTTTATCCTCATTTAAACCATTAATTTTAAGTTATGTTATGTAAAAGGTAGAAGGCCAGACCACTGGTTTACCAGGCCATTTCTATGTGGAAAAAAAATTCTGTACTTGCAGAAATAATAAGCTGACTCTTCAAGTCTCCACACTGTTAGTCTGCCTGCTGCTTTGATTTGTGTAGTGCTTTTCAGTTCTGAGACCCATGACAATGCTGCATAAAAGAAGAACCTCATGGTTAATGACAGCTTACTATAGATAGTCCCCATGCTAAACACCAATCCCATGAGATATGCACTATTATCTCCATTCAACATATGAGAAAACTAACTTCAGAAACTTGCCCACAGTCATTTGGCTGGTAAGTGACAGGGCCAAGATCAGAACCTAGGTTTATCTGAGCCTAAACCTGAAGACTTATTTTTTTATTATTATTACTGAAATGTTTTTATTCATGGGCACCTAGGTAGTTCAATCGGTTGAGCATCTGACTTCGGCTCAGGTCATGATCTCACAGTTTGTGAGTTTGAGCCCTGAGTCGGGCTCTGTGCTGACAGCTTTGAGCCTAGAGCCTATTTCAGAGTCTGTCTTCCTCTCTCTCTGCCCCTCCTCTGCTTGTGTTCTCTCTCTCTTTCAAAAATAAATAAATATTAAAACATTTTTAAAAATAAATGTTTTTATTTATTTTTGAGAGAGAGAGCGCGCGCTCAGGGGAGGGGCAGAGAGAGAAGGGGACAGAGGATCTGAAGCAGGCTCTGTGCTCAACGAAGGGCTCAAACCCATGAACCATGAATCATGGCCTGAGCAAACTTGGATGCTTAACAAACTAAGCCACCCGGGTGTCCTAAAACTGAAGATTTTAATGGTTTCTAAGCTAGGGCAGTGTAGAGTGGAACTTCAATGTGTGTATGCCAGAGCCAGCCTCCTGGGGTCATATCACGGCCCTACCACTTATTGGCTGTGTGGATTGGGCAGTCCCCTGTCAGATAAGGGACCATCAGGGTACTTATCTCATTGGGTATTATAAGAATTAAATAGTTAACAGATATACAGCACTTAGAACTGTGCCTAGGTTATGCTATGAGAGTGTTAGCTCTTACTTTAAAAAATAGCTTTATTGAGATATAATTCACATACTATACAATTCAAACATTTAAAGTGTACAATCCAGTGGTTTTTAGTATATTCAGAGAATTGTATAACCATCACCACAATCAATTTTAGAACATTTCATCACCCTAAAAAGAAAGCCAGTACTCATTAGCAATGTCTTTCCATTCCCACCCCACCTCCAGCCATAGGTAACCACTAGTCTATGTTCTATCTGTATAGATGTATAGATTTATAAGAATCTATTGAATATATATTATCCATTCTGGACATTTCATGTGAATGGAATCGTACAATATGTGACCTATTGTTTCTGACCTCTCTCACTTAGCAGGTTTCAAGATTCATACATGCTACAGCATGTATCAATACTTCATTTCTTTTTATTGCCAAATCATATTGCATTGTATAGATATACCACATTTTATTTGTCCATTTACCAGATGATGCACATTTGGATTGCTTCCACTTCTGGCTATTGTGAATAATGATGCTATGAATACATGTGTACAACTTTTTTTGTGGACATATGTTTTCACTTCTTTTGGATATAAAAATAGGAGTGGAACTGTAGCCATTACTTGGTACCATCTCTGTGTATTTATTTCTGAGTATGAAGATACATAGTTCTCTTTCTTGGTCTGTGGCTTTGACTATGCCATATACATATATAACATATATATTTAGCATGGCCTCCTTTCTGTCCCTTGCCAATCCTTTGGGTTTGAGCTAACACTCTACTTCTTGCCCAAAGACCTGCTTGGACTCCACAGCTGGGCCAGTGCTTTGCTCTCTGCTTCCATAACACCCTGAGCATTGCTTTACTCTCAACTTTGTCACATTCTACTATACTTACAGAATCCTAGGGAAGGGGTCTTATGTTCCTCAACTTTGTCTTCCGTGCCAAACACAAGGCCTGGCGTGAAGTGGTTGCTGAATGGATGTTAATGGAAATTAGGACAGAAAGGGCCACCTGGGTGGCTCTGTTGGTTGAGCATCTGACTTTGGCTCACATCATGATCTCATGGCTCATGAGTTCAAGTACTGCATCAGGCTCTGTGCTGACAGCTCAGAGCCTGGAACCTGCTTCAGATTCTGTCTCCCTCTGTCTCTGCCCCTCCTCTGCTCATGTGCATGTGCTCTCTCTCTCAAAAACAAATAAACATTAAAAAAAAAAAAAGGAAAAGAAAAGAAAAGAAAAGAAAGAAGTGCCCAGATACATGCTAGAAAGTGGTCTATAAGACTAGCAAAATCTTTTCGGTCACATCATGCAGCCTTAGTTTGAACCTACAAAAGAGAAAAACCAGGGAGCATTATTCAGATCAGAAAAAGAATCTTCATTTTACTAAATCTCTTAGCACAACCTTCTTATAAATAGTGAGTCCCCCTGGGAAAATGTTGCCCAAAAGGTGGCAAGTCTGCTACAGAAATCCAGGATGCTTTTAGTGATACGTGAGGAACATTTTTAATTTAATGGTTATTTATTTCAAAATATATTAGAAATAAATATAACTAGAATATCAAATCCATTATATTATTGTTTAAGGGCAGCCTAAAATCTTTTTTTTAATTAAGATGAGTCAAACAAAATATGCATTAAGTAAATAATGGTACAGATAGAACACAGAGACAGCAAATATTGTATGGGTGGTACAGAAGAATTCAAGTTTCAGAACACTATTTAAAGACATTTAAAATATGAAAAGTTTAGGTGCGCCTAGGTGGCTCAGGTGGTTGATCAGCCCACTTGAACTCAGATCATGATCTTGTGGTCTGGGAGTTTGAGCCCTGCTGACAGCTCAGAGCCTGGAGCCTGCTTCAGATTCTGTCTCTCTCTCTCTCTCTCTCTCTCTCTCTCTCTGCCTGCTCCCTCCCTCATGCTCTGTCTCTGTCTTCAAAAATGAATAAATGTTAAAAAAAACCATTTCTTTTAATATGAGAAGTTTAAAGCACAAAGTACATTTTATAAAGCTGTGCTTCCTTCAGCTTGCCTGGGCACACAGATCACTTGTGATTTTGCTAAAGTTGCAGATTTGGGTCAAATAAATATGAATGTGCCCCCCTTCCCCCCCAAACTCATACGTTGAAAGAGAATCCCCAATGTGATAGTGTTTGGAGGTGAGGATTTACGTCATGAGTCTAGAGCCTCATGAATGGGATTAGTGCTCTTATAAGAAGAGGTCAGAGAACAAGCTTGTGCTTTTTCCCCCAAGTAAGGACACAGCAAGAAGATAGCTTTATAAACCAGTAAGAGGGCCTCACCAAGGGCCTGGTCAGGCTGGTACCCTATCTCAGGCCTCCAGACTTTAGAGCTGTGATAAGTTAAGTATTTGTTGTTTAAGCCACCCAGTCTATGGTTATTTGTAATAGCAATTTTAATGGGCCCAGCTAGTGACGTTCAAGATCCTGCCTTTCTAACAAGCACCCGGAGGATACTGACATTGCTGATGTCAGATCACACTTGGAGCAGCAAGGTTATAAAACATAAATAAAAATATAAAGTCATAGCAATAATACTACCTACTACCTCTTCAGTTCTGCTATGCACTGGGTACTACTCTTCTAGATGTTTTATAGACGTTAAATTTATCAATGCTCACAAAAATCCTGCAAAGTGGTTACTAATATCTCAATAATATTGTTGTCTTTATTTTCATTATTGCTATAAAATAAAATAAATCAAGCTTGAGGGACCTAAACCATTGCTTGGCTTTGGCCAGTGCAGGTTCTCAGTACTTGTTCTATTCATATGTCCTCTCTATGGCCTCATTGTGAGTCAGAAAGTAATCTGGTCCAGGGATCAAAGCCTGAAACATTTTCCCATTTCCTTCCCCACATTCAAAACAAAACAGCTCTGGGCAAGGGATGCATTTCCGTCCCATGGTTATTTGATGAAGACAAAAAAAAAAAAAAAACAACCCTACAAAAACCAAATTTGGAACAAAAAAGCATTCTTAAAACAAATATCAATTACCTATGGTAAAAGAAATACACACACACATACACATATGCATGCTAATGTGTACAACGGTTTCAGCTGCCTTTAAGGGAGTTATGGTGTTGTCTCAAGTTAATACTACTAATTTATTCCCATATGGAAAATATTGTGAGATAAATACTGATATATATATTATATATATGAGATAATATTCAGAGAATAGAATTAATCTTTTTAATTATATATATATATACACACACACATATAGCAAAGATTCCAAATATATTCTTCCTAAGAATATATCCAAGAAAAAGTAAATAAAACCAAGGTTTCTTTTTCAGAGGGTCTCAGGGTCCTTTGAGGTAGGAGAGGGGAAGACCTATTGCTACAGACCACCAAGATGCCTTAGGTGCCTTCAAAGGGGAACTTTATTCCTTTTCTGTCTAAACAGTAAATTTCAGAAAACTGAGGGTTTAGGACTCAACCTAGTGTTCTCAATCTGGCCTGGTTTTTTTGTTGTTTATTGATTTATTTATTTTCTTTCATAGTTTATTGTCAAGTTGGTTTCCATATAACACCCAGTGCTCATCCCAACAAGAGCCCTCCTCCATTTTCTGTAGTTGTTTAATTTGGAAATGTCCATGTACGTGCAGATATCTGACTTCTCTTGAAACTGGGAAGACTTGGGGCACCTGGGTGGCTCAGTCGATTAAGTGTCTGACTTTGGCTCAGGTCATGATCTCATGGTTAGTAGGTTTGAGCCCTGCATCCAGCTTTGTGCTGACAACTCAGAGTCTGCTTCAGATTCTCTGTCCCCCTCTCTCTGCTCCTCCCCTGATCACGTACTCTCTCTCAAAAATAAATAAACATTAAAAGAAAGAAAAAGAAGGGAGCCTGGGTGGCTCAGTCTGTTAAGCACCCAAGTTCAGTTCAGGTCATGATCTCACGGTTCGTGGGTTCGGGCCCCAAGTCCGGCTCTGTGCTGACAGCTAGCTCAGAGCCTGGAGCCTGTTTCGGATTCTGTGTCTCCCTCTCTCTCTGACCCTCCCCTGCTCATGCTGTCTCTCTCTCTCAGAAATAAATAAAACATTAAAAAAAAAGAAAGAAAAAGAAAAGTGGGAAGACTTGACAAGACTGGACCTAGATTCTGACATTGGCTTCAGCTATTTGTGGTGGAGGAATGCCTCTCCCTCCTGACCATGTCAGCAAGTTTCACTCATGTCCATTACCTGCCTGGCCCTGTAGACTTTTGAGTTAGGACTTCTTAGTTTATAAGTAGGGTTTATAAACAGCCAACATTTGCTCATCATTATCCTGGGGAAAATCTGGCCCAGTATGTTGGAACACTGAAAAACAGTTCCCTTTTAACAAAGTGAAAGCAGCTGGTTCTCACAAAGATTTATTCATTGAGTTTGTGGAAGCTGGTGTGCCCTGATTTAAACACTTTATATTACTCAGATAATGCAAGTGACAAATCTTCCATGTACTCTTGGCTCCTTTTCTGTGAAGTTCATTTTAAGTACTACAAGTGACTGTAGAGGTGGCTCAATAATTTTCCCATCTGGTTTGCTAGTTAGTAGGTGAACTTCCTGAGGGTCTTAAGAGTCAAAAGAATGAAGGGAGATTTTCATGTATGGTAGAGAGAGATGATATTCAGAGAATTGAATAACTCGTCTTAAAAAAGCAAACCCTTTTTCAATTTACTTTGAAACTTTTCAACTTGTTAAATTTAGAGGATAGAGAACATTACTGTCATCTGGCTTTTTATTCATTCAGTAAATATTTATCAAGCACCAACTTTGTTACCACATACTGTGCTAAACTGAGAACACAATGGTGAATGAGGCTGGGCCCGCTGCCCTGGAAAAGTTCAGTCTGGAGGTAATTATCCAAATATTTATACCCTGATGGCAACTTGAGAAGTTGACCGGTGCTATCTTTCAGGTGGAGCAAAGACCTGTCCATCAGGGTCCCCACAGAGATCCCACAATATTCCCATCTGTTTGCTTCCCAACAGACACAGATATATTTGCCTTGAAAAAGATTTTCTAAAGATCTTACTGGCCCCCACCCCTAAGACACCTCCAACCAACATAAATACCCTTCACAAGAGGGAAGCCTCAAAAGCCTCCGGGGCAGGGTAGAGGCTAACAACGTGGGCTGTGGTGAACTGCAGAGGAGCTGCCACTACTCAGGGACTGCCAACTGTTGGTAACCAGAAACGCTGCCCAGTGTTGCCAGAATGTCAGGGTTTGTGAGAGAAGCCAGAAATTGGATCTTTTTTTTTAGTGGAACATCTTTTTGAGAGTTCGAATTCAAATGTATTTTTAAACCCAGTTTTGATCATCAAAAATGGGTTTGCAGGCAGGTTTCGGTTAGGCGGCCCCCCAGGATGTGATCTCAGATTCCAGGAACCCAATGCTCCACCCCCTCACTGTATTTAAGAGGGAATCTTACCAAGAACTGGCAACCTGGAATTTGCCTTTTCTAGGAAGTCCCTTTGGGTCTCTCATGTTTTTGAAAATCCAACCCAGGGAAATATTCAGACTTCCTGGATCATTCTCTTTTCCCCCTCTCGATCTCTGTCTGTCTCTGTCCTTTTCTCTCTCTCCCTCTCTCAATATTTCTTTCTCTATTCTTCTATCAATAAACATTTATTTTATTAAAGAGCAGAACTTGATTACATTTGTTGATCAATACAACTTATTCTTTAAGATTAGTCTTTGATAGTTGCAAATGACATATCGGATAAAGGGCTAGTATTCAAAATCTATAAGGAACTCACCAAACTCCACACCTGAAAAACAACCCAGTGAAGAAATGGGCAGAGGACATGAACAGACGCTTCTCCAAAGAGGACATCCAGATGGCCAACAGACACATGAAACAATGCTCAGCATCCCTCCTCATCAGGGAAATACAAATCAAAACCACACTGAGATATCACCTCATGCTGGTCACAGTGGCTAAAATGAACAAATCAGGAGACTCTAGATGCTGGCGAGGATGTGGAGAAACGGGCACCCTTCTACACTGTTGGTGGGAATGTAAACTGGTGCAACCCCTCTGGAAATCAGTGTGGAAATTCCTCAAAAAATTAACGATAGAAGTCCCCTATGACCCAGCAATAGCACTACTAGGAATTTACCCAAGGGATACAGGAGTCCTGATGCATAGGGGCACATGTACCCCAAAGTTCATAGCAGCACTCTCCACAATAGCCAAAACATGGAAAGAGCATAAATGTCCATCAACTAACGAATGGATCAAGAAGATGTGGTTTCTCTATACAATGGAATACTACATGGCAATGAGAAAAAATGAAATCTGGCCATTTGTAAAAGCAACGTGGATGGAACTCGAGGGTGTCATGCTAAGTGAAATAAGTCAGGCAGAGAAGGACAGATACCATATGTTTTCACTAATATGTGGAACAGGAGAAGCTTAACAGAGGACCATGGGGGAGGGGAAGGGAAAAAATAGTTAAGGAGAGGGAGGGAGGCAAACCATAAGAGATTCTTAAATACTGAGAACAAACTGAGGGTTGATGGGGGTGGGGGAGAGGGGAAAAGGGCTGATGGGCATGGAGGAGGGCACTTGTTGGGATGAGCACTGGGTGTTATATGGAAACCAACCTGACAATAAACTATAAAAAAAGAGTAATCTTTGTAACATATATAAGGTAATAACATAATTTGGTTCTTCTGACATTAATCCTTAACTTTTCATATTCCTGTCATTCTGGTTTGGAATCAAAATCCTCCCGTGGGCACCTGTCCTTTATTTCTGGACTGGTCTTGAGCTAAAAAGTCTGAGTGCCTTATCTTTGAATGCCTACAAAGCCTTCATTCTCTACCACCTGCAGGTGTTCTGTTTGCCCTGCTTAAGTTGTATAAGCTAATTACACGAGAGATTTTGTTTTGATTTTCCATCTCCCAGTTCTCAGAGCTGCTTTCTCTTTATCCAACTGCAGTTAAAGAGAAATGGGATAGAATTGAGAGTGTAAAAGGCTCCCTGATTTTGTTTTTATTTAGAGAAGATATTTTCAATCTTTAATTACTTTACTGCAGTTTCTCACCTCATTAGGACCTACTTTATGCACAATAAGTAGAATTAACTTTAATTAGCAATCCTGGACTGTGAACTTTCCTTAGCAACATCTCAGAAGAGGCCTCAACTTTAAGAATGCTTCAGATTCCCTGCTTTTCTAAAACTGTATTATAAAAAGCAAAAACAGAACAGATACACAAACTGGTGTCCCTAACACAATATATTTATTTAGTACATTGTGATCACATTGGGATTGTTATTTATAACAATTTAATCACCTTGGGATGCTTTAACTAATGTTTGGTCTTTTTTTTTTTTTTTAAATTTCCTCATAGTTGCCACAAAAAGAGTATGTATTGCATATAGTGAACACTGATTCTTCTCTGGAAATACCTGCCCCTCAGGTATTTAAAAATGAGCATTTCATCATCGTGACTTCAAACAGAGGCCTTAGTATTAGTAATGCCTAAATGTGGCCTAATTTTCTGAGAACAAGGTAAGTGACCACCGAATCCAAGATGATCATTAACAGCTGGCATTTTTAACACTTTTAATTCCTTGCTGCATGCCAGCATTGTTCAGATCACTCTGCCTCAGTCAGCTTATTGAATTCCTATTATCAGCTCATTCTTCTAGGTGGCATAGTTGAGACACAGAGAGGCAATGTAACTCGCCCAAGGTCACAGATGTAGGAGTAGAGCACATACTTGAACCCACACCCTCTGGCCCCAGAACCTGGGGCCTTAACCACTTGACCACCCTGTCTCCTGGGCTTGAGGATAACAGAGCAGAGATATGGTTAAAGTCGATGGTATTTTACTTATAGGTTTGCCTTGGGTAGCTTTAGTTCCTCCATGTGTCCCCCGTTCTTCATTTGTAAATTCCAACAGTATACGTACCAAAATGTTGTGGCAACTCATTATTTAAATGTATTCATAGTTTCTTGGATCTTGGACGAAAGGCTACATAAAGATTACAGAATGATTTTAAAAATATATGAAATGTATTCACCTATATGATGATTGACTCTCTTACTACAAATAAATAAATGGGTGCTGACTTTCTAACTAATTCCTGAGGATGTGGTTGCTCTGGGTCTCTCTGCATAGTCTCACAGTGCAGGCTGTTGAGGCTACAGAGCTAAAGATCAGATTCTATACCAGGAGTGAGTCCCCCTGAGGCCTCAGGAAAGTGCATCCCAGGCAGTGGCTAGGGCTCCATGTGCCTTTGTCTGCAAACCTTCTACTATACTAAATGCCATAAGAGGAATTTGAAGAAGAAGCAATTGAATGGATAGTGATACATTCATATAGTGGAATACTACTCAGCAAGGAAAAAATGAACTAAATATACATACAACAGGGATGAATTTCACAAGCATTTATGTTGAAAGAAGACGGACATAAAGTAACACATGTTATATAGCTTTGTTCATGTAGAGCTTAAGAACAGGCCAAACCTGGGGTGGGGGGTGAAGTGTGTATAAACTAGGAAGGGGCACGAGGGAAACTTACGGAGTGGGGAAATTGTGTTATGTCTTTATCTAGGTGTGGTTACAAAGAGCTAGATAAATGTGTGCACATCATAAGGTTGTACACTTGTGATTAGTTTACTTTATGCGTGCTATACCTTAATTAAAAAATTAAATGAAATAAAAAGTACGTACATAGAAAACTGTTGAGCTGCAAATACAGGCAGAATCTACAGCTAGAGCTAAAGGCAGGCACCAGCTTATGGCAGGGCTTATATGTCAAGCTAAGGGCTTGCCCTTTATTCAGTAAGCCCAGGGGCCTCTTGAAGAAGCTATGTGATCAGTTTGGAGTGTTGAAAGCTCAGTCAGCCTCATTCAGTGCAGAGAGAGGACTGCAGCTGGGCAAAACAGAAAGCAGGGAGATAAGATCACCTTCAATAGTCCTCATTCGAGAAAACTAATTCTGTTTCTATCAACTTGGTAGAAACACACAAGAAAGTGCACTCTTTCTGGAAACACAAAGCATTCACCCTTGGATTTGGGGAAGGAGGCAGTACTCTGTGGATCCACCGTGTCACACCAGGCATGCAGGCAATTCAAAAAAGGCTTTTCTGTGGCTGCTGCACCGCTGTGGGCTCCCAGTGCAGGCCTTCCTGGCTCGCTGCCCTTCTCAGCTTCTCTTACTTCCCTGCCCCCAGCTCCCATCATGGTCAGTTTTCTTCTCTTAGCAGCATTTGCATAGAGGAGGAGGGGGTCACTGCTGTGCACACTGACCTAAATGAAATGCAGTGGTCACAGGGTCATTTCCGTGGGGAGTGTGTATAATTTGCACATTCTCATGCAGGCATGCTGTCAAGATTCAAGGAATTTTCTGTATAACAATTAGACATTGCAGATGGAGATCAGCATTTTAAAAAAAAAACTGAATTGAACATAGATGATGTTTAATGTGTCTGTATCATGGATGCAAATCTTAATTTTTAATATTTGTATTGAGCTGTTGCTGGTTACTTAATAAACATTTTTTTTTTTTAGAGAGATAGAGAGTGAGCACGCAATGTGTATGCAGAGGAGGGCAGAGGGAGAGAGAAAGAGAGAGAATCTTAAGTAGGCTCCATGCTCAGCACAGAGCCAGATGCGGCCCTGGGATCATGAACTGAGCCAAAATCAAGAGTCAGATGCTCAACTGACTGAGCCACCCAGGCACCCCTCAATAAACATTTTTAATAAAGGCGTGCCTGGGTGGCTCAGTCAGTTGAGCATCTGACTCTTGATTTTGGTTCAGGTTATGATCCCAGGGTCGGGGGATTGAGCCCCACTTCAGGTTCTGAGCTGGCAGTGCGGAGTCTGCTCAGGGTTCTCTCTTTCTCTCTCTCTGCCCCTCCCCTGCTCATGTGCACACGTGCACTCTCCCTCTCTCTCAAAATAAATCAATAAAACATTAAAATATATATATACAGATAATAATGTTATGTCAGTAACCTGGGCTATTTTCTGATGTAAGTTTCTTCAGTTCTTCTTCTGAATTTTTTATCAGACACACTAAAGCAGCCATACAGGCCAATAAATAAATAAGATATTTAGATTTAAAACAAATGTATTTCAGCAATGTAATACTCTAATTTAAAAAATGAAGTTGCATGTGTGTATGTGCACATGCATGTGACATACAAGTACTTAGTTTACAAATGGATTACCTAAACCTCCGGGTACTCTCAAGACCTTTAGCAGTTCAGGTAGCATAACCTCTGCTCCAAAATTTGTACAGCTGGAAGAGAAGCTAAAGGTCAGTCAATGGAACCCATCTACTTTGCAAATGGAGAGCCAGCTATGCCAAAGCTAAGGAACTTGCCCAAGGTCATCCTGTTGATGAATGGGTTGTTTCCTCTGCACACCTTCAAGTTTTTTACTTTGCTTTCTTTCACTTCCAAATGCGTTGTTTTTAAAATACGTTAAGTCAAAATTCAGCGTGATAATTTGAAGAGAGGAAGAAAGGGACATTGAAAAATAACTACATATGTATGAATAAGAAAATGACCATTTATGGCGGTATTAACCCAATTGCTAGCTGGGAAAGACAGGACAATAGAACAAGGTATGAGATTGATCACATCCCTAACAAGGAAGAAAGAAAACACCAACGAGGTGTGGTCAGTTTTGTGCACTAGACACCATCTGATGCTCTTAATCCAGGATGACTTGATCACTGCCAGGACTGATTGAAGAAGGAGATAGGTTGGAATTTAGATATATGGCTCGGGCTCTGTGCTGACTGCCAGCTCAGAGCCTGGAGCCTGTTTCAGTCTGTGACTCCCTCTCTCTCTGACCCTCCCCTGCTCATGCTGTCTCTCTCTCTCTCTCCTAGAAATAAATAAAACATTAAAAAAATTTTAAAAAAAATATTTAGATATACGGCAAAAATTTTAGAAAACAGGATTAATGCAAAAAACATCCATAATAAGCAGTAAAAATTGAAATATAGACAGCATCAATGCTGCATTTGTATTATACTGTCTCACTCATTTTACCCTAATCTGGGCCCTGGTTCCAATAAAACTTTATGTACAAAAGTAGGTAGCTGGCCTGTGAGCCCTGGTTTGTCAATTTGGTTTTTGAAACATTACATTAAAACATCATTTATCTTGATTGCTGAATTTTTTGGCATCATCCTCTTAAAGTTTGTGGCCAGAGTAAGTGCCTCACTTACCTTACCTTAGTCCTGGCCTTAGGTGGACCTGGCAAGCAGTGTACAGTGGCTAAGTTAGATGGTGAGGCAGCTCGAGTGTGAAACAAGATGAAGTTATGCTTGCATTTGTTTATGTAATAACTTTATCACATAGCTACCTTAGATTCCACACAGTACACTTAAAAAAATTTTTTTGTAGGTTTATTTATTTTTGAGAAAGACAGAGCATGAGCAGGGGAGGAGCAGAGAGAGAGGGAGACACAGAATCTGAAGCAGGTTCCAGGCTCTGAGCTGTCACCACAGAGCCCGACACAGGGCTCGAACTCACAAACCGTTAGATCATGACCTGAGCCAAAGTCGGAAACTTAACTGACTGAGCCACCCAGGTGCCCCAGACAGTACATTTTTATGAGTGAGAGTGAACAGAGTAACTATAGTACCTCCCAGGCCTGGTAGAGTGTGCCAAGGTGCAAGAACCTTCCTGATCAAAAGCTCACTGAGCCCATCAGGAACAAAGCAAAAGCACTAATACGTCCAGGGCGGAAACTAGTGTTTCAGCAATGCCCACATTACTTCAGTGTCTAATATCCTGTAACCTCACATTTATACCTCCCCAAGCTTCATGGGAGAGCCCCTTTGGATGTTTCTAAGTATGCATTATGGTTCAAAAGCAACTCAGGGGTCCAAAGAAAACCACAGGCCAAAGATGAAGTCAGAATTTCTTCAGGATGTGAGTGGTGATTTTTCTCAGTCTTATGACTCTCATACACTCATTTTCCAAATAATCTCCAGTCTGAAAGAACACATCTGAAATGTGACACCTCCTGCAAGAATGTACAGTACAATGATTCCCTGTTCCAGGACATTATATGCTTTAGTGAATCTTTAACAGACTTTGGATATTTTGTTTTCCTACTAAGGTGTCAACTGAACTCATAATTGCATTTAGAGTCAGCGTGGCTTCCTTCTAACTGATTTACTACATACTTAAAGATTCCCTGATGTCCATATCTGAGAACATCATCACCCAAAGAGTCATTGTGAAAGTGGTCATAGCGGTCTTTAAAATCTGCAAACAGTTCTCAGAAGGGCTAATGTGATGTTTGCATACATCTAAACCCCCCCAAAACCAGACCATTAATTGGGCTGTGCTAGAACTCTTTGGGCTCATCTGTACATCCATTTATTTTGGGACAAGTTCATTTCTTGCCATGAGAATTTTAGCCCTTTTGTATTACTGCTTTTGGACTTTCTTGCTGCCAACTGGAATAATTGTATCCACAAAAGGTTTTTTCCTTCTGTCTTTTTAAAGTTTTTTTGTTGTTGTCATTGTTGATTCCTGAAAAGATGGCAGGGTTTCTCCTCTTTATATCTTACCGGCTAAACTATTTGGTGTATCATAAACAAAGAACATATAGTGCTTTCGTCATTCATTAAGGAAGAGAAAGGTAAATCATAATAAATTTCCTAGAGCCAAAGAACACCCCTTTAACTTTTTCCTCAGAGGGTATTTGGGGTATAAAATTAGAACAAACCTGAGGACGTGTTGGTATGCATCTATGTGCTGTGGTTGCCAAGCACAAGATGTGAGGTAAGTCTCCGATAAATATCTTAGGAGGTACACACTTGTACTGGACAACCCGAAAATGACTGCCCTGTTCTGGAAAGAACAGAGCGCTCCCTTCAGTAATTTAAAGGCTTCTTTCTCTGTTTGAGCCTGCCTGTACTTGCTGAGTAGTTCGGCTGGAGCATTAAGTACTCCATAGTACTTAATAGTACTATGTACTATTAATAGTACTTAATAGTACATAGTAGCATTAACTGCTCCATAGGAGAGAACGAGCCCAGATTACTCCAGGGGTGCTGAGACAGGAATGCTCAGCATGGACTGAAGAGGAGAGACTCCAGAGGTGAGCCCTGAAGAGCCAATGGGGGCCACAGGGAGCAATCTGGCTAGCAGGGCCTCCCTGAAGGCAAGGGACACCCAGACTACTTCCATTTTTTAAAATGATTCTGATATATTAAAACATAAATATTTACAACACTTAAAACTACATATGAAATTGCTTTTTCCTCTCGTTGGTGTATCTCAGTGGTTGTTTTACCTCAGTGAGTGTGGCCTCAGTCAAATGCCTTCCTGCGATGCCTCTGCCCCATAGTTCACCCCCAACTCAGACAAGACAGCCCAATAGACAAGGCCCATGCTGTCCTTAGAGCTTAGTTTTTACCCTCTACCCGGGGTGGCCTGTGCCCTGAGTAGGCCCTCCAAAAGTATATGTTGAATAAAGGTTTTGGGTGTTCTTTAAACATAACTAAGAAGTTTACCACCTCATTCTTTTTCTGCTATGTCCCCTACTTGGTTCCCCCTGACCATGTATTCTACCTACCTTTGTAGTTCTAGCTAAGCACCATGTTTTTTAAAATCTATCTTTTCTAATTGTTGTACCCAGTTCCCTCTGTATGCTCAGAGGTTCCCCTGGGCTTGGTCAGAACCATTTAGCTCAACACTCCCACACCTCCAGCTTCACTTCTACCTCAGCCTGGAAAATCAAGCTCTTTGCAGTCAGGAACCATGTCTTATTTTTCTTTTGTACCTATAGTATAGGGCCTCAACTTCATGTGCTGCCTGGACATCTTTGAGCCTCCTGGGGTCCCAGAGGCTTAACCATGAATTCAGCTTTGGCCAGGTATGCCCCTCACCAGGTAGGAAAGGCTCCCCATTTGGCTGGTTCTCCTAACAGCTGGACCAGCTACACTCCACCTGGACCTCAACCTAATGTACCTTACTTTCTGTCAGCCTGTGAAATTGTTCAAACAAGCCAATCACATTCTCTCATGGGAACCGTAAAACACCCCTCCCTATTCTTACTCCAAAGCCTGCCTCCCACAGCTTCTGCTGGTTTAGTCAACTCCCAAGTACAATCCCCTTGTGACCCTGCATGGTGTGTGATATCCTCCTATGGGCTGTGAATGTATATGACTAATAACTGTTGTCAATCTCATCTGTTCTGCATCAGGTATGATATGTATGGCCATCTTGTACTATTGAGGGTGGGGAATCCCTCCTTCAACAATGAGGTTAATAGGGGGTGATCAGAACAGTATCTCACACAGAGGGATAAATTTATGTTGATTGTATAATCTTCATTCTGTGAAGTTCCTAGCCCCCTCCCCCCATAGGAGACTGAAATTTAAATAAATTGATGACAATAGATTTATTTTCCTACAAAGAATCTATTTGAATCACATATCAATGCCTTCCATTCACATAATTATATTTCAAGCAATCTTTGTTTGACTACTTACCGTACTGTTGACCAGTAAAAGTAAGTTGCCTACGTGTACCCCAATGTTCATATCAGCACTCTCCACAATAGCTAAAACATGGNAGTTGCCCAAGGGCAAATCTGTACTTAATTTCTATACTACTGATCTGGCATTTACTTGTAATCCCTAACTGCTAATAGAAATACATTGTAACACTGTCCACTTATGAAAACAAGATGCTAGTATCAGTCAATATAATCAAGAGACTAAACTAACTGAAAGCATATGAGAACTCAGACTTTTCCCACACAAGAATTTACTTAATCTGTTTCATTGCCTCCATTTATCTCACTTCTTAATAAGCAATAATGGCAACAGTCAAGGCACCAAAAATCAAATAGAATCTTCCTGGAATCTGCAATTAGTATTAAGCTTATTAGTGCTTCAGAGAGAATTTCATCGGCATTACTCTGCTATTTTATTTCAGCAAGCTTCAGACCATAAGTCAAGTGCAGGGCTCTTCTCTAAATGTGCAGCCAGTACCCAAAGTTAGGCTGCATCCAGCCTCTCTAACGCTCCTTCTCCCAGAGTAGATGGTAAGGATAGAGCACTTGGTCCATACTGTGCTTTGTGCTGATCACGTGATAACTAAAAGGCTATTGCCAGAAGAAAGTGTACATGCTCAGGGTTGGGAGCAAGNAAATGGCAACAGTCAAGGCACTAAAAATCAAATAGAATCTTCCTGGAATCTGCAATTAGTACTAAGCTTATTAGTGCTTCAGAGAGAGTTTCATCGGCATTACTCTGCTATTTTATCACTTGGTTTCCCTAAGTCCGAGAAAAAAAAAGTCACTTTTTAAAACTTCTACTTTACTTATTCTAAAACTTATTCTAAATTCTATTTTACCTTGTAGGTAAAAAAGGAACAACAGCCAGCAATTCTCCTGTCCAGTTTCCAAATTACAATCATTCCTACAGGGGCCACCTTTCCTCCTAGTGCCCTGCCACTTCCGCCTTCTGCTTAGTGCTGGTGAGTTAGAGATCAAGGCTCTGAGAGGGAAGAGGGGATCAGGAGTTGATAAAACCTTAGATCCCTGCCGGTACCACTCTTCCATCACACAGGGAATGCAATGACTAGCTTTCTAGCCTCCACTCTCCAAGAGGAAAATTCCAGGAGGCAAAAGTTAGCAGCAAGTGGTCATTAAACTATTTCAGCAAGCTTCAGACCATAAGTCAAGTGCAGGGCTCTTCTCTAAATGTGCAGCCAGTACCCAAAGTTAGGCTGCATCCAGCCTCTCTAACGCTCCTTCTCCCAGAGTAGATGGTAAGGATAGAGCACTTGGTCCATACTGTGCTTTGTGCTGATCACGTGATAACTAAAAGGCTATTGCCAGAAGAAAGTGTACATGCTCAGGGTTGGGAGCAAGCAAGGGAATGGGCTTGCTCCTGGGACTAATCGTTTCACTAGGTGTGAGGAGGGAGCCCAGCTGGGCTGGCCTGCATGTGCTTAGTAGTTCTGTGGGCAACGTGTGCAGACAGATGTCTTGGCTGTTCACCACCCACGGGCAAGTTCCAAAGGCGGGTTCTCCAAGATCATTTTGCTATGGCCTTTGCCTTCAAAATGGGCAAAGGGAGGATGGGCTTTGGTCCCAATAGTGGCTGGAAAAGGTGGAAGGAAATACAAAATATTGTAAGTTTAATGACTTTACCAACATAGTGGTTGGGGGCAGATGTCAGACAGGATGCCAAGCCCCCAAGGAAAAGCAGGAAGGATACCTCCTGAGATAAGACTTCTGCATTGAATAGAGGGGAAACCACCAAGGCAATAGCTGGTTTGCAGTTTTTGTGCCCAAAGTTTGCCTCCTTTGCTGATGATTGCTGCTGGCTTGATCAGCCAAAGAAAAAAAAATCTCCACATTCAATCCCTTTATATGGAGACCTTTCTCAGTATTCAATATACAAAATTTCCAGATTTATTTAAAATTTTTTAGGAAAACCACAACCAAAGAGGAAAAAGTATTTTTCATAGTCAAGTATTCAGTCCTAATAGTTTTATGCTACTAAATATGCTAATACATTAGTTTTAGCTATTGTATATGCTAGTAATTGCATATATACATATATTCATGTTTTTAAAACAAATTATATAGTTATGTAATTTATTCTTTAATTTTTAAAATTTTTGTCATGCTTGTATTTTCATGTTAAGAAATGCATATGTATATATTATATATTATTATATATTTTGTATATATATATATACTTCATAACTTTTAAGGCTACATATTCTTCCAAGTAGATATAGATAGATATACCATAATTTACCCATGTAACTCTCTAGTATTTGATAGTTTAGGTAAGTCCCAGTTTTCTAGAATTGGGTTCTAGAACTGGCAGCTCAGATAGGCTTTTTGGAATTTCTTCCAAATTTCTTCCAGCTTCACTTCTGATGAACCTTTGCCTCTGCCTCCTTCTAAATGCTACCTTAATTTCTTTGAAACATTTTCATCATAATCCATACTGATGTTATACAGAAATTCAATTCAATGTGGTAAGAAAGCATAGTTGGGAGTCAGGAAATGTGGTGTCTTAGTCTGGCCTGTAGCACTGTGATAAGAAAGTACAGTGCAACTGTTATGGACAAATTGTGTTCCCACCCTCAAATTCATATGCTGAAACACTAAACCCCAATACCTGAAAATGTGACTGTGTTTGTATACAGAGCCTTTAAACAGGTGATTAAGTTAAAATGAAGCTGGTAGGGTGGGCCTTGATCCAATCTTACCAATGTCTTTATAAGAGGAAATCTGGATGCAGAGAGAGATATCAGAGGTGCATAAGCACAAAAGAAAGACCATGTGAGTTCCCAGAAAGGTTAGCCATCTGCAGGCCAAGAGATAGACCTCAGAAGAGACCAAACTTGTCGACACCTTTGATTTTGGACTTCCAGCTTCCAGAACTGTCACAAGAGAAGTTTCTGTTGTTTAAACTGTCCAGTGTGTGGTATTTTATTACGGCAGCCCTAGCAAATCAATACAGCAAGCTTTGAATACATATATCCATGAGCCTCAGTGTCCTTCCGATAAACCATGGAATGAGAGTATGAAATCTGCACAGTTCTCAAACCTTAAATAGGTTATTTATTTCTAATGAGGTTGGCACTAACGAGAACATTGAGCACACACAAACTCATATTTCATTGTCCTGAATGGCTTAGATCTCTCCATTCCTAACTTCCACACTCACCTAGAATTATAGGTACTATGAATGGCTTGGAGCTATAAGCTTGCTGGAAAGGATATGAGGAGGCAATTGTATGACTAAAGCTAGGAGGAAATATTTAGTTTCTGGTTGTCTGTGATTTCTGTAAAATCATGATGCATGCACAGCAAAGTAAGACCATAATCTGCAAATATATTTCAAACATAACATTTTAATGAATACCAAATATAACAATTGATGTATTTGATATGACTATATATTTTGTAGACATTCAACTAAACATTTTATGATTTTTGATATCACCATGTTTTGTGATTTAGAATCCAATACCATACTTTCAGGTTTCAAATATTTAGGCCCCTGGGCCCTCTTAGACTCTAGGCATTGTATTCAATAAATGACAACACCCCAGAAACAATATGGAATAAAGTGGTAATTAAGAAAATACAAAATGCGGTAAGCTTTTGTGTTCTTGTCTGAAGAAAAACTATGTTTATAGGACTAGAGTCCCTCTGAACTAGGAAATGGGGAGCAAAACTGGTATAAATTTTCAATGTGTATCTAATATGATCCAGGGAAATAAATTTGACCAGTAAAATCAAATGTGGGCAGGCACTACTAATTCCCTTTTCCTTAATAATATATCCTTATAGTACTATGTACAGCAAAAACAAAAACCAGAACTAAAACCACCACTACCACCAACACCTACAGCAAAATCAAAAAGAACTACATTTTCCTCTGTCTCTTAGAAACTGTGGTATCTATTTGACACAATACTGGCCAATGAGATTCAAGTGAGAGTTTGCTGAATTTCTGGAAAAGTCTGCTTTCCATTATAGATGTGTCCTTTCCTTCTTATTACTTTCTTTTTCTTCTCCCTATCCAGAATGCAGTTTATGACTGGAGGTAGATTGGCCACCTTGTGACTACGAAGTAACAGTGAGTAGAGAAGCTCCTCACCATGGATGGTGATAGAGAAAGGCAGGAAAAGCCTGGAAGTTGCTGATGTCAGGGAACTGCTGCACTAGTCCTGGAATGGCCTCCTCTAGATAAATGAGAGAGAGGGGCACTGACCTGAGGTATCTGGCTGTGCTTTCTACTGCATGCAGCTGAATAGGATTCCTAATTAATGGAGAGAACTTCATTGATAGGCAATGTTTTAGTTGGGCCTAAGGATGAATAGGGCTTAAATATAGTTAAAGTATAGAAAGCTACTGCAGGCTGAGGAAACAGTGGCAGAAAAGTGCAGCAGAAAGTAGCATTTATCTTATAATGAGAATGAGGTAGGGTTCATATTGTTTATTCATGTGAAAACATGAGGGAGGACATGAGGCTCAAATGCTAGCTTGAGAATTATTTTATTTTATTTTATTTTATTTTATAGAAAGAACATGAGCAGGAGAGACAAGGAAAAGGGGTGAGTAAGAGAGAGAGAGAGAGAGAGAGAGAGAGAGAGAATAAAGTCAACAGAGCCTGACATGGAGCTTAATCACACAACCCCTCATGACCTAACCTGAAATCAAGAGTCAGACGCTCAACTGACTGTGCCACTCAGGGGCCCTGAGAACAAATTTTAAAGCAGCCTTCCCAGTAGAAATATAATATGGGCCATATATATAACTTAAAATTTCCTAGTGACTACAATAAGAAATTAAAAAGAAACAAGTAATAGTAACAAGATCAATTACTCCTCCTTCCACTCCCCCCAAAAAAGGTAAAATTAATTTTAACACATTTAACCTATATATATGATATATCATTTCAACATGTAATCAATATAAAAATTATTAATAGTATATTTTATATTCTTTTCATTTAAAATCTTTAAAATCTGGTTTATACTTGCAGCACCTCTCAGGACTGCCCACAGTTCAAGTGCTCAATAGCCACATGTGACTAGTGGCTACTGCATCAGACAGTGAGATTTTAGATCTCGAACCTCATATTTGAAGTGTGAACTTTTGGGGCACCTGGGTGGCTCAGTTGTTTAAGTGTCAGACTTGGGCTCAGGTTATGATCTCGTGGTTCACAAGTTCAAGCTCCATGTCCAGCTCTGTACTGACAGCTCAGAGCCTGGAGCCTGCTTCAGATTCTGTGTCTCCCTCTCTCTCTGCCCTTCCCTTGCTTGTTCTCTCTCTCTCTCTCTCTCTTGCTCTCGCTCTCACTCTTGCTCTCTCTCTCTCTCCCCTCCCACCAAAACAACATTAAAAAAATTTTTAAGTGTGAACTCTAACTACAGAAGTATGAACAGAGCCCCAATTTAATTTCTGAGAAAACCTTTAGTATATTCCAAGCATTACAGTATTGCATTTTATTTCAAAATGTTACGGCTCTGGTTTTTGGAGAAAACCACTACAAATATAGTAGATTTTCATGATGGTATGTTTCTGTGGAACAGTAACACCAGTCATCTGGAAACCCAAATCAGGGACATCTGCTGAGTCCCCTTAACCTTAAAATTCTTCTTTCACAATAACATTCTTCAGAGTATTTTCAAGAAAACACAGGAACCAATAATAAAACAAGCCATGACAGATAATTATGATCAACATGTTAGCTAATTGTCCTCTTGAACTTTTTTATGTATGGCTACTTTTATACAGTTGAGAGTATACTTTTTATACTATTCTATATTCTTAACATCATTTCAGAAGAATTTTTTCTATCATTAAAACATCTTCAGAAACATCATTCTCAATGGCTACCTTATACTATTTCTTCATATGAATAAACCATATTTTACTTATTACCTTAATGTAGCCACTTAGGTTGTTCCAAATTTTACTACTGTAAATAATTTGTACCCACCATCTTTACACATCAAATGATTCTCACAACTTGGTTTATTTCCTAAGGACAAATTCTCAGAGGTAAAATTACTGGAATAAAAAGTAGGAATACTTCTTGATCTCTTGATATAGATTTGCCAGACTGCTTCCCAGGAAGCCTTGAACCAATTTACACTCTCACCAAATTTTTGTGAGCATCTATAGGATTTCTATATACTATTACCAACATTGTTACCAACATTCTGTATTAACCTTTCAAAACAGGCAACGGAGGGTGAATAAATGTGGGAAATGGTATCTCAGTGTGCTTTAATTTTGATTACTAGTTAGAATAAACATTATTTCCTTTACTACATAGCAACTAGTGTTTCTCTCATCAATGTCATGTACTATTTATGTATTAACAATATAAATGCTTTATCATGCTTTAAAAATATTTTTCAGTTTGCTTATCTTTTAATTTTATTCTTTTTTAAAGTCAAGTTTATTGTGGTATATTTTACATATAGTAAAATTTGACCTTTTTAGCCTAAAGTTCTATGAATTTCCACAAACACATACAGTCAGGTAACCAGCAGTAAAATCAAATATAGAATATTTCCATCACTTCTAAAAGTTTCCCCATGCCTTTTTTTGTTAACTCTTCTTCCTTCTCCATCAGCAGGCAGCCACCCATCTGTTTTCTGTCCCTATAGTTTTGCTTTTCCATAATGTCATATAAATGAAATCATACAGAATGTAGCCTTTTGAGTCTGGCTTCTTCCAACTAGCATAAAGTGTTTGAGAAATTCATCCATGTTATTGTGTATGTCAGGACTTTGTTCCTTTTTTTTATTACCGAGTAGTATTCTATTGTATATGGAATCGCACATTTTGTTTATCTATATACTAGCTGAAGCACATTTGGGTTATTTCCAGTTTTTCTCAATAATGAATAAAGCCACTATAAACATTTACATACAAGTATTCGAACATAAATTTTAATCTCTCTTGGGTAAATGCCTCAAAGTGGAATCTCTGGATTGTATCACAAGTGTATATTTAACTTCATAAGAAACTGCCAAATTATTTTCTAAAATGGCTCTGACATTTTGTTAAATTTTTTTAATGTTTATTTATTTCTGAGAGAGAGATAGAGACAGCGTGAGCAGGGGAGGGTCAGAGAGAGAGGGAGACACAGAATCTGAAGACAGCCTCCAGGCTCTGAGCTGGCTGTCAGCACACAGCCGGACACCGGGCTCAAACCCACAAACTGTGAGATCATGATCTGAGCTGAAGTTGGACGCTTAACCAACTGAGCCACCCAGGCCCCCCCCCCCATTTTGTATTCCTACCAAGACAATAAGAAAATTTAAGTTGTTCCACATCTTCTTTAAAATTTATTTTTACTTTCACTTTTTAAGTTATTTTTTAAAATGTTTATTTCTGAGAGAGAAAGAGAGAGAGAGAGAGAGACTGGGGAAGGGGCAGAGAAAGAGGGAGACAGAGGATCTCAAGGAGGCTCACAGCAGAGAGCCCAATTAATTAATTGAAAATGAGATCATTGAAAATGAGATCATGACCTGAGCTATAGTCAAATGCTTAACTGATTTAGCCACCCAGGCGCCCCCCACATCTTTTTTTTTAAAGGTTTATTTATTTATTTTGAGAGAGAGAGAGAGACAGAGCAGGTGAGGGGCAGAGAGAGAGAGAGGGGGAGAGAGAGAATCCCAAGTATGCTCTGCACTGTCAGCACAGAGCCTGATACGGGGCTCAAACCCACTAGCTGTGAGATCATGACCCAGGCTGAAATCAAGAGTTGAACGCTTAACCGATCAATCCACCCAGGAGCCCCAGTTACTCCACATCTTCACTGCTCCTTGGTTTTGCCAGTTTTGTTTTTGTTATTTTGTTTTTTAGTCATTATAGTAGATATATAGTGGTAATTTATTGTGATATTAATTTGCATTTCTCTGACAAGTGCCAAAACAAAAATACCTAGTGCTATAATTATTCTAAAGAACTTAAGACTGTTTGTGAATTCAAATGTATTGATATTTTTATTTATCATTTTTCACTGTGTGGACAGTTCTTTCCCAATGAGAAATCAGAAAAAAAATCAGCCATATTTTTATGGTTCTTTTTTTTTAAGGATTTGTTCTAAACTATCCACATTTTAAATCCACTTGGACACATTAGTTAGTTATATGATAGTAGTATAATTATTCACTTATAGAAAAAGGCTAGGCAGCTTTCTCTATAACCTTTATTGACTAATCCATTCATCCCATTTATTTGTGAAGCCTGCCTTATTAAATAAGAGTGTCTATTCCCAGGCAATCAAATCTGTTTCATTTACCTGCCCATCTATTTGACAATTACTTATTAAGTATTTTACTATGTGCTAGGCACTATTCTAGGTTCTGGGAAAACAACTGTCAACTAAAAAATAAGAGCCTCAGGGCACCTGGATGCCTCAGTTGGTTAAGCATCCGGCTTTGGCTCAGGTCATGATCTCGCTGTTTGTGGGTTCGAGCCCTGCATCGGGCTCTCTGCTGATAGCTCAGAGCCTGGAGCCTGTCTTTGGATTCTGTGTCTCCCTCTCTTTCTGTCCCTCTCCTGCTCATACTGTCTCTCTCTTTCTCTCTCAAAAATAAATTAAAAAAATAATAAGGGCCTCAAACTCTTAGAGATTACATTCTAGTCAGGGGAGCCAAGTCATAATTAAAGAAATTAATGATTGTTTAATATTTTGGGTGTTGATAAAACCAAAGAAGAAAGGAAAGCAGGGTAAGGGGACTTTAATGATGCCATTTAGGGGTGCTGGGTGGTTTAGTCAGTTAAGCATCCAGCTTTGGCTCAGGTCATGAGCTCATAGTTTGTAGGTTTGAGCCCCACACTGGGCTCTGTGCTGGCAGCTCAGAGCCTGGAACCTGCTTCAGATTCTGTGTCTCCCTCTCCCTCTGAGCCTCTCCCACTCATACTCTGTCTCTCTCTCTTTCTCAAAAATAAATAAACATTAAAAAAAAACTTTTTAAAATGATGCCATTTTGAGTAGGTTGTTCAAATCAACCTCTCTGAGGAAGAGATATCTGAGACATGAGTATATTAAGGTTGTGGAAGGAGGTATGTAGAAGAGGAGCATTCCAGGCAGAGCTACCTGAAAATGCAAATACTTTGAAATGATGGCAATGAGCTTCACATACTGGGGGAACATTGAGGGGGCCATTGTGGATGAAGCTAACTGATGGTGGTGATGAGCATAGAAGAGGTTGAGAATGCCACTGAGAGCGCGGAGATCACACAGGTCCTTGCAGACAATCTATACTTCAAATCAGATGAACACCACTGGGAGTTTCTGAGCAGAAGGGTGATGTGGTCTCATTGACATTTTAAAAATATCACTCTGGCTACTGTGTAGATAATTGTTTAATACATTTGATTTAAATAAAAATGATTCTATTAAAAGAAAAGTAAGTAAATAGCAGACGTATACTTAGATACGGAAAAAAAAAAAAAAAGGCCAAAGTGTTATTTTAATACCCAAAGTGTGAGAAATACTAGCTTAACTGGTTATTGCTAGCATCTAAACAACTGTCCATTCCTGCAAGATTCTCTTATGATTATCCATTATCCTGAGCGTTTTTGATGATAGTAAGCATTCTCCCACTGATTCTTCAACAGAGATTTCTCTGCCACTTGGTAATCAAGCTTGGTTCAGAGTTTCATGGTTTTCAAAGTTATTACACACCTATTATTTTAAAAGGACTTGGAGGAACTTCCCTGAGAAAGGTCTGAAATCCTGAAGCAAATCAGAGCTATCCCAGCCTTCAGCTATGTGCTGAGAACTGGGAACCAGAGAAAGAAGAGTGAACAATCATAGATAAATCGTCTTAAAGGCACATTCAGGCACAAGCGCCTCAGTCACAGCACCGGTCGTGCTGGGAAAGGTATTGTCAACTAGCAGTTCAGTTAGCAGTGGTGTGATTCCAGATGTGCTGCGAGAATCTCCATAAACAGTGTACAAGTCTTGTGATCTAAGAAATAGAGTTTGAATGCAGCTTTCCTACCCAACTAAATAAACTCAGCAAAATTACCTATTTTGTTTTGAAAAAGTAATATATACCTGGTTAAAAAAATTCAAACAGTACGATGAGAGCATACAGTGAAAAGTTTAAAGAGGAGAAGTATATATACTTGGCTATGAATGTACTAGCATATACACGAAAGACTTCTGGAATGATGCGCAAGAAATTATTTACAGTAGCTGCCTCTAGGGATCTAATGCATTCTGAAGTAAGGAAAATTAGAACAACTTACTTTTCCCGGCTCTTTTGTACTTTTTAAATTTTTATTGGACTTTTAAATTATAGGTATAGGTTAAATTTTCAATTAAAACAAATTAATTAAAAACACAAATATAGCTTTTGTTTTTATCACTCACGAGAGGAGCCACTGAAGCTCTCACTGCAGAGGTGTTTAGCCAGGGTGTCTCAATTTTCACCAGGGTGAAATACAGTTTACCTGAATCTCAGCTTCCTAGCTACTGCTGACCCAGGAGGGCCCAGAGCTTCCTTTTGGCAATAGAATTTAGCTTTATCTGAGGAAAGGTGAAGAAAGTTCAGTTTGAATCCCAGCTCTGTGACTCATTGTGGGACACAATGAAAATACTATTGGGAGGCTTAATTTCTTCATCTGTGAAATCGGAGAAATAATGCCTGCTGGTGGCTCTTTATTTTTTTAATTTTTATTATGAGTTTTTAAAAGTTTATTAATTTATTTTGAGAGAGAGAACATGCATGTGAACAGGGAAGGGGCAGAGAGAGAATCCCAAACAGGCTCTGTGATGTCATTGCAGAGCCCGACTCAGGGCTCAAACTCACAAACCGTGAGATCATGACCTGAACTGAAGTCTGGAGTCAGACCCTTAATGGACTGAGCCACCAGGAGAAGCCACTGTTAGTGTCTTTTTAATGACCGAGAGAGCTTCTGTGTTGAAAGGAGCACTCCCAATTACTTGCTTTTTAATTAATATCTAGTACGTTAAAGGTTTTCATTTGTAAAGCTCATGTCTTTTAGGCCATGAAACACAAAATACAGATATTATTGTTTTCTTATATTTTTTAATGTTTATTTTTTTTTTTTGAGAGATGGTCAGAGGGTGAGCGGGGGAGGGGCTGAGAGAGAGGGATACACAGAATCCAAAGCAGGCTCCAGGCTCCGAGCTGTCAGCACAGAGCCCAACATGGAGCTTGAACCCACAAACCATGAGATCATGACCTGAGCCGAAGTCAGATGCCTAACTGACTGAGCCACCCAGGCGCCCCACAAATTTATTTTTATGTTGTATTTTTATGCTACTATATGTCAGAGCATGTGTTTTTATAAATCAAATGGAACACCTTTCACTCATTCTTTGACGATCAGTTCATTCATAAATTTAAGGTATGAGAATTTTTTAAATAGTAAATACTTTGTACATAATCAGATTTCCTTTAGACATTTCAAACCACAATTAATAAGTTTACTGTATCAGATTCTCTCACTTAATGATGCAGACTTATAAATCTCACAGACAAAATCTATGAGAGTTTAAACAATTTTCTAATAGATTAGACTTAAGAATTTAATCACATTTTCTTAAGAATATAAATATCTTTGACAAATCATATATATATTTATACCTATGTATACATGGTATAAATATAAATAAACATTATGTTATGTTTTTCTCAAAAATAAATAAACATTAAAAAAATTTAAAGGACAATAATATCTGTGTGTATATATGTATATATAACACAATGGTTTAACAAAACCTGCCATTAGAGGCACCTGGGTGATTCAGTTCGTTAAATATCTGACTCTCGATTTTGCCTCACGTCATGATCTCACAGTTTGTGAGATCCAGCCCTGTGTTGGGCTCTGTGCTGAGAGTGTGGAGCCTGATTGGGATTTTCTTTCTCTCTCTCTCTCTCTCTCTCTCTGCCCCTTCCCCACTTACGTGCTCTCTCTCTCTGTCTCAGCTGAGATGACTCAGTTGAAAATGAATCAGATTTTGAACCCATATCTTGAGCTGTTATTGGACCCCATTTTGTTTCATAATTTTAGATATCTATTGACTCTCACTCTGTGGCATTTTATTGACTTTACAAAAATTAAATACTATAAGTAAACATTCTTATCTAGTATTCAGAACACCAGAGACTATCAGTTGTTCACCACAGCTTTTTAGAGCTCAAAAGCAAGTTGAGGCAGATTGTGAATAGCCTCCAAATATTGGTCCTTCTTTCCTAATAACAAAACCTTTATAGACTACATTTCCCAGCCTCCTTTGCAGCTGGATGTGGCCATGTGACTAAGTTCTGGCCAACCAAATGTAAGCAGAAAAAAGATGCACCTGTGGAAATTACAGGAGGTCTCCTTAAAAGGAAGAGGCTCAGCCTTCAACTTCCAGTTCATCTTCCAACTGCTTCAGAAGGGGAGCTCCAGCAGTTATCAAGTGTCACAGCTCAAGGATGGTAAATAGAGAATGCTGGCAGTTCTAGTCCCTGATGATCATGGAACACCATGCTACTTCTGTGTTGGCCTCTAGATTTTTTTTAAGTGAAAGGAAGATAAAATCCTACCTTGTTTAAACTGCTATTTTTCAATGCTCCATTACTCACAACTGACCTTAATCCTGACAGGTGTCTTATATATCTTACTGTCCCACCTTCCTCAATAACAGAGCTCTGCATTAAGAGCTAAATAATCAAGAATGTCATGTATATTAGATACATGGACACAGACTTTATAAAATACTTTTTAGTTGTTGCCATATTAGGGTTATAGGTTTATGAGTATTAAAATGTTTCTTTTATAATATTTTATAGATGTCAATTTATCTTATCAATAAGATTAAATTATTTAAAGAATAGTCAAAGTGTCCCCAGGTAGCATTTATTGTGAAAATAAAATAACATGAATCAACGCTGCTTGCCCCATGCCAGGATCAGCAGAAGAGGTTGGTCACAGGGGTACAATGAGGCAAGCTTTGGGCCCTCAGCTGAGTTCACTGGAGCCTCATGGGTACTAGTCGGTCACTCCTCACTTATGGACCCTCCTAGCCTTTGGCTCAACCTCTCCTACACTCAACAGTGCCAGATTGGCTTTCCTCATCTATTGTTCCCAAAGAAGCTTGGCAGAAATATCACAAGAAGTTACAGTTTTCTTTTTCATTTAGTACTTCAAATATTTGAAATTGTATAAGATGACTCAATTCCAGGAAACTTCAGGTATCCTGTGACACTTGTTCAGTGAAGTGTTGAAAAAAGACCCACTCCAGGGTCTTACTGAACGATGTGAGCAAGCCAACTTGTAAGAGGCAAGGACAGAATGTAACTTCAGAAAAGTGTCTTTCATTCCCTTGCTGTTTGCAGGTCTTCTCTGCCCCACTCTCACATTGTTCTCGAGCTCGGCCTCTGTGTGCTTGGCTCCACAAAAGCCCTGCCACTGGCTTCCCCATAGCAACTGGCTTGTGAGCTCCTCCAGATTCTATTTATGAATGTGTGTTTAATTATAAACCCTTTCAAAGCCTTTGAAGGGAATATTTATTAAATGCTTATTAAAGCCTCTTTCTTAAACACTATCTTTTTTTTTTTAACCTCTCTTACCCTTCAAAGTAGGCTCTGTGAGGCTCATTTTACAGATGACAAAATGGAAACTCAGGGTCCCACAGCAAGTACTTATTGAAGCTGTGCATTAATCTAACATTCATGCAGTTTTTTTTTTCTACTGTTTCCATCAGCCATGCCAGAAGGAAACTGGGTTAACTAATGTCACTTGCTACCAGCAGAATGGAAGGATCATAGTCTTTGGAAGCAGATATGCCTGGGTTTGATTCCACTTTGGTTACTTCTGAGCTATGTAACCACAAGCAATGTATTGAAACTTAGTTTTCTCATCTGTAAAGTGGAAATAATAATAGTACCTACATATGAGATTGTCAAGAGAATGTGAAAAAGAGTTTGGCACATGCTTAATACTGGATAAATAGTAGTAATAATGGCTTCTTAAAATTAATTTAACATTTAAGATGATGACTAAGCACTGAGCATATGCCAGGTCTAGGAGTTCCAATTGCTTTTATTTTTTCAATTATTTTTTTCAATTGAAGTTTAGTTGATATACAATGTTACATTAGTTTCAAGTGTACAACAGAGTGATTCAACAATTCTGTACATTACGTAACACAATGCTCATCCCAATAAATGTAGTTACCATCTGTCACCTTACAATGTTATTACAATATTATTGACTATTTTCCCTATGTTGTGCTTTACATCAATGTGACTTACTTATTTTGTAACTAAGTTTGTACCTCTTAATCCCCTTCCCGTCTTTCACCCATTTGCACCTCTCCCAGCTCATTCTCTGTATTTGTCTGTTTCTTTTTTTGTTGATTTGTTCTGTTTTTTAGATTACATGTATAAGTGAAATCATATGATATTTGTCTTTCCTTGTCTGGCTTATTTCACTTAGCATAATACACTTTGGGTCCATCTATGCTGTCACAAATGGCAAAATTTCATTCTCTTTCATGGCTGAATAACATTCCATTATACATATATCCCACATCTTATCTATTTATCCATCAATGGACACTGGGTTGCTTCCATATCTTAATAATGTGGCAATATAGGCATGAATATATATATATTTTTGTCTTCTTTAAAGTTTATTTGTTTTGAGAAAGAAAGCAGGGGAGAGGCAGAATGAGAGAGGGAGAGAGAGAATCCCAAGCAGGCTCCATGCTGTCAGCTCAGAGCCTGATGCAGGGCTTGATTTATGATCTCACAAACCATGAGATCATGACCTGAGCTGAAATCAAAAGTTGGATGCTTAACTGACTGAGTGCCCCCCCACCCAGATGCCCCATGAATATATCTTTTTGAATCAGTGCTTTCTTGGGTGAATATCCAGCAAGATATCCTTGGGTGAATAATCCAGTGGAATGATTGGATTGTATAATATTTCCATTTTTAATTTTTTGAGGAAACTCAAAAATGTTTTCCACAATGGATGAACCAATTTATATTTCCATTGATAGTGCATGAGGGTTCCTTTTTCTCCATATCTTCAACAACACTTGTTAGTTCTTTTTTTTTATGTTTATTTATTTTGAGAGGGGGTGTAGAGAGAGAGAGAGACAGACAGACAGACAGACAGAGACAGAGAATCCCAAGCAGGCTCCGCACTCTCAGTGCAGAGCCTGATGAGGGGCTCGAATCCATGAACCATGAGATCATGACCTAAGCCAAAACCAAGATGCTTAACCAACTGAGACACCCAGGCACCCTTATTTCATGTCTTTTTGATGCTAACCATTCTCACTAGTATGAAGTGATAGCTCATTGTGGTTTTAATTTGCATGTCTCTAATGATTAGCAATGTTGAGCATCTTTCCATGGGTCTGTTGGCCAGCTATATGTTTTCTTTGGAAAAATATCTATTCAAGTCCTCTGCCCATTTTTAAACCAGATTTTTTTCTTGGTGTTGCTTTGAATATATTCTTTATATATTTTGGATATTAACCCCTTATCAGATATATCATTTGTAACTATCTTCTCCATTCAATAGGCTGCCTTTGTGATTTGTTGATGGTTTCCTATGCCATGCAAAGGTTTGATGTATCTCCAATAGTTTATTTTTTTATTTTGTTTTCCTTGCCTCCAGAGACATACCCAGGAAAATGTGGCTAATGTCAATGTCCAACAGTTATTATGTATGTTTTCTTTTAGGAGTTTTATGGTTTCACATCTCACATTTAGATCTTTAGTATATTTTGAGTTTATTGTGTGTGTGGTGTAAAAAAAAGTGGCTTAGTTTCATTTTTTTTTTTTTTGCAGGTAGATGCTAGTTTTCCCAACACCATTTATTAAAGAAACGGTCTTTTCCCCATAGATTAATTGACCATTTACATGTGTGTTTATTTCTGAGCTTTCTATTCTGTTCCATTGATCTACATGTCTAGCTTTGTGTCAGTACCATACTGTTTTAATTCCCTAGCTTTGTAGTATATCTTGAAATCTGGGATTGTGATATTTCTAGTTTTGTTCTTTCTTAAGATGCTTTTGTTATTTAGGGTCTTTTGTGATTCCACACAAATTTTAGGATAATTTGTTCTGATTTTGTGAAAAATGTTCACAAACATTTGTTTGTGAATGTTCACAAATGTGATGGGGATTACATCAAATCTATAAATTGCCTTAGGTAATATGGACATTTTAACACTATTAATTCTCCTAATTCATTACCATGGTATACCTTTCCATTTGTTTGTGTTCTCTTCACTTGTACAGGGCTTTCACGAAACTCCCTGGTTAAATTTACTCTTGGGTATTTCATTCTTTTTGATGCAATTTTAAATGGGACTGTTTTCTTAATTTCTTTATTATTATTAGTGTATAGAAATGAAACATATTTCTGTATATTAATTTTGTATTCTGCAACCTTAGTGAATTCATTTATTGGTTTTAATAGTTTTTTGGTTGAGTCTTTAGGCTTTCTATATACAGTATCATGTTATCTGCAAATAGTTTTACTTCCTTCCAATTGCCTTGAAAATGGTATTAAAGAAATGGAAATTCATTCTTTCAACTCTGTGGCAAGACTGTTCTAGAGACTTGGGATCCTAGAGCTTAAATTTGTAGCAGGGTAGTGGGAGATGAGCAGTAAATATTATAAACAAGTTAATTATATAGTATGTTAAGAGATAATAAGTGCTATGGGGGTAAAAGAAAAAAACTAGAAGAGTGGAGGAACAAGTTTCAATATTACACAAAGAAGTGATGGCAGACCTTATTGAAAAGACAAGATTGGAAAAATTCCGACATCAGAGATGTCATTGGAGCAGACATCAGAGAAAAGAAAAGAAGTAGATTTACTATGAAGCTAGTGTAGCTTAAATGTCAAGATCCTTAACTTGCAGGGGTTCCTTCAAGAACCTGCATCTAGTTTTGGATTTGTGATTTCTTCATAAAGTTTCACAAACTTGCATACATATCAGTATTTATCCCTGAGGAGAAGTATTACCAGCAGAAGAACCAATCAGAGCAAAGGCTCTCAGGTAAGCACACCTGCCTTGCTCAAGGAATAAAGAGAAGATCACCATGGCAGGAGCAGAATGAGCAGGAGAGATAGATCACTTCGGTGTTGGAGGCCACTGCGATGACTCTGGCCTTTATGGAAAGCCACTGGGCGTTTTGCATGACATTTTGATACAGTATGACTTACATTTCAAAGCATTGCTTTGTTAGGTATATTGAGATCAGATTTAAGAGAACAAGAGCAGAAGTAAGGGAATGGTTGGGAGGTCATGGCAGTAATCCAGGGGAGAAAGGTGACTTGGACTAGTATTGCAAAAATGATAATGGGGAAGAGGTTGGATTCTTGATATGTTTTGAAGATCGACTCAACAGGATTTCCGGATGGATTGGATATGAGTTATGAAGAAGAGAGAGGTGAAAGAATGGGATCACCAACAAACTGAGCCTAGAGAAGGGAAGGGGGCCAAGTTCTGAGGCAGGAGGAATATCAACTTTTCAACGAGAGTTTATATTTCATTAAAGTAATTCTTTCATATAAAGGCTGAGGTTTAATTCCTTCAGCATTCACTTGTAATTTTTTTTTAATTTTAGAGAGAGAGTGCATGAGCAGGGGACAGGGGCAGAGGGAGAGAGGGAATCTCAAGCAAGCTCCACACTCAGCTTGGAGCCTGTCCTGGGGCTTGATCCCACGATGCTGGGATCATGAGCTGAGCTGAAATCAAGAGCCATGTGCTCAGTGGATTGTGCTTCCCAGATGCCCCAGCAGTCACTTGTAATTTAACCATTAAGATTGTTAAATTAAATGAAACTAAGGTGTGTATAAGGTTTCATTTTCCCTCTCTCACTCTGATATTCAACTAAGATGCATTATATGAGATCAAAGAAAAAGGAATCAGAATTAGAGTCCACAGGTGAGGGTTCTACAGGTAATGACTGTGAACAAATCATTTGAACCTCCAGTCATTGGTTTTCACAACAGTAAGACTGGAGGTTTAAAACAGATGTTCTATTCCTTTCCATATTTATATTATTATTTTTGTCATGAGTCTGTACTTGACAAATTTTCTTATTTTGTTTGTTTTGCTCTTACTATAGTATATGGAAAATAATTTTGAATACAGGCAACTTAAAGAGTGCTTTATTTCTCTCCCTCACACTCCTCTTGGTCTGCAAGGGAAGGATATAGCCTGAACCAAATGCTTCAATCAAAACTGAGTTGGTACAAGATCCCCTTTCTTTGCAGGATTTCTTGGGGAAGATACTATGCAGTTCCTGTTGAGAAAGGAGAGTTTCCCTGGCCTGGTAATCTGGGAATATTCTGCAGGCATTTCATCAGATGTTCTCCCATAAGGAGAGTACAGGGCTGAAGCCAGAAACAGCTGCTCTTATATGTGTTGGATCATGAAACCCCTTGAGAATCTGATGCAACAGCTGCTCTACTGGGTCAACAGGAAAAACATCATTGCCACCAAATATTGGAAATGGAACCCTTGTCCTTTAATAAATAAAAAGGCTGAAGATAGAAATAAAGAGATTTTCCCTAGGCCTTGCTGTTAGTAGTAAGTAGTGACTGCAGGACTAGAATCTAGGTGTTGATTCTCAGCCAATGTTCTTTATATTATACGATGTTGCCTTTTATATTTTCCTGCAAAGCTAGTTTCTTAAGTGTTTTTTGGGGGGAGGGGAATGCATCATGTTTTGTTTTTAATTCACATTCCGTAATATTCAACCATTTAAAGTGGTATATTCAGAAGTGTTCAACCACAACCGCTATCTAATTTTAGAACATTTTATCACCCCAAAAGGAAACCCTGTACATATTAGCAGTCATTCCTATTCCCTTCCTTCCCCCCAGGCCTAGACAGCCACTAATCTACTTTCTATCCCTGGGGATTTGTCTACTCTGGGTATTTTCATATAGATGGAATTATACAGTATGTTGTTTTCTGGTGACTAGCTTCTTTCTTTCACTTAAAATATTGTTTTTAAGTTCACCCATGTTGTAGCATGTATCACTACTTCTTTCCTTTTTGTTGCCAAATCATGTCCCATTGTATCGAATATCTGGCTACTTATTCATCAGTGGATGAAACTTTGGGTTTTTTCCACTTCTTGACTACTATGAATAATAATACTATGAAACTTGTGTACAAGTTTTTGTGTGGATATATGTTTTCATTTCTCTTACTATAAACTAGGAGAATTGCTATATCATGCAATAAGCCATGCAATGTTTAGAGCAATGTTCATGGGTTCCAGTTTCTCCACGTTCTAGCCAATACTTCTTACCTTTTTAAAATTATAGCCATCCTAGTGTGAAGTGGTGATACATGTGGCCAATGGCCTCCACATTGGACAGAGTATAACTAAACAGTAAGTAACTAAAATGGAATTAAAAGCCAGATCATAAATTCTACCATCAACTTTTTTTCCAAGCCAAAACTTACTGAGCGGTTACTATACTAAGCATTGTCTTAGTTATCTCATTTAATTCTCATGATACTTCCATCAACAAGTACTGTTACTGGCCAATTTTATAAATGAAACTGCCTTAGAGAAGTTAAGTTCCTAGTAGCTGGTTAAGTGGGAAGTCCAGGATTTAAGTTTAGGTCTATTTATGTCCTGAAGTCTTTAACTGCTACACTGTCCAGCTAAATACTTTATTCAGTATATTTACTTTTCCAAAATGAGTTTAATCAATCACTACTTTCAAAGTTTTACCCTCACCACATATTGTTTCTAGCTCCCAGGATATCTGTATACTTGTTCTCAAATTTAGGTATCAGAATCACCTACTTCAATATGCTTCATTAGCTTTGTAGGTGTGTCTGACATATTCCAAACTTGGAGAACCACTGAGTCTGTTAGAATTAAGTTCAGCTACAGTCAACAGACATGGTTCCATAAACAAGAGAGAAGTATATTTTTCTTACCCACTAAGGAGCGACTCTAGGGTTGATATCTATCTCTGCGACATTAGAAACCAGGCTCCTTCTACCTTTTTCCTTTGCTTTGTGTATCTTCAATTTTCCCCAAATCATCTCATTGTCCAGTTAGCTGTTGGAGCTTTATCTATTACATCTGCATTTCAGCAAGCAAGAAGGTGGAAGGGGGAAAAAACATATTTTCCCTTTAAAGGTTGTCCAGGAATATGCATGCACCATTTCCTCTTAATTCCACTGGCAAGAATTGGGACATAAGGCTGGGCCCTGCTGCAAGAGAAGCTGGGAAAGCAGTCTCTATTCTGTGTGGCTATGTAGTCAGCAAAATATTGGAGGTCTCTCTTGATGGAGGAATTAGAAGGGGTAACTACTTGGGACCATTAATCTCTGTCACACCCAGGAAAGAGAAAAATTTACCTAATCCCTGTCTCTACTTTTGACAAGAGACCTAAGAGAAATCCTATCTATGAGAGATTTTAGATCCCATAATGAAGATGATTATGGCAGCACTCTCAAACTTTGCAGCACATGGGAATCACCTGGGGATCTTAAAAACTACTGATGCCTGGCTTCTACACCCAATCATTCTGATTTAGTTGATATGGAATGTAACCTGGGCATCAAGTATTTAAAGCTTCCCATAGTGATTCTAATCTGCAGCAATATTTGGGTACAGCCCTCCTAAATTTAGGGTATCTTCAACCTAAGATCCATTGAGTGTGGATTTGCTCCATCAATAGCCATTCTCTAAATTAAAATCCCAGCATTTGGACTGGTGTACGTCTCTGGTATTAAGGTTAAGTATGATCAAGGTGAATCTATTGCCAGCCTGGCAAAAGACAATTCAGAGGGCATGTCCTTCTGCCAATAGCCAGTGACATTTTCATGTACACAGAACACATTTTAATTGTAGTTATATTTAAACACATGCATTATTTCTGTGTTGCATGAAAATAGGTATTCTGGTTGTGTGTGTGTGGCAGGGCTCAGACATGATGGTGAATCATTCTTGAGCACAACATTTACATTTCAAACACAAGAACCTATTCAGTTCAAATTCGGAGGGCCATCTCTATTTGGCAGTATGCTTGTCATCTAGAAGCTCAAAATAGCCTTTTAGAGATCCAAACGGTGTGATCTAGTGGCATCTCAAACTATTACTAGCTGTCAGATATTTTATCCATTCAAGCAGATAAGTGGGCAAAGGTTATGTTTTCTTTAAATTGTTAATGCGAGGTCTGTCTTTTAAGTTGAGGTGTGAAATGAGAAAAGGAATAAAATAGAAAAATTTCAAAGGAGAAATCTAGACAGGTCATTTCCTCCACCTCTTCACCTTCAGAAAGAATGACATTAAAACATTGTAAATAGATAAGAATCTATACTATTTTTATAGCTCTTAAATGACAGGATTGCACAACCCTGTTCTCACCACACTACATTTCATTGTAACAATTTGCAGCTAGGAAATTCTTCCTTGCATGAAACCCTTCTCAGCAAGCTCTGGGCAAATTAATCCCATTTCCTCCTTGCTGGTACTGAATTCAGATGGACAACAGCATTCTTTGAAAATTTTCTCACACACTTGGAAACTATAATTAAATAAATCTCCAGGCTTCTCTTTTCTAATCTAAATAACCGCCTCTTACAGTTTTCAGGTGCAATCAATTTCATGGCAATCTTAACAGTGCGGTTCCCTAAACTGTCTACATTTAAAATCACCTGAGGAGCTACAGTGTCTACTGATGCCTGTGTCCCACTCCCACAGATGTGATTTAATTGTCTGGAGTATGTCCTGAACTTTGGAATTTTTAGATTTCCAAATAATTCAAAATTGCAGACAAGTTTGGGAGCTACTTTCTGAACCTACCCTATCACCCCCCCCTCCCCTTGCTTAGAGAACTTCAACAGTAGTTCCAGACAAGGGATCATGATTGGCCTAAAACAGTAGTTCCCAGCCCTGGCTACATCAGAATCACCTGTACAGCTTTGACACTAGGAATGCCTGGACACCACTAATAAGTTAAATCAGAATATGTGATTTAACTGTGCCTCTAAAAAGTGTTCTTTTTATCTTAAATTCCACATATGAGTGAAGTCATATGATATTTGTCTTCCTATGACTAATTTTGCATAGCATAGTATACTCTAGTTTCATCCATGTTATTGCAAATGGCAAGATTTCATTCTTTTTGATTGCCAAGTAATACCCCATTGCGCATGTGTATATATTTGTGTATGTATATATGTGTGTGTGTATATATATATCAATCACATATTCTTTGTCCACTCATTCATCGATGGACATTTGGGCTCTTTCTATAATTTGGCTACTGTCGATAATGCTCCTATAAACATTGGGGTGCAAGTGCCCCTTCAAAACATCACTCCTGTATCCTTTGGATTAATATCTAGGAGTGCAATTGCTGGGTCATGGGGTAGTTCTACTTTTTTTTTATGTTTTATTTATTTGTAGGAGAGAGAGAGAGACAGCGTGAGCAGGGGAGAGTCAGAGAGAGAGGGAGATACAGACTCTGAAATAGGCTCCAGGATCTGAGCTGGCAGTCAGCACAGAGCCCGATGTGGGGCTCGAACCCACGAACTGCGAGATCATGACCTAAGTGAAAGTCGGACGCTCAACCAACTAAGCCACCCAGGCGCCCCTCTACTTTTAATTTTGAGGCACCTCCATACTGTTTTCCAGAGTGGCTACACCAGTATGCATTCCCACCAGCAGTGCAAAAGGATTCTTCTTCCTCTGCATCCTCACCAACATCTGTCATTGCCTAAGGTGTTAATGTTAGCCATTCTGACAGGTGTGAGGTAGTATCTCACTGTGGTTTTGATTTGTATTTATTTCCCTGATGATGAGTGATGTTGAGCATTTTTTCATGTGTCTGTTAGCCATCTAGATATCTTCTTTGGAAAACTGTCTATTCATATCTTCTGCCCATTTCTTCATTGGGTTATTTGCTTTCTGGGTGTTGAGTTTGATAAGTTCTTTATAGATTTTGGATACTGTTTATCTGAGATGTCATTTGCAAATATGTTCTTCCATTCTGTCAGTTGCCTTTCAGTTTTTCTGATTGTTTCCTTCACCATGCAGAAGCTTTTTATCTTGATGAAGTCCCAATAGTTCATTTTTGCTTTTGTTTCCCTTGCCTCTGGACGCATGTTGAGTAAGACACTGCTGTGGCCGAGGTCAAAGAGATTTTTGTCTGTTTTCTCCTCTAGGATTTTGATGGCTTTCTGTCTTACATTTAAGTCTTTCATCCATTTTGAGTTTATTTTTGTGTATGGTGTAAGAAAGCAGTCCAGATTCATTCATCTCCGTGTCGCTGTCCAGTTTTCCCAACACCATTTGCTAAAGAGACTACAGATGAACATAAGGGAAGGGAAGCAAAAATCATAAAAAAACAAGGGGGGAGACAAACCATAAGAGACTCTTAAATACAGAAAACAAGTTGAGGGTTGCTGGAGGGGTCAGGAGTGGGGGGGATGGGCTAACTGGGCAAGGGGCATTAAGGAGGACACTTGTTGGGATGAGTACTGGGTGTTATATGTAGGGGATGAATCACTGGATTCTACTCCTGAAGTCATTACTGCACTATATGTTAACTAACTTGGATGTAAATTAAAGTAAATAAATACATTTAAGAAAAAAGTGCTGTTTTTGAATTTTATTTACTTAATATTTTTAATCCACCTCTAGGTTGGAAGCCATTGGTAGGAAGACTGTTTTGAAGTGTTTTCCTGAAATCAGCAGCATCAGCGTCAGTTGGGAACTTACAAATCCTAACCCAGGCCCACTGAATCAGAATCTTTGGGGGCGGAGCTCCTAGCAATCTGTTGCTCTTTAATCTAATCTCTTTAACAAGCCTTCCAGGTGATTCCAGTGCCTACTAAAGTTTGAGAACCACCAGCCTAAGCCTATTTTGATGAGTTTGTTTCCTGCTTTTCCAGCCTCCCTTTCATCAACAAGCGGCCATGTGACCCAGTTCTGGCCAATGAAACCTAACAGAGGTCTGGGAAGAGGTGGTTTCTGAGAAGGTTCTGATACAAGGGAACAGACAACACTGGGAGTGTGCTTCTGCCTTTACCTCCCTTGCATCTCGAAGGTAAGTGATCCCTGGAACTACAGCTGCCATTTGGGGGGCATGAGGCAAACAGTCCCAAGTAAAGCCCAAGAGAATCACAGAGATGCTGACTCTGATGTTAGCACATCCTGATGTTAGTTTATTGCTGACCAATACTAGCAGTAAACTACCTCCAGACTTCTGGTTATGGGAAAAATAAACTCCTACTTGTTTAAGCCATTGCTAGTAAGGTTTTATGTTGATTGTAGCACAACACAATCTTAACTGATAGAGAATCAGATCTTCAAGTACTTTGTCATGGAGAAAACTCAAAATTGAATAGAATATTTATACTTGAAGCTGATCATGTTTAAGGGAATGTCACCTTCTAATTGTGATATTCTAAATGTTATATCTATGGATCCCAATGTGGCTGTATATCAAGATTTACATGAAGGAGCTTATTTAAAATGATTTGTGAACCTCACCCAAGGTGTACTGAATTGGAATCTCCCAGATTTGGACTGGGAGACTCTGTAACTTAACAAGGTGACTATTTTTGCCTCCAGCTGACCCCAGTCTACAGCGTGGCTAAGGTTAGGGTAAGGTGAAAAATTTAAAGAGGCATTTAATCTTAGGGTTGTGCAAGTATAGGGCCGGCAGTTGCATGACTCTGAAAGTAAATGCCTTCTTAAATTTTGTGCCCTAGGAACCTCATCTAGCCTCACTGTAGCCTCCACTCTGATTCAGATACAATTTAACAGGTGGTACCTGTCATTACAGAGGAAACTCAAGTCAATCCTTTATACGAAACAATCAATTAGATCAACTGAAATGTTTAATTTTTCAGTGACTGGTTCCAAACATCATAAAGCCAAACACATTTACCTAGAAATGATGCTTCATACAGTTTAATTTCAGTTTGGGGTATGCCTCTTGGTATCAGATGACATCAATATCCGTCTGAGTTAAAAAATAACAGCAGTACTGATTGTCTCAGTCCCTGTTCACCCACATGAAAACAGGAATGCGATCCTGTGAGAAAAGAATTTAATTAGGTGAGTCAATGGGTGTCAGATACCATGGTGGTGGCAGAATCCAGGACTAAGATCCTCATGTAACTACTAAGTAGTCAAGTATCTGTTACTCGAATTAAAAGTGGAAACCAGTAGGTGTTTGTAAAAATGTGTCGAGCTTGGCTATTCCTGTTTCCCAAAAGCATTTTAGGACACACATATGCAGCGGTCTCCCAGAAATAGAAGCGTGGGTAACTTAACCCAAAGTTGTGGTTCCTGTGTCCAGCCTGTGTTGGATGGTGCGTCAGCAGAATGAATGGTGAAGGATCTCCGTGGGCTGACATTCTGGAGCTTCCTGGGCATGCCTTGTTAGGGATGGAAGGGAAGTAAGGGTGCCGGTTGGGCAGGCTAAGGGAAGTCTGCATGTTGAAGCAGTGAGAAAGACACAGACTAAAGCTTTAGATTTATCTGTTTCACTCCACGTTTCAGGACTCTGGCTTTTGCTTTTATAGGTGCAGTACTGAGGGAAGTAGTTGGTGGCTAGTAGCAGGAGGACAGCCTCAATCAAGTGAACTATAAAAGGGTCCTCTTGTCACACCCTACCTCTCGCTGCAGAGGCGCTATTAAAGCACTTCTCATTTTAGTGCGGCTGGTGGGCACTCCAGCATCGATTAGGCAAATATTTAACAAGTAGTTGCTAAGAATAATGACTACTCTTTCCTGCCTGATGTGTACTAGACACTCCAACTGACTCCTTCTCACTCTGATTGTCTCAGATTTGTGGCAATGGGACTCTATGTCCTGTGCCTGTGGGGGAGGGGATTGGCTATGTTCCTGTGAACCAAGAACTGAGTAAAGGTTGTGTTAAGGCTGCTTCCCTACTTCCTTTTCTGACGGTCTTTATGCAGATAAGGTGGCACTCAGCAGCAACTGGCAAACCAGGACTGGTTTAAATCAATACCAGAATGTGTCAGAAGGTTTGGAGGGAGTCCAAAATGTGTTTGTTAGCCAGGATGATTGAGAACGCACACCTAGTACCAGAGTGCAACACAGATGAGCCAGCCCACTTGCACAAATCTGTGCCACTTGTTGGAATCTGTGCTCCTGGTACAGGGAAGTCACAGGTGATTCTGCTTGCAGAGTCACGCTCCTTCAAACACAAAGTTTGGGTGTTTTCATGAGGTGCATTCTGAAGGATGAAGGGGTTTGCTTGTCTGGGGTTTGCTGGGGTTTGCTTTAAAAATATTTAGGGACACTTAGGTGGCTCAGTCAGTTAAGTCTCCAATTTTTTATTTCAGCTTAGGTCATGATCTCATGGTTGTGAGATAAAGCCCTGAGAAGGGCTCAGCGTGGAGCCTGCTTGGGATTCTCTCTGCCCCTCCCCTGTTTGCATTCTCTGTCTCTCTCTCTCTCAAAATAAATAAACTTAAAAAATATTTAAATATAAGAACTTCAAAGAAAAAAGTGACTCAAAGGGCTAGGTGAAATGTGGCAAAATACTGAGTGTTGAATCATGACATTGGGTAAATGAGGGTTTCTTGCACTATCCTTTCTAATTTTGTGTATTTGAACATTTTCATAGTTAAATCTGTTTGAAAGTTTAAATAGATCATTATAAACCTTATGAGCCTTGCAATAAATCTATGTATGCCTTACCATACTACCCACTAGTTTGAGATGACATCAAGAAATCTGATTTAGAACGTCCTTTCTACCCAGTCCCATAAACTCCTTGCCGGGGCTCAGGACCCTTATTTTTCAGTGAAAAGATGGCAGGACTGGGGCTCCAGGAATCTGGGTGCGAGTTTGGTCTGTTCATTTACAAAAAGACCTTAGATAAGCTGCTTGCTCTGCAGCTTCTTTCCTTTTTCTGTAAAGTGGAGATGATCCTGTAATAATACTAGCCTCAAGTTACTGGAAGATTAATATGAAATGAAGTATCTTGTGAAGTGCTCAAGAAGTGTTATCAACACCAGCAGCATGACCTCAGACCATGCTGCCAAGTGCTCTGACGTCAGAGTCCTCACTTACTAGACGAGAGGGAGAGCGCACCAGCTTTCCCAAGGTTGTGGGAGAACAACCCAGGAAACGTATGCAGCTGATTCCGCATTACAGCCTAGTTGTGGGACAGCTGAACTAAGTAATGGTAGTGGTTCTTTTATGTTCTAACAGTGAAATGGCTGTTGGAGGATTAGGAGTCTATTGTGCCAAGTTGTTTGGATGGTTAGGTGCAGGTCACAGTTTGGGGGTTCTTTCATGGTCATAAATAAAGAGAACCATAATAAATGAGGAGGAGGAAGTATGAACAGGTCTGGTGAATCAAGGCCTTTATGCCTACACATTGAGAGAGTAGACGGGGTCTGCTGTTCTGCTCATGCAGCTGTTATGTAAAATGACTGGGAAGGGGACTCTCCTAAGCTACGTAAGAGAGTTTATAGCAGGAGAACAGCTGCCTCAGGTGAGGGCAGCATCTATGATGTCTGCAGTCTAGGGGGCCTTTGGAGTGACTGGTCCAGATAGCAGGGCCAAGTGTGGGAGGGTGACCTTATAGTGCTGGCTCTAGGTCTGTGCCTCCTTCACGGCTCGGCCCAGGAGATTGGCTGCCCACTGTGCTTGTGCCCATCTCATTGGCTGGCTCTCTGCTTTTCTTTGCAGAACATTCCAACATTTGTACATATTTGCTTCCAAGTCACTTTTCCCACATTCAGACTTCTTTCAGAATTCTTGTTTGTCTCCTGTGAGGAGCAATCCAATTCAGTATTTGTTGACTGCCAGTTAGGTTTGAGACCTTGTGCTGCTGACCTCAGATGGTACAAAAGGAAAAGGGAGGTTTTTCCTTAAAGCCCAGTATAATGTGCAGAAGGAATGGAGACTAAGACCAGTACACAGGTAACACCAACACACGAAGAATCTAGCAAGTGCCACAAGAATAGTGAGTTGTGAAACGATTTTAAGGAAAATGGTCACATTTCCTTCACCACCAAGGAGTGGTGGAGACTGTGACAAAGTGGAGAGCATGTGTCCTGTTTTTTTTTTAATAGTTTATTGTCAAATTAGTTTCCACATAACACTCAGTGCTCATCCCCACAAGTGNGTGTCCTGTTTTAAAAACTTTTTAATGTTTGTTTATTTTTGAGAGCGAGAGAGACAGAGCAGGGAAGGGGCAGAGAGAGAGGGAGTCACAGAATCCGAAGCAGGCTCTGGGCTCTGAGCTGTCAGCACAGAGCCTGACCGGGGGCTTGAACCCACAAACTTGAGATCATGACCTGAGCCGAAGTTGGACGCTTAATTGACTGAGCCACCCAGGTGCTCCAGCACATGTGTCCTGTCTAAAGAGGATAGTCAGATACTGCCAGGAAGGAATTTGAGCATGTACTGATTATTCAACAGAAGCTAGAAATCTGGGATTTTAGACAAAATTTCTGGATTTTCTAAATGTTAGCCTAAAGTATATATAAATATAAATATGGCATAGTGAAAACCATATCTGCAGACAGGATCCAGTCACAGAGTCACCAGTTCAGAATTCAGCCTGTTTATCACCTAAACCAGCTCAAAGCTCTTGGCCTATACTTCTTAAAACAGTAGTAATAGCAAAAAGCAAATGTTAGAACAGTGTTAAAGATCCAGGTCTAAACCAGGACCTTGTCTTTGGTGTAATCAGAAGGAGAATTAGAATGGTGGTAATTTTTTCATGATGAGTCAATGGCATTTGCTGCCCTGTCAGTATACAACCTAAAACCATCCTGTAGCACCAGCATCAATGGCCCAATTGATGAAAGCACCGACAGAGCATTTCCCAGCCTGGTGTAAGATACATAAAAAGTGCTTGTTGTAGTAAATAGGCAGCATTTCTAGAGTCTATGAGACAATATTCTTCAAAGAGTCTGTGTTCTAAATGTTTATTTTTCAGGGTTTTGTTTTCAACGTGGCCCCAGAAACAATGATCTAAGTAGGACCACAGAAGTGATACTGCCAATGGATTATTTTACATTTGCAGTGAAACAGAGTAGCAAAGAAGGCTGCTTCAGGTGTATGGTATGGTGGCTCAACCCCACAAACTTCCTCTGACCTCATGGCCCTGGTCAGAAATAAACTCTGATAGGCCTTCAAGGAGGAGCATGGACACAAGGGTTGGGTGGGGTGGTTGGTGAGAGTGTTTGGCAGCAGAGCTTCCAAGTCCCTCTAAGCTGGACTCATCAGCACCGCCTCAGGAACGGCCCTTCTTTGAGGCTGGGGGCTTTGGGGTTTGCCTGGAAGAAGCTAAGGGCACAAATGTGGGGAACAGCCTTCTAGCTGTCCTGGAGCTGAAAGGGGCCACAGGACAAGGCAGTTTTCCTTCCTGTCAAGGGCACTAGTGCTGTGAGGTTGCGAGTGGGAAGGGAGCCACATCTGGAAATGTCTCCAACTTATTCAGGTCAAGGGTCCCTCTCACCCCCCCACTCCTCCCAGTCCTGCCTCTCCCTAGGAGTGGGCTGGAGGCATTTCCTTTACCGAGTATTTCACTCTTTCTCCAGAAGTTCAGCAAGTGGAGCTGACAGCATCCCAGGGGACTCCTACCATTTCCTCCGTCTCCAGGGAGATGCCTCCTGAATGAAAGGATCTAAAAAGAGATACACACACATTTATATATACGCCTTCCTGTTCTCTCAAGCACCAGAATATTTTCTGCTCTGGGCTCCCACACTCCTCAGCCTCATTATCTTCCCTCTGAGATTTTTCTCCCCTTGCTTATACCACTGCTTCTGCTGCCACCCCCAACACACACACACACACACACACACACACACACACACACACTTTCTGTTATTATCTTGGTAGGCTAAGAGAGCTACCAAGGAGAGGGAAGTGTTTCTAGAGCTTCATCTACCTCACAATTTGGTCTCAGCCTCGATGTGTGAATACTAAGAAAGCTGTTCCCAGAAGTTTTGGAGGGTACATTTTTCTTTCCTCTCCCCTGTTCACTTCCCTCACCCAATCAATCAGTGAGCCCACACCTCATTTCAAGGTTTCTGTTTAAACCTTTCTTCAGTGAAGACCGCACAAAAGCTTCTAGCTTCTTTTCCTCTTCCTCCCTCTCCTACGCTTTGCTTTACTCTCCCATACCCCTAATTTGGGAGACGTCTGGCTTTTCTATTTTTTGCCATTGACGAAATTTAAAGCTAACAGTAAGACACCAGAGGATAGTCAAAAAGTCAGATACATTTGTCTGTAAACAGCATTTTAGTTACTTTTCAAAGAATATGCTAAATGTTTTTCTTCAACCTCCAAACCCTTGCTCAGGTGAAGCATCCCTAAATGTAATGCAATGGGCCCAATTGTTAATCTGAAAAGTACAGTAAAAACACTATGAGAGTATCCAAAAATCTGGAAACTGAGATAAACTTGTATATTTATTGTACCTGTTTAGATGAACAGTTAAGCCCACCGTTGTAAATGGAAGGATTCCTCACCTGAAATGGAGCTGTAGTAGAAAACAGAATCTGGGGCACTTAGGTGGCTCAGTCGTTTAAGCATCCAACTTCGGCTCAGGTCATGATCTCACGGTTCGTGGGTTCAAACCCCACGTCAGTCTGTGCTGACTGCCAGCTCAGAGCCTGGAACCTATTTGGAATTCTGTGTCTCCCTCTCTCTGACCCGCCTCTGCTAACGCTGTCTCTCTCTCTCTCAGAAACAAATGAAAAATTAAAAAAAAAAAAAACAGAATCTAAGTTTCCCCTGTGCTGTCTGACATTACAAATGCCCTACATATTTCCCTGTGATTTAAAAAACTTAACCAGCAGACAATATGATTAGTACACATTCCCCTTATAGTCTTTAGAGCTAAATGGATTAACATAAGAGCTATTTATCTACATGTAAATCCTCCCATGAGGATGACCAATTCAGATTCAGAATAAGCTTATAATATATTTATCAGGATATACCAAAAATAAAGATGATTTTGAATTTTGCATTTTAATGAAATTCTGGAGCCTCCAACAAGAAGCCGAGTAGAAAAGGGTCATAGTGTCCTAGTTCTCCTTTTCTCTAAAAATAGAATTCCTTTTACATAAATATTCTATCTGTATTATACAATAAATCTAAATAAGTGAGAGAGAACTTGGACTCAGAATGTTGTCACCTCAGCAGAGCTAACTGTGCATTTGACCCTGCTCCCTTCTAGCTCTGGTGAATAATTGCAATGAGTGCATTTTCCCATTTTCAATTAATACTATCTCAGAAGCATGTTCCATGTTGCTGTGTAGCCCTTGTAATTTGAATTTTAACTTCTACACCATATTTGTAATTATTTCTCTGCTACTGGGCATTTATTTTGTAATCTTTTCCATAATAATGAACACTGCGGCTAATCATTGCTTATTTAGCTTTCTTCCTCATGGATTATTTCTTCAGAATACATTCTAGGAGGTAGGATTAAATAAAGGTCAAAAGCCTAGACGCGAGAAGGTTTTTATTTCACCCAGTAAACAACTGGCTCCGAGGACCCCACCTATGGTCTCCCACCTTTTCCATCAGAGACAGACAATTCTCCATCAGAAGTTTATCAAGTGGCTGTAGTCCCCCCACTAGAATGCTGCGACAAGCTCAGAGTTCATTTCAGAAATATATAGGCTTAAATATTCTGACCTTTCACCCATATGATCTTGCTATACATTGCCACCACATGATTCTCAACAAAAAGTAACACCAGCACTATCAGATTATAACAATTTCACTGAAAAAAAGAAAAGTGACCAAGTAGTGACATTTAGAAAGTTGTATTCCCCTTTTAAACAACGTAAAACAGTTCTTGTTTTAATCTGTATTTATCTTGAACATTAGCAAGATTGAACTAGTTTTCATGTATCTGTTTACTAGTTATATCCTCTTGAATGAAGTATCTATTTCCCCAGCTCATTTACTTGTAAGAATCTAATACTTTTGTATGAGGATTTTATAAAATACAGATTTTAAGCCATTTAAATATATGCTAATATTTCCAGTTTATTTTTTCTTTTTGATAGAATTCTAACATTGTGTTAATAAGCCATACCCACCTCTAATTCTCATAGCATTGCTTCAGAAAGCTTTGGATATAGATTTTGGTTCAAAGGGCAATTTTATTTGCGTAAATCACTAACATACATGTTTCCAGAGGAAGTAATAGAAAATTGTCAAGTGTTGGATTTTTACAACATGCCAGGATTAAATGATGGAAATATCTTTGGTCAATGTTAAATTTATGTAGTAACCCCCCCCCCTTTTTTTTTTCTTGTACCATATAAACAGAATAATCAATATAGGCTGGGACTGGAGGGAACCTCAATGTATGTAACAGGGTTGGGGCCTTTGGAATTGGAAAGACAGGAGGTGGACTTTCTAGGGATGACATGAGCTAAGGTCATGTGATATGAAATGGACAATGTGTGGACTGGGAAGAACCGAGTTAGGAGGAATTTCTCTCCTTTCCATCCTTCTACATTCTCTTGTCCAACCTCTTTCTGATTGCCAGATCAGATTTCCTTAGGAAATAGTTTACAAATATTTTTAGGGTCTCCCTTCATTTCCTTTATCTTTGCTATACTCCTTGCCAAATTTGCTCACTCCTTCCTTTTCCTTTTATTATGGCAGGACAGCACAATCACAATGGGGTAAGCAAAGCTGGATCCAGGCCCTGCCATTTGATTATTACTTGGCCTTTGCCACATTATTCTCTGAGCCTGTTTCCTCTTCTGTAAAATGGAAACAATAATAGTGCTTAATTCTAGAAGGCTGTTAAAGAAGATTAAAAGAGACGTGTTTTTTAATGCTTAACACAGTGTGGTAGACTATTTTATTTACAAATATTTCGTGTTCCCACCTGGGGAAGGATTAGACCCTCCAAACCTACTGATGTCAGCTTTGGCCATGAGGCTTGATTTGGTAAATGAAGTATGAATGGAAGTGACATATGACACTTTGAGGCAGAAAATTTAAGAGCCAGTACAGAGTTTGCCACGTTTTCTTTTCCCTCTGCTGTAATGGTGAGTAGTGCTCCAGTGGAAACTGTTCTATCACTCTAAAGTCTCAAAGAGGATGTAGAATAGTCACAGTCTACATGCAGTGGGCATGTAACATGAGCAAGAAAAAAACCTTTGTGACAAGTTTTAAGCCACTGAACTTGGGAGGTTGCTTGTTATCACAGACTAACCTAGCCTGTATTGATTGATAAACACAGTATATGGCATACTGTAAGAGCTTATGTAATGACTGGTGAGCAGTTAGCCAATGTCCAATGCTCAGACAGGCCTAACAGACATTTGAGATCTGACAAGCCAGAATGGAGTGTCCTTGATCACACATAATAACAGCTTCAAAATACATGAAGTGAGAATGAGTAGAACTTCAGGGAAAAATAGGCAAATCCACAATTATAGTCAGATATTTCAATACTTCTATGTCAACAATTGGTTGAATAGACAGAAAATCAGTAAGGGCATAGAATACTTGAATAACAACCAATTTGACCCACTGGGCATTTATAGACTATTCCAACCAACAATAGCAAAATACACATTCTTTTCAAGTGCACACAGAAACCTTATTCTGCACCATTAAACAAGTCTTAATTAAAATCATTCAGTATATTCTCTGACTACAGAGGAATTAGAAATCAATAAAAGATATTTGGAAATTATATGCTTCTCAGCCTTTATATCAACAAGCACAGGAGAATTAGAAAACATCTTAAACAGTATGAAAATGAAACCAGAACATAGTGAAATTTGTGTGGTACAGCAAAAGCAGTGCTTGGAAGGAGATCTGTACCTTAAAATCTTACATTAAAAAAGAAGAAAAGTCTAAAATCAAAAATCAAAACTTTCAATTTAAGAAGCTGTAAGATGACCATTTAAACCAAAGTTAACAGAAGGAAAAAAATAATAAGAGCAATAATTGATAAAATAGAACACATACAAAAAGGAAAAGTCAGTGAAACCAAAAGCTGGTTCTTTGAAAATATCAATAGAATAAATAGACAAGAAGAAAGAAGACACCAATATTATAAATCAAAGAAAGGACATGACTATAGATTCTATAAACATTAAAATCATTTGTCAATAAATTTGACAACTTAAATGAACAAATTCCTTAAAATAATCAATATTGATTCAAGAAGAAACAGAAAACCTGCTTAACTTCATATCTATTAAAGAAGTTGAATTCCTATTATATATTTTTAAAATTGAGGGTACTTGTGGGGATGAGCACTGGGTGTTATATGGAAACTAACTTGACAATAAACTATTTAGAAAAAATTGAATTCCTGGGGTGCCTGGGTGGCTCATGTCATGATCTCACAGTTTATGGGTTTGAGCCCTGCGTCGGACTCTGTGCTGAGAGCTCAGAGACTGGAGCCTGCTTTGGATTCTGTGTCTCCCTCTCTCTCTCTCTCTCTCTCTCTCTGTCCCTCCCCTTCTTGTGCTATAAATAAATATTTTAAAAATTTAAAAATTAATACACAAAAATAAAAATTGAAGTCCTAATCTGAGCCCAAGTCTAAACCCAGATAGCTCTACTAGTGAATTTTGTCGTTTGAGGAAAAACAATATCAATTCTATATAAACTCCTTCAAACAATAGAGAGCAGGAAGGAATATTTCCCAACTCATTTTACAAAGCCAGCATTACTAATATCAAAACTTATTAAAGATATAAGAAAACCACTAACCAATATTACTTATGAACGTACATGCAAAGACCCTTAGCAAAATATTAGCAGATTGAGTCCAGTAGTGTTAAAAATTATACTATATCATGATCTAATGAGGTTTATCCCTGGAAAAGGAGGTTGATTTGAAGTTCAAAAACTGATTGATGTACTTCACCATATTAACAGAATAAAGGACAATACAATATGATCATCTCAGTAGGTAAGAAAAAGCATTTGATAAATGTTTCATTTATAATGAAATCTGTCAGCAAATCAGGAGAAGGGATACTTCCTAGAGCTGAGCAAGGACATCTACAAAAGCCTACAATTACAATTGACTGCATGAGAAAACATGGGAGAAAACCTTTAAACTTGGGATAGGCAAAGTTTCTTTAAAAATGAAAAAGCTGAACTTCACTGAAACAAAAAACCTCTGCTCTGAGACAATGTTAAAAAAATAGATAAGCCACAAACTGGAAGAAAATATTTGCAAAATGTACACTTCACAAATGATAGGCATCCAAAATATGTAAAGAACTCCTAAAACTCAGTAGTATGAAGATAAAACAATCCAATGAAATAAGGAGCAAATAATTTGAACAGGTACTTGACAAAGATCTATAAATGGAGAGTAAACACATGAAATGATGCTCCATATCATTAGCCTTCAGGGAAATGCAAAGTAAAACCACAATGGGTCACCACTATATATCCATTAGAAAGGCTAAAATTAAAAAGGCTGAAATACCAACATTGGCAAGAACACAGAGCAATTAGAGCTGTCAGACATTGCTAGCAGGAACATAAAATGCTATAAATGCTTTGAAAAATAACTGGGTGGTTTCTTAAAAAGTTAAACATTCACTTACCATACAACCCATGAATCCCATTCACAGTTATTTACCCAAGATAAATGAAAACTTGTATCAGTATATATCTGTACATGAATGTTTGCAGCAGCTTTATTCATAGTACTCAAAGGTGCAAACAACCCAAGTGTCTATCAACAGATGAAATGGTAGGTTGTAAGATATCCACACAAAAGAATATTCCTCAGCTATTAAAAGGAACTAATTCATGCAACACTATCAATGGTTTCAAACGGTATCTGAGCAAAAGAAACTAGAAACATAAGAGTACAAATATACGATTCTATCTTTATGAAATTCTAGAAAGGCAAAATCTAATTTATAGTTACAGAAAGCACATTAGTGGTTGCCTAAGGAGTTGTGGGTCAGGGAGTCTGGACTGAAAACAGGTACAAGGGAATGTCTTACCCTGATGAAAATTTGTGGTTTCTTGACGGTGGTTGTAGCATGGTTGCATTTACTTGTTAAAACTCATTAAACCATTACTTAAATTAGGTGCATTTTATGGGAATTATACATCAATAAAATTTATCTTGTAAAAAGTTACAGGTGTCTGGGTGGCTCAGATGGTTGAGTGTCCAACTCTTGCTTTTGGCTCAGGTTATTATCCTGGGGTCATGGGATTGAGCCCTGTGTTGGGCTCTGTGATGAGTGTAAAGGCTGCTTAACATTCTCTCTCTCCATCTGCCCCTCCCTGCTCATTCTCTTGCTCTCTTTCTAAAAACAAAACAAAACAAAACAGGTTGCAGGCAGTGCTTTAAGGGCACATAGTCTGAACCTTGGGTTGGAAATCAGCTCCTACTCTTATTATCTGTGTGACCTTGGACAAATTAATCTTCCTTTGCCTCAGTTTTATCACCTGTGGCAATAAGATAACAACAGTACCTACTTCATAGGATTGTTGTAGGGATTAAATGAATTAATATACATAAAGCTCTTAGATCAAATGGCAAGTATTACTATTATTACTATTATTTTCATTGGTCACCTGGCCATTCACAGAGAGGCACAAATTTGAAAATGGGCCACTTTGTGGTTCACTCTTCTTCATCATATCTTATTCATTGTTCCCTCCAGTATCAAGCACAGGATGATGCACATAGTGGATATTTCATAGAGATAACATATATATATGTAGATGTTTCTGTTTGGGGTGATAGAAAAGTTTTGATGACGGTTGCACAACATTGTAAATGCAGTAAATGCCACTGAATTATACGGTTTAATGGTATATTTTATGTTATGTATATTTTGCCACAATAAAAGATAAAATTTGTACATACTCTTAATGAAAAAGATTCTACAGCTTTGGATTTCAGCTCTGCAGAGGCTATATATAACTTCAGAAGAGTCACTAGAGTTCTTTTGTCGGTGGCTAAAATGTGGAGGAAGATGTTCATTTGTAATGTCCTTTATAGTCTTAAGATGGGGATGTTTGTGGAACATCTTGACAGAAAAAGTAAAAATTTGGATTCATTGTGTGGTGCATTAATAACCAAAAAGCTTGATCTATCAAGCATTTGTCTAGTAAGAGAAAATTTCCACCAACTAAACTATAGCTTACTTCCCACACTAAAGCTATAAAAATATAGGAGATTCGGCACCTGTTAGTAAAATTATGAATTGAAATATCTTCAGCTCTCATGTTAAATTGCTCAATAACTATATGATTAGCATTCCTCTTCTTTAGAACTTATATAACATGATTTCCTTGCTTATCTTGAACAGTTCCATAAAAATACCAATTTTGTTGATATAGTCAGTTTTTAGGAAATGTTCTCAAAGTGACAACTTGACAAGTATCATTAGTTTATTTCAGACACTTACAGCATTTTATGGATATAAAATATTTACATGTTTCTCCTTCCCTTAATGGAAATTAATTAAGAACTAATGGTATCTAAAAATGATTAAAATAACCTAACGAGTACAGAGGAAAAGGAGTTTTAGTGGTTGAATTACTTTTGATGAGTACATAGTATTTACTACTTTCTATCATAAAGACAGAATAAAAAGATTCCTGATAGCTTACTGCAAAGGAAAGTTTTAGTCATTTATTTCCTTTCCATTTCCCTCTCTACTGCTGCACAGCAACCAGTGGAGAAAAGAGGAGGCATCTGGCCTGACGTAGCGCAGTGCTCTGCTGTCTGGTTGTATGTTTTGGCTCCGGTAGACTACCTAAACTTCTATACCACATACCAAATACCACAATGATCAGAGTTTCTCTCCCCCAAGGAATCCAATTCACTTTACAGTTAATAATCAGCAAAAGCCACAGGGAATTTTTTTGAAGAAAAGATAAATGAATCATGTGTATTATTTTCTTTACATAGGCTAAAGCTTTGAATAGAATACCAGGTGGGAGTTTGCAGGATATTTTAAATATTTCAAAAACCCCAGTAAAAATGTTAACAACACTAAATAAAACAAAGGTACCTGGCCCTACTTTTGGCTTCCAACTTTCATAGCATGCTGATTAAATGCTCTAAATAGAGGTTATATACACCTAATTAGAAATGGAAAAGTAAATTATTGTATGATGAATATAGTTTGCTTACTAGACAGATGTTTTTAAAAGTATGAGGTGCTTATAGGAAAAGTATAATGAATGAAATCCTTGTGATGAAAATGGGAATCAGGAGTCTGTATTAATCATTTGGTAAGTAGTCATCTTTCTTTACTGCTGCTGCGTAAGTGGGTATTTATGATTTATACCCTACCTTTTTCTGAAAGCATTTACATTATCTCATGCTAGCTAAATAGTCTTTCAATATTTTGATTACTTTCTTACCTTCCCAATGAGACGGCAGAATCCCTAAGGAAAAGGAGGACCAACTTAGATGTCTCTCTGAACTTCATTTTGTTTTTCTTTCTTTTCTTTGTTTAATGTTTCTTTATTTTTGAGAGAGAGAGAGAGAGAGAGAAACAGCACAAGCAGAGAGGGCAGAGAGAGAGGGAGACGTAGAATCTGAAGCAGGTTCCAGGCTTTGAGCTGTCCGCACAGAGCCCAACACAGGGCTCGAACTCACAAACTGTGAGATCATGTCCTGAGCTGAAGGAGAACACTTAACTGACTGAGTCACCCAGGTGTCCGTGAACTTCATTCTATTTTTCTAACAGGCATTTTCTGGCACAGAGTAAGTGGTTTCACCTTGTCCTACTCACCTACCAATGGGTTGTTGGAGGAATTTTCAGGTCAGATCCATTTGTTGCCCTATTTCAGGACATTTTGTTGCTTACTGAGAGCCTACTCAATATCAATCCCTGTAACTAATACCAAGTGTAATTAGGTTGAAGGGAATACACATTAAAGAGGTAGGCAGACTGTTTAAGGAAAGGGAAGTTTATGCAAAAGCCCTGAGGCAAGAAAGAGCTAGGCTGGTCTGGGGAACTGAAAGGACAGTAGGTTTAAGTTCTGTGGGCATGGGAGAACACAGAATGAGATGAGTCTAGAGAGGCTAGCAAGAGCCAAGCCATGCATGGCCTTGTAGGCCATATTTGGAAGCTCTTAAGAGTTTACTCTCTGACTCATGTTCTGGATGAAGAGACTGGCATTGAGGTAAAGGTAGTAAGAAGTGTGTCAGAGAAATCAATTTGGAGACCAGGTGTTGGCTTAGACCAAAGTGGTAGAAGGTAGGAACCATAAGGTTTACAGATGGATCAGCTGTAGGAGATGAAGGAAAGGAAGAAGTTTCTGGCTGGGGCAATTGCATTTACTGAGTTGAGAAGACTGGGGAAGAACAGGTTGAGCTGGGAAGACTTGAAAGGGAATTAAGAGTTTGGTTGGGCTATATTATGTTTGAAATGCTGAGAGTCCTTGAGAGAGATGTCAAATTAGTAATTACTATTTACAAGCCTGGAGCCTATTCGATATATCGTTGATCAACATATACTGATGGTATTTAAAGATATGTTAGAGGAACTCCATATTTTAGTGATTGAAGAGGGAAATGTAAGGAGACAGGATAGGGAAAGAAAGTGGAAAGGAAACCACAATGTGTAATGTACCAGAGGTCATGAAAGGAGAATGATCAGAAGTATGCAGTTTGATACTACTAAGATGTGACCATGAGGAGAGAAAAGTGACTATTATACCGGATTTCACAAGGGTCGTGCCACAAGCAGGCAGTTTCAGGAATGTGAAGGACACTGAAGACAGATTGGAGAGCAGGTGAGATGGAACAGGTACGTTTGAGAAATACAAGCAAATAACTCTTTGGGAGTTTAGGAGAGCATATAAAAAGGAAATTTGGGGTGTCTAGGTGGCTCAGTCAGTTCAGCATCCAACTTTGGCACAGGTCATGATCTCGAGGTTCGTGAGCACGAGCCCCATGTCAGTCTCGTTGCTGTCCACACAGCGCCCACTTTGGATCTTCTGTCCCCCTCTGTTTCTGCCCTTCACCTGCTTGTGCTGCCTCTCTCAAAATAAACATTTAAAGAAAAGGAAATTCAAGAGGAGATAGATATGGGGGAGGCAAATGGGGCTGAGATACATTAAGGTTTTAGGTATGGTGAGTCTCACATAGCTGCAGAGCATCCAAGTGAAAACGTCTAGCAGAAGGCAAGATTATGACTGGAGAATTTTGAAACCATGTGTGTGCAAAGCCGGGACAAGAATCTTTGGCCCACATGCCTTTTTAATGAACCCTGTCCACATTCAAGGTCTGATGTAAAAGATGTAGCACATAATCCCTCTTGTGGGCACTCCTCTTGGACTACTCAGCTCACCTTAGTAACTATTCTATCTTCTTTCTAGAATCTACAAGCCACCTTAGTCCTTTACTTGGTCCTTTGGAGTTTTTCTGTAAACTAAATTTCTAGAGGAAGCATTTCTGGGCTGCAAGTTATATCTTGAACCAACATGTCAGAGGGCAACTGCACCCTCTTAGGGACTGTAGCACGTTGTGGAAAGCTCAGTGAGATATGCTATGAATGGAACTCACTCTTTTCTGGGGTCAGTTAGTGTAATCTCTTGGGCCATTCCATGGCCCAAGATTTTCTTTCAATATTGGGGAAAAAGGGAACTATGAGAATCAGAGGTGGGTAGGCTTTTGGAAGTGGAACTCATTACATACAACTGCCAAGACGTTTTTCAGTCCCTTAATGAAGACTATTAAGATTCCTCATGAGAATGCTTTCTTATGAGAGCAGTGTGTGCGGGTATATTTTATAGGCTTCTTTTCCTTTTTTTTCAAAATAACTTTAACATACACCTACTCAAATAAGTTACTGTCTTCTATGAACTGACTCATTTGTCAATAATAATTGCAGAAGCCAGTGTGGGAGCTCAAAACTCCAACAAGAACACAAAGTATATTGTGTTTCAGCTTAAGTAGGTGGAGAGCGGTGAACTTTTTCTTGTTCTAGTGACATCCATTGACATATATGGTTTCTCTGTGTCCTGAAACTGTAAGTCCAGTGGAAAGGGGCAGGGACACATCATGGGCAGAATGTAAGAGATGATTTACAGTACACCAAAAAAGGAATATCTCACTGTATTAGTTTCCTAGGGCTGCCATAACAGTGTCATAAACTGGTGGCTTAAAATAACAGAAATGTATGGTCTCCTGGTATTGGAGGTCAGGGGCCCAAAATCAAGGTGTCACCATGGCCTTGCTTCTTCTGAAACTTACAAGGGAATCCTTCTTTGCCTCTTTTTAGCTCCTGGTAGTTGGCCAGAAACCTCTGACATTCCATAGTTTACAGCTATGTAACACCAATCTCTGTTTTCATCATCACATGGCATTCTCTGTGTCGGCACATGGCTATCTTTTTTAAAGGATACCACTTATATTGGATTAGGGGCCTACCCTACTCTAATATGACTTTATCTTAACTAATTATATCTATTTCTAAATGTTTTTGGTACTGTTTCCAAATAAGTTTACATCCTAAGGTACTAGAGATTAGGACCGCCACATATCTTTTTTTGAGGAGACAAAGTCAACACATAACACTCATAAATTTTCACAAGAGAGCTAGAGTGAAGGAGGATAGTGGTGTAATTATGGCTAATGGGTTAGGAGGCTACTTGTCTCTATTACTCTTTCCAGACCACTACTTCCTTACCCTTTACACAAAAAATTGCATCCTAGGGGATCCTGGCTGCAATTTGGCTAAGCTACCCTCTCTTCCTTTCTTCTGGTAGATACTGTTATATACCAGCTAGTTACTTCTCTCCACTAAATATTGGGCGGTGATTCTCAAACTTTGTTGTATATTCCAGATCACCTGGGAACTCAGTAAAAATATATAGAAGCCCTGACCCTATCCTACTTAAACAAGACTTATTCTTTCAATGGCCCTCTAGGTGATTCTAATACACTCCTAAGTTTAAGAACACCGACACATAACTTGTAGTTTTTCTATCCCAACATTTGCCATCCATAAATATGACTCATCCAACACCAGACCTCTCATTTCTTGACCTTTTCACCCTTAATGACCTTCTACTCCTCTCCGTCATAGTCTGCCCCACCCGCAGCCACACTCTGGACCTTGCCAACATTATCTCACTAATCTGGGGTAATCAGTATTACAGTTAATGAGCTGCAACTCTGGAGGACAGAGTTATAAGGTGAGTTCTTCTTTGCTCCCAATTGCCCTTTCAACTCCCTTTCTAAGCTAGTTTTTGTTTTGTTTTCCTTGTTACGAGAGCAGACCACTAACTTTTCTAGTTCAGGTCATAAGAATTCTTCTTGGAACTCTCAGTTACAAGAATAGTCTCAGTGCAATTATTAAAATGTTCAATAGAATTTGAACCATATTCAAAGCTAAAGCTCCTCTCCTCCCTCATCCTGTTGCTGCTGCTCAATGAAAAGGCTGCGGAGGGAGAGAGCTTCTGCTTCTTCTCCATCCTATTCCAGTTCAGCTGCCTCTGTATCCTCCAGGATTGGATCAAGAGGAGAGAGAAGAGGTTGTCACAGTTTCACTTGATTGGCACAGACACAATCCACCATGGCGGCCTTTGGGATGGCAGAATCCCATTGTTGACTTTTTCCTTTGGCCATTTTTTGTGAGTTTTGAGGAGATATTTCCCATTTGGATCATTCCAGTAAGCTGCCACGATGGAGGCAATGTTTCTCACCTCCTACTGCCTCCAATTTCTTCCTCAGCCCCTGGCCATCTGGTGGCCACTCTCTCAAGCTAGTAATGCAACCTGAGATAGCTTCAGACTGGCTCCTCCTATAGCTCTGCATCTGGCCCAGGGGAAATATTCACCCCCCCCCCCCAGCTGCTGGTGGATGTGTAGCCTGCTCCCAATGCAGCCCTCCATCCCAGCCCACTCAGTCCCATCCTGTCACCACACCTGTCTGACCTAATTTGGTCAGAGCTTCTCTTGCCAGCCCTTACACTCTTCGAACTCAAGGAGGCACATTTGAAGCTCTTCAAATGGTTTCCTTAAAGTATCTCTCATGGTATAAGAGGAGCACCACTCCCTTCATGTAGGATACAGGAGAGAAAGGCTGAGGTACTCCAACAATTCTCCAAAGGAAACTTATCTTTCAATTGTTCAACTCCAGTGCTTGCACAAACTCCAGGTGGTTGATGGAGTAAGAGTCATGCAACCAGTTTGACCATAGCTTTGCAGGTCCTGCATAAGCAATATAATGCCTAATTATACCACCTATTGTTTTCTTAGTCTTTAGGGCATCAGCCAAAAATAAAACCAAAAGAGCTCCAATTAAACATCTTGTTTACACAGAACACCGATCCCTAATTTAGAAAATGGCTAGTTTGTTTGTTAAACAATTCTCACCAGGACCATTACTTGACTTCAAGGGGAGTCTTCTGTGATTCATGATTCCTTTACTTTCTTTCATCACTAATATTCTCCTGCCTCCCTCACTCCCAGGTTAGATTTCATGGTCCATACTTTCAGTAAACCTCTTGTCAATACAATAATTTCCTTTGTCTCTTTATTGTTTCATAACATCAACCTGGAAAAACTTCAATCATAGATGAACTCAGCAGCCTCTATCCTCCATGCCTGCACCCAGGCAACTGTGCACCACAACTGAGAAATACAAAAGGGCAAGTTAATATGACTATAATTTTCAGGTGACTAGCTCTGGGCCCTCAACACTGCCAACAATTCCATTATACTTCTTTGGTCAAATGGCTCTCTTGCTCTCTAGAAGGGCCATTTCAAGTGTTCCCCCCACCACTCTTTTTAACCTCTAATCCCCTATCTTAGTGCTCACTCTCCGAAAATAACTTCCCTTTTATTTCCTGGAGAAATCAGAAGTCATTATCTTGTAACACCTTCTCCCTAGCAAATTTATTACCCAACCTACACCTTTAGCCATCCTATTCTCTTCGCCTCCTGTTAAAATAAAGATGCTTTTTAGTATAAGGCCAACTCCTCTGTTTCTTGTCCTCTCACCATTTTTGGAACTATATCTGTTAATTGTCCCTTCTTACAACTTCAACCTCCCTCTTCTGGATTCTTATTAATATCTAAACACTTAGCCTCCCCTATCTGAACAAACCTGTAACAGCTTACACTATAATTACTATATACCACTATTGTTCTAAGTATTTCACATATGCAAATTATTCAATCATCATATTGCCCCAGAAAATAGGTAGTATTTTTATCTCCATTATTTTTAAGAGGAAACAGATTCAGAGAGATTACATAACTTGCCCAAGATCATACAGTTGATGGATAAAGTGGGTTTCAAACCCAGGCAATTTGGTTTTTTGTCTTTTATTTTTTAATGTTTTCTTTATTTCTGAGAGAGAGAGAGAGAAAGACAGCATGAGCAGGGGAGGGTCAGAGAGAGAGGGAGACACAGAATCAGAAGCAGGCTCCAGGCTCTGAGCTGGCTGTGAGCACAGAGCTCAACATGGGGCTCGAACCCACGAACTGTGAGATCATGACCTGAGCCGAAGTCGGACGCTTACCCGACTGAGCCACCCAGGCACCCCAAATCCCAGGCAATTTGGTTCCACAGCCTTTTCTATTCTCTGGATACCTTGTTGGTCTGTTTTTATTGTCTATTATTTCTCTAGGTTTTCTATTGTATTGTCTTGTCTCCTCATGACCTACTTCCTTCATTCCTCCAACTTTTATTATGGTAAGTTAAAAACTTAAAGAAAAGCTGCAAGAATAAAACAATGGTACCTCTATATCCTTTATTGGGATCCACACACATATCTAGGTATACAAACACACATTCAGGCAGTTAAACATGGCATGATTCAAATTTCTGTTACCATAGTATACTAACTATAATTGCATAAAGGACAACTTCACTGCCAGGACTTCAATCTTCAAATCACCCTATAATTGTCAGATTACCATTACAAGCAGTGGCAGGGCCCAATCAAAACACGTCTCTCTTTTTTTAAAAATTTTTATGTTTGTTTATTTTTGAGAAAGAGACAGAGTATGAGTGGGGGAGGGGCAGAGAGAGAGGGAGACACAAAATGGGAAGCAGGCTCCAGGCTCTAAGGCTTTGGCACAGAGCCCAACATGGGGCTCGAACCCACAAACTGTGAGGTCATGACCTGAGCCAAAGTCAGACGTTTAACCAACTGAGCCACCCAGGCACCCCTCAAAACACTTCTTTAAAAATTTGTCAATGATTAGTCTCTGCACATCTGTTATTCAGTTCAAGCACAGACAGCAAAGCATGCAATTGTGTTGGCCTCTTTTTCTCCCCATGATAAACTCACGTGACACTTTATAAAAATGATATTTGAAAGAGGAAATCAGCCAAAAAAGATGAAAGTGCAGGAAAGAAATTAAAAGTGATAACACTGAAAGTGAAATCTAAATCAAGCACAAATTGAGGTCAGAAGAGATAAGTGGGACTCTTGACATTGCCATCATTAGAAACACTCTAGATACACAACCAGAGGAACCCACTGAGATTAAGGAGGCAAGTAGTTGTGACGAAAAGGTTGAAAATGTCTTGGAGGAAGTGACATTGGCAAAAACTTCACACTAAAAGAACTTTTGAAAATACTTCGCAACATTGTAAGTGCAAATGATAAACTGATGCAATCTGATCCAAACTTAGAAGTATGACCATTTGCAAAGGCACAGAGAAGATGCTTAATCCAAATAGTTATATGATCAGAAGAACTGCTCAAATTATCTTTAAGTTTTTCACAAAGAAATGAAATACTTCAATCCTCAATGTTTTGTGTTTTAAATGATAGTGTACCAAGTAAAAATTAGTTTTACTAGTTTTTCACTTTCTTACATTTATAACTGGTCATCATAATGTTTTGACAAAAATGTTTAAAGGTCATGGAACAATGGTAATTTTTTCCACTGGTTATTAAAATCACTTTTTATAATTTCACTTTACATGGTCATTTGAGTGCTGCACTACTATGTAAAGTGAGTACTGCATATATGTATTTTTTTTCCTGAACCATTTGAAAGGATTCTACAGATATGATGGTTCACCCTCTAAATAGTTCAACATGTATCTTTATCTGAAGAACAGGGACATTCTCCTACATAATCACAATACCTCTCATCACTTTCAAAACATTAAATATTGATAACATAATATATCTAATACTCAGTACATATTCAAATTTCCCCAATTGTCTGAATAATATCCTTTATAGCATTTTCTGAATATCCAGTATCTACATAAAGATCAAGCATAACCTTTGGTTTCCTTTAATCTAGAATAGTTGTGCTGGCTTTTTTTTTCTTTTCCTCTTAAGTCATTGATATTTTTATTTTTTTAATTAAAAAAAAATTTAAATGTTTTATTTATTTCTGAGAGAGAGAGAGAGAGAACGAGTGAGAGTGAGCGAGAGCGTGAGCAGGGGAAGGTCAGAGAGAGAGGGAGACACAGGATCTGAAACAGGCTCCAGGCTCCGAGCTGGCTGTCAGCACAGAGCCCGACACGGGGCTCGAACCCACGAACTGCGAGATCATAACCTGAGCCAAACTTGGAAGTTTCACCAACTGAGCCACCCAGGCCCCCCACGTCAATGATATTTTTAAGGAGTTCTTTAGAATGTTCCATTATTTGGATTTATACGATTGTTTTCTCTTGCTTAGATTAAATATTGATGTTCTAGAACTGGTTTCTTCTACCTGACCTGCTCCTACTCCCCAGACAGGTTCTAGGTAGCTATGGTAAGGTACAGTAAAATTTCTATAATGTTCTTCTCTCCTTTTTATTCTTTATCCTCTCTCCTTAACCAACCAACAAATAGCCAACCAGTCCTCTGCAAAAAACAAAACCATATAACTCCACAACTAAATCCCTCAACTCTCCCATATGTTCTTAAGAATGGCAGAAAATCATAATCCATTTTCCTGTTTCAAGGAAAGTCTCTTTTTATCTCTTGGGTGCTCACATGCCCTCAGTTCTCTACCCCCATCAAAATCTACTTTCAAGACTGAAAGTCCTTAAACTAAAATTGATATGACTTGCAGCATTTTAAAAAGACACATCTTCCAGGGGAGGATTTGCCTTTTAGCAAAGCCTAGGAAGATGTATGCCCAGTGCCCATATAGTTCCCAAGGCATAACAGACTCTGACATTTTGAAGTAAATTGACCTCTATATAGCTCAGTGGGCAAAATTAAAGATTTCAAAATCAAATTGTCTTAATGAAAGCACTACTTTGAGTTATAACTGTTTCTATTGATAATTGGTAACAGTTTATACAGGAGAATGCTAGAATCTTGGATGACCAGGTAGGCATTTGAAAAAAAATCTTTGAAATATTGTAGCTTTAATTTTGGCAAATAAAATAACTCTCGTAACATAATTATATTGGATGGCTTATCTCACCAACTAGTTTATAAACTTGAATTTAAAGAAGACATTATTACAATATCTTAGGTCTTATTTTCCACAGCTCCTAAAACATGACTTTTCTGCAATTAGAATTGAGTAATTTAGCAATTCAGCTTGCTAAACTATAAAAAAATATATGTATACATATTTTATAAGAATACTACATTGATGATGGTTTGTCCTCCTCTGTTCACCTTATCAGAAGGCATATATGGTTAACAGTCATTTTAAATGTAATCATTTGGTTAAGGTGGCATGTGTCAGACTTTTCCACTGTCAAATTACCTCTTTCCTTTTGTTGTTAATAATATATAAGAAGATACTTGGAGACTATGTGAATATCCTATTTTCCAATTGTTTACCCAGTGGTGTTAACATCCATTAATAAGCATTTCCTTATCACTTACTATTTTGGTGGTTACAAAATTATTTTTTAATGTCATTAATCCATCTACATTTATTAATTGGCATTCCTCTGTAAAGAAAAGTTTTCCCTCTTTGTCCTTTGAGTATTTTTATCAATTCATGGATTCTTTTTCATTCAGTATGTTATAATGAATTGCCATCATTTTTATCATTCAAATTGCCCCACTTTATCTAGCAGAACCTTTAATCTGGCTTCTGTGTCCTTGGACATGTCCCATCAGTTTGTGAATGCTTATCTGATTATTTTTAATTGAGTGTCAGATATTGCATTTAGAAATTGTAAAAATAGTTTCAGGTCTGGAATGATATCTTTCCCTAAGGAGAGTTTATATTTGCTTCTGGCAAAAGATTAAGGCCACTATCAATCCTAGACCACCTTAATCCAATTGAGGGACCTGAGAGGATTTGAAACTGGAAGGGATAGTCTATTTCTTGTTTACTATTACTCCCAATGTAGTCCTTTGGGTTCCAACTTATAGTGTGTCATCATCACTCCCCTTGACCTTCCTCAGACTTCAACTTTTATACCCCTTCCTCTGTTAATCTGTCAAAAGTTCTGTTCAGCTTCTCAACCACCTCTTTGGGAAAAGTAGCTCTAAATATTCTCACCTCTCTGGGTTTCTTTCTCTCAGATCTTGCTACCTTCATTCTTCAGTTTAAATCCTAGAATGATTTTTTAAATACTTTGTCCAACGTCTGTGGGTCTTGTCAGTAAGAATATTAGCCTGAATTACCAAATCTATTACTGGAAGTGAAAGTTCCCTTTACCTCAGGATTGAATTTTATACTTTTTTTTTTTAATGTTTGTTTATTTTTGAGAGAGAGAAGACCGGGGGTGGGGGGCAAAAAGAGAGGGAGACACAGAATCCAAAGCAGACACAGAATCTGATGCAGGGCTTGAACTCACAGACTGCAATATCATGACTTGAGCTGAAGTGGGACACATAATTAGCTGAGCCATCCAGGTGCACCCCCAGAGTTTACTTTTAAAAATAAAAATATGGTCATGTCATTTTCCGAATTAAAACATTCCAATGACTATTTTTGTCTTTTTATAAAGATTTTATTTTTAAAACTTTTTAAATGTTTATTTTATTTTTGAGAGAAAGGGAGACAGAGTGTAAGTGGGGAAGGGGCAGAGAAGAGGGAGACAAAGACTCCAAAGCAGGCTCCAGGCTCTGAGGTGTCAGCACAGAGTCCGATGCGGGGCTTGAACTCATGAACTGTGAGTCATGAACTGAACCGAAGTCAGACACTTAACTAAGCCACCCAGGCACCCCTAAAGATTTTATTTTTAAGAAATCTCCATACCCAACGTGAGGCTTAAACTTACAACGCCAAGATCAAGAGTCATATGCTGTACCAACCGACCCAGTCAAGTGTCCCTGCTATTTTTCTTTAGAATCCTTAATTAGGCCTGAAGGTCTACAGCTCTAGATTATCTCCAACCCCTCTCCCTCTCACTTTCTACTTTCCAGACCCACTGGCTCTCTGCATGCCACACCTTCACAATTCTGGCTTTGCACTTGCGTTCCCAACCCCTGATCATTGTTAACTGCTCCTACCCATCTCCCTCTGATGGAGTTAATGCTTAATCGTCAAAACTCAGCCAAATGTGTCTTCCCCAAAGATGACCTTCCTGGCTCCCTTAGCCTAGGTTGGTCTCTGTCATGGTATCCTGTTCTTCTTCAAAGTATTTACTGAAGTCTGTAATTATATGTTCATTTAGTAACTATTTGAGTAAAATTTGTCTTCTTCCATATGCTAAATGAAGGTGGGGATCTTGTCTATTTTGCTAACCATTGCATGCCCAGCAACTACTCATAGAAAATATTCAATGAATGAATAAAAAATGATCATCAATCAACAAGTCCTTTTCTGGGCCACTTGTCTATGCAAATAGCCCACCAACAGGACTGCATCTAAGATTTTGGTGATACGGCTAAAATTTCCTGGCCTTTTGAAATCTGATTTTTAAAAAAGTTTCAGTTTTCTTTTTTCTTATGGTCTCATTGATTTCATGTCAAAAGAGCATTATTTTTGACCAAAGAAACATTGGTTTTTGTTGACTTCGCAAACCTTTAAAAACCAAGAGGCTAACCTTGGTTTCAGTGTAAACACGCTTATTGCTGAGAACAAGTCATTCAGATTCTTGACTTCTAATTTAGCTAACTCCTCAGACAGTGCAAAATAAGAGTTTCAGACAGGTGATGAAGTCAAAATAATATAGGAAATAATATTGGAAATATTTTCTTTTGCTTAATATAGATTTTCCTGATCTAGTAAATTTCCATCTGTTTTTCATTTGAAAATAAAAGACAGCTGCTTCTTTACAGTTTGTAGGCAAGTAGTCAATAAATAATGGGAACTCTAATTGAAAATACAAGATTTTGTTTCAGAATGAGATTTATGCTTACATTACTAGAAACTTGTATGAGCCTTCACTGATTTATTTTCATATTTTAATATGCTTGAAATGGAGTTGGCTATTTTTTTTCCCTCTAAACCCATAGACCATATAAATGTAACTGTTTCAGTTGCTCTTTAGCCTCAAAGTAATTTCTTATTCAGTCAGCTTCTCTGAGTAGGATCTTCACTGACAAAGCTGGGCGATGCGAACTGTAAGTTAGCTTAGGTTTATGGGAATTACGGTTTACCTCTGTTGGAGGAACGAATGGATGCACCACCACTGGACAATACTTCACTTCTAGGCTTTGTGAAAACAAATCGCCTTCCTCTGCAAATGCAGGATACAGCCCAGTACTTATTTAAAAAGATATACTTTTAAGCCCTCCTAATTACCCTTGTCAAATAAAGGAATCAGTGTGTTTGCTCTGTAAGGTTAGAAATGTGGATATTCTTAGGCATGGTAGCAGGCAGTGCTAGCTTCTCCCTTAAGCTCTAGTCTTCATTATTCAACTGCCTACTAACCATCTCCACCTTGGATATCTATCATATCTCAACCTTCTAAAAAAATGTTTATTTGTTTGTTTGTTTAGAGAGAGAGACGGAGAGGAGGGGAAGGGTGGAGAGAGAAGGAGAGAGAGAATCCCTAGCAGGTTCTGCTCTGTCAGCATGGAGCCCAAAGCGGGGCTCAACCTCTCAAATTATGAGATCATGACCTGAGCCGAAACCAAGAGTTGGACGCTTAACTGACTGAGTCACCCAAGTGCCCCTATTATATCTCAATCTTAACATGTCCATAAATACACTGTTTCCCCTCGCTCCCAAAAGCCGGCTTCCCACAGTCTGCACCATCTCAGTGAATGACAACTACATTCTTCTAACTGCTCAAGCTATAAAGTGAGGGGTCATTCCTGGCTCTTCAGTTTCCCTCATAACCCATACCTAATTCAATAGCAAATCCTCTCAGCTCTACTCTCAACATGTATCCAGAATCTAAATACATCTTTTTTTTTAAAGACACATTTATTCTAGCATCGTGATCAGACTATTACATTTAGCAATCAACAGCATGGGTGCAAAAAAAAATTGACATTAAAACCCTTTGTTAGAATGCTTTACACTTTCCACAGAACAGAAACTAAAATAACCTGTTATACAATTAGTCACAAATACTTGAGGTTTTTGCCCATACACATGAGTATTGTCTAAAACATGTCTTCTTTGTAGCAGTTAGACCCTGCCACGACTGTGCTTGGCTGAGCTCACAAATCTGTTGTAACCTATCGCGTCCCTGTCACTTCTCTGCCTCTTCTCTCCTGCTAAGCTTTGCTTCCTGGCATAATTAAAACTTCTGCCACTGCCATAGCCACTGCTGTTGGAACCTCCATAGCCACCTTGGTTTCGTGGTTTGGCAAAGTATTGGCTTCCACCACCATAGGGGCCAGAGCTTCTGCCTCAAAATTTCCTCCTTTCAGGAGTCCAAAATTTGAAGATTGATTGTTGTAATTGCCAAAATCATTATAGCTTCCACCACCTGCAAAGTTGCTTCCATCATTACCAAATCCATTATAGTCATCCCCACTGCCACCATATCCACTACCACCTCGACTGCCACCAAAGCCGCCTCAGCCACTGAAGTTTCCTCTGTGACCAAAGTTGTCATTTCCACCAAAACCACCTCCACAACCACCACTGAAATTTCCAGAACCACTTTGACCTCTTTGGCTGGAGGAAGCACTAGCTGTCTCTTGCTTAGATAGAGCCTTCCTTACTTGGCAGTTGTGGCCATTCACAGTATGGTGTTTTTGAATGACAATCTTGTCTACAGAGTCATGGTCATTAAATGTTACAAAAGCAAAGCCTCTCTTTTTGCCACTGCCTCGGTCAGTCATGATTTCAATCACTTCAATTTTCCCATACTGTTCAAAATAATCTCTTAGATGATGTTCTTCAGAGCCTTCTTTAATGCCACCAACAAAAATCTTTTCACAGTTAAATGGGCACCAGGTCTTTGAGAATGTTCTCTCGAGACAGCCCTCTTTGGTTCCACCACTCTTCCATCCACCTGTGTGACCTTGCATTCGTGGCTGCATCCATCTCTTCTACAGTGGCATAGGTGACAAACCCAAAGCCTCTGGAGTTCTTGGTGCTTGGATCTCTCATTACCACACAGTCCATAAGCATTCCCGATTGCTCAAAATGGCTTTGTTGTTTCAAAGCTTAAACCTCAGATGAAAAGCTTCCACAGCTGTTCAGGCTCTTTGAGAGACTCTGACTTAGACATGATGGCGGTGGGAGGGGAGACTTTAACCGATCTTGCAATCTTGCTTATTCAGCAGAGTCCACAGGCAGAAAAAGCCAGAATCTAATCACATCTTATCACTGTCATGGTTACCACATTTGTTGAACCACAATAATCTCTTCTCTAGACTATTAACTGATCTTCCTGCTTTCACTTCTGTCATCTTACAAGATTCTTCTACAGACAGCAGCCAGACTTCTCCTTTTAAAATGTAAATTGTATAGCTTTCTGTGTCAGTGTAGAATCCAAAGTCCTTACCATGTGCCTAAAAGGTATGAAATCTGGCCACTCCTTTGACTTCTTCAACAGATTTTGTTCATGCCAACCAAACTGGCTTCTGTGATTTTCCTCTAGCATGCCAAGCTTACTTCTACCTCAGAGCCTCTGTATATGCTGTTCTGTTTACCTGGGATGCTCTTACTCTAATATCCTCATGGCCAGCTCCTGTATCTCCCTCAGGTTTCTGCTTAAATGTTTTCATTTAGGATATGCCTTTCATGCACAGCACATCATTTTTTAAAAAGCACCTCAATCCCTTACAGCTTTTTAATATCTTAGCCAGAATGATTCTGTATCTCAGTTTATCCAGGACAGTCTTGGTTTCATCTGCATTATCTTGGAATAATTATAATTAATTACTCTCAACGTGTTTTTATTTGATAAATTATGTGGTTGTATACCCTTACCATGTCTTATTTTTAGAGCTTTCATCATCACCTGATACTACTTGTCTATCTTTTCTCATTAGAATGTTGATAAGAGTTGACCATTTCATTCTCTGTTCTATCCCTAGCACTTAGAAGTGCCTAGAACACATACTCAAGTGTTTGGTGAACAAATAAATAAACAAATGAATGAGTTGGGGTCATTAACTATCTGATTATGTCAAATGCTTTGCTGGGAATTAGGGAGGAAAAAAATAAATAAATATAGTGCCTATTCACAAGCACAAGCTCCACCTGAGAGATTCTGATTTGACTGGTCTTGTGTAGAGACTAGCGATGTTTATTTTTAAAGTGGCTCAAGAATTCTCATGTATAGGCCAACCTGAAAACTTATGGTCCAGGAACCATCTGTCTAGTGGAAGAGTCTGAGACTAAAGGCAGATAGGCATGAAAACCATCTCTCCTCAGTAAACGGCTAGTGTGCCAGTGTGCCAAAATCACCATTTTTAAAGTTTAGACATCAACATGAAAATTGACACTGTGTACATGATACCACCCAATGGGGCTGGCCAGGGCTCCTGATGATTTAAATTCCTAAATTCCATTTTTGTTACTGAACAAAATCTTGAGTATTGGCTTTTCAGAGCCTGAAGAGCAGAAAAGGAAACTATCATGGCCTCTTGATAGTATAAGTGGGGACAAGAAAGTTGTCCCATAGAGAACTGATTCCGGGACTTGATGAAAATGAGCACTTGGGCATGATTTATTTGCAGGGAACAGCTTTGTAATCAAGCCTGTGCATTTACCCTAATTATAGCCTTTTTTTTTTTTAAGTTTATTTTGTGAGAGAGTACACATGGGAGTAGAGCAGAGAAAAAGAGAGAGAGAGAGAGAGAGAGAGAGAGAGAGAGAATCCCAAGCAGGCTTCACACTGTCAGGGTGGAACCAACACAGGGCTGAATCTCATGATCTGTGAGATCATGACCTGAGCAGAAATCAAGAGTCGGACACTTAAGCAACTGAGCCTCCCAGGCGCCCCTATCATAATTATATCCTTAAGATGAACTCACAAAAGTAGAAATGCTGTTAACTCAGATGGATCTCTGAACATGATTTTCAAGATAATTGGGAATTCACTTTTTCAGAAAGTAAATGTTTTTTCCTCCTTATTAAATTTATTTGTACTCTAAGCAGAAACAACTGAGTTTCTTAACATGCTAAAGAGTAATAATTCTAGGTACTTCAAGAAATCTCCTGTTCTGAATTCTCTCCTCTGAAATTATGTAGTTAGGCTTAACTCCTCCTTATATATTCTTAGCACTTTGCCTGTATACCTCTATTTTAGCACTTACCACACCACAGTGTATTTGTTTGTTTTCCTATCTGGCTATACCTCCTCCCCACCACCCCATCTCCTTCCCCTCCCGTCTTCCACTATCTCAAGTGTTTTAAAAGATTATGAACTTGTAAAGCAACAGTACCTAGGGAATAACTTCAAAGCGCAGAATCCCTTGCCCTCTGAAATTTAGATCCAGGATGTCTGGGATAGGACTTGGAGAATCTGCAGCAGACTTTTGCAGGTCATCTGTGTGGTCAGTTGACAGACTTCACTCACTATAAGAAGCTGACAGAATAGGGACTATTTTAGTCATCATTGCATAACTAGTGCCTGGCACACACAAACCCAATAAATTGTACTGAATCAACTGAATGAATGATCTGGAAAACATCTGGGGACTCCTCTGAGGGAATCATTGTATATAGACCCAAGACCAGTTAAATCAAATAGCACTTTGATTATGTGCTGTAAGAATTCCTCAACAGGTCTGAAACTTGAAAGGGATTGAAGAACACACTTGATTGTCATGCATCCTGTGAGAAGAACAATTGAGCAGATTATTAGGCAGTTGACAAATGCTAATCTTAGATAAACAGAATAGTTTGTGATCTGGCATAAACATTTTAGAACTCATGCTATTCATATTTTATGTTTAATTTTCTACTAGGTCTTGAATCCTCATCTTTCCCAGACAGAGGTACATTACTGCTTCAGCAGAGGTAGAGAAAAGTGTCTCAGGAAAGAGATTACAAAGGAGAAATATTTTTAAAAACTTGGAAATAGTCCTTCAGGTGAATATTACATCACTTTATGAAAATATGAATCTTAAATTCACATTTATCAAAGCATGTTCATGTCTGGCTCTAAACCAACCTACCTCTGAGCTTTGAATTAATTCACCCTTAATTCATGCTGATTAAATTCCCTACCTTTAGTTTCTCTGACATTTTCTAGCAGCATCTTCCAATTTTTCCCCATCGACACCATATTTAAAACCCACTTCAGGTAAATAAATTTCAGCCAAAACTCTTTCTTGCACTAGAATACTAAGAGTGCAGCACCCCCTCAAAGGAAAGTTAGGTAAGTCCAGGGGTTGACCTATTAATAACACTATCAAGACACAATTTTAAATAATAGATTTTATGTTTAGAAACAGAATTCTTTTGCCTAGATAAGAGGTTTGACTTTTCTTTCACTTTGAATATATTAGATACACGCACATATGAATTTCATTTAAGTTAAAGAATAAGTTGTCTTTATAAACATAGTCAGAAAACATTAGAGCCTGGGCTTAGCACTCACAGATAAGGAATCCTCAGTCTGCCTTTTATGCAAGTTGGTTGTGTTCTCCATGTAATCTAAGTATAGCTTTGCTAAGAGCTAAGGCCTCTCTTTTCAAATCTTGGGTCTTTCATTGTGCTGAGTCACATTAGTCACTGTTTCCTTCTTGGTGTGATAACCAGAAATGATTATCTTTCTACCAGAAGGATGTTGGGGAATTAACTATTACTAATAACTGTGAAAACCGAAAACAACAGATATTGTTACTCATACTTTATAGCTTGTATTCTGTTAATAAAAATGGGAGAGGAAAAAATGGGAGGTCTTCAGATCCACCTGAAATTTCAAGTAAGTAGTTTTGGCTTTTTACATGAATAAGTTGTTCATTGGAAGTGCTCTACTGAACTGATCTGCCATCCCAAGGCAAATCTGGCAGACAAGGGTAACCGAAATTAGCAATAAAAGGAATATACAGAGAGGAATTGGAATGTTTTAATCTTATAAATATATTTAAGTAAAATATAATTCCTTAGGAATATATACAAATAGAAAGTGTATACCTACATATGCCCTATATGTTGCATGTATAGGTTTCTTTTGTAGTTTTGAAGAATATTTGAGCGGAGCCACTTAGTCATGTATGTTTACTTACAATATTTAATCCAGTGACTTGAATGTAGTAGATGCTCAGTGAATAAACGATTTTTTAAAATGAATTGACATGCTCTATGACAAGGAACCAGTAAAGTAAAACTTGTTGTAGTTACAGAATATTAAATGGCTATTTGTTCAAAAGATTGTGTTAACATAGAAAGCTATTTATAATATAGTGTTAAACAAAATACAAATATATGGTAATGTAATAATGATAGGAAAAAAAACCTTTGAATAAAATAGACCAAACATAACTATAGCAAAATGTTAAAATAAGACTTTAGAAGATTCAACTATAGGTATTCTTGTGTTTCCTCTCTAATTTTTTTTTTCTTTAATAAACATATTTCTTAATCATACAATTTGGTATACCTGTTAAATTGGCAGGGAATGTTATAGGAGTTGATGTATTACTTTGTGACAGCTCACATTTCTGACATAATGTCATGTTGCTATCTAATTGGTAGAGCTTCCAAGCAAGAAGACTAGTTAGAAGGTAACTTATCATAGTTTATGTGAACACTAAGAACTAAGAACATGTTTAACTACACATAACAGAAAACAGTCTAACCAAATTGGGGTTACAATGAGTTCAAGGGTAGCCAGTTTAGGACTGCTGCTACAGCCTCAAGGTGTCATAAATGACTCAGATTCCTACCTTTCTGTTCCAGAATCCTTAGCTTATGGATCCCATCTTTATATTTCCCACATCATGTTCGCTTTCATTTTTGTCATGAGGCTCCATCTCCATCCTTAGGTCATGTTATAGGAGGAAGAAGAAAAGAACAAATGGAAGGGGTGTCTATATATGTTAAGGAAGAAATGCATTTTTAGCACCAAATGTCTAGAATTATATGCTGTGGGCACTCATAAGTGTACAAAATCCAAGAAAATGAGGTTCTTGGCTAGGCACATTGTTAGCCCTCCCCCCTTCCCGTAAAAAGTATCAGGTTCATTCTGATAGGGAAGGGGCAATCATTAGTATCTACTAACCCCCTTCTCATATAAGAAATATACTTTTCCCCTACCTAAGAGAAACAATCTAAAAGTTTCATCTAGTTATTGTAATGAGCTTACAGTCCAGGATCCAGAAGTTCCAATGATAGGAGATACTCCCACTGTGTGGCTCTTCATGCTCTGGGAACCAACTCTGACAGAAAAGTTATTTGCCTCATACTCTTATTAAGTAATGGTGGATGAACAAGGTACAGAATGGTGGTAAAAGTCTCATCAGAAAAGGGGAAAACGGGAAACAAACAGTGAGCACTGGTCCATAGAACATCACCAATCCTGTTGGGTAACTGTAGCAAGAAATCTATGCTCTTGGTCATTTAATCTGTCAGTTCCTGATCTTGCTCTGTAGGACCTTTCTTATCCCATTATCTTCCAGGGATCACCATTTGGGGTAGACCTTATTAAAAAATACTCTTCTGGAACAGTAAAACTAACTGTTTGAGGAACCTAGATCCAAGAGTGGTGAGTCAAGAATCTGGTGCCATTTTTCTCTTTGAGGCACTGATGTTCTGAAAGTAGTAGAGGCTGAGAACTAGCTAGAATTTTCAGCTGCCTCAGGGGAAGTGGGTGGGAAGTGGAAGGTGAAAGATTTGAGTTCAGGGCCTGAGGAAGAAAGACTTCAAACTGGAATTCCAAAGGGCTACACTCTGGAAGTAACTTTTAACTATTAATCCCTGGATTACGGTGGTTTGCCCTTAATCTGAGTGACCCCCCCCAACCCCCCCAGTGAACCACACCTTCCCATATTCATGGATTCTTGTGGGCCCCTCCTATGTAGAGGCTGAGTTTAGTCATGTGACTTGTTTTGGCCAATGACACATGAGTAAGCATGATGAAAAGACTTACATTCTATTTTACGTCTTAGCCTCTGAATTCTGTCCACATCATTCCTACCTTAGTTGAATGGCCATCACTTGATGGAATTTGAAATAAGCCTGCTGAGGAGGTACTACCCTTAATCTATTCTTTGCCGGTGTGTCACCCAGTCTGGTATAGAATAGTTTAAGAAAACTTGAAACCATTACCTCTATTACTACTGCTGCTTAGCTCCAATTTTGATAGGCTTTCTTTCATGTTTTGTAAGGTAATAATTGGCTTTTTCAACCCAGAAAGTCTCCGAATTATGGAATTCAGTCAGTTTAGATTTCAGGCAGAGGGTACAGCTTTGCAAGCTGTCTTCCCTTCTCTCCCTCTGCCAGCTGTTGGGGATATAGTCATAATTAACTTTTAGGAAAAGAAACGGACCTTTCTCCTCCAATGTGTAGAGACTGTATGAATTGAACGTAGTGTTTCTTCCTCTACCACTGAAAGTCTGTTCAACATAGGAAGAGGCTTACCATCCAAGACATTTTACAGTCCAGAAACTATAGCAAATTCACACGCAGTGTGTATATTGAAGATGAGTGCATGGTACTCTGCAAGTTCCATGAAGTTCCATGGCATCTGAGCTGATCAAAGCTGTATGCAGCCTAATCCTAGTTACATACACAATAGACACCCCACAAACATTTGTGGAATAAATTATTCACTACGGTGTTTAAGGGCTTTCAAGCACATACACGCGCTTTTACTGTCAAAACCCCAAAGCTAGGTTTCCCTTCGGTTACGCTGCCTACGTTTCTCCTGAAACAGGCGTGCCCGCGACCGCGTCGGGTAGGCTGCCAGCCCCGAGGCGCTGTTGGGCTAGCCCGTCAAGTATGGGGCGGGCGACCCCGTCTGGCCACAGTGGCAGTAGCAGCCGTTTGTCTCCTCTCAGGGTCCAGTGGCGTCAAGGGCAGGAGGCGTCTTAGGAGGAGGCAAATAAAGCCAACTGTACAGAAACGGCTCGTTCCGTTTCACATCCTCTCTCGGGTTCGGGTTTCCTCGGAACACAGTGACCCTTCACGTGTCTGCAGTCAGGTAGAGTCAGCCCCCCACGGCGCACAGCAGCCTGCTCACAGCGGCGCGCGATCCCCAGCGCGCGTAGATCTGGACCCTCCCGGACCCAGCTGGCCCGCGGAAGGACACGCCCCCTCGCGGGAGCACGCGGCCGCGGCCGGCACACTTCGCGCGCCTCCCTGCCAGAGAGCGCGCACGCGCACGCGGGGCGGGCCTCCTTCCCGGCACCCACTGAGCGCCCGGCCCTCTCACCCCACCCCTCTCCCCCGCGGCCCAAGCTCCGCCTCCGCGACGGGGCAGCGGAGAGGAGGCAACCGGAAGCCACTTTAAAGCAGAGCTCGGGGTGACAGGCGAGCGAGCAGAATCGGGAGTGCGGTCGCGGCTTTCTGCACTCCCGGTGTTGGAATGGCCTGTGCGCTGCTTGTCGCGTCTCCGGTCTGCGACCCTTAGACGCCTAAGCTTTCCCTGCGCGCCGATCCTCCCGCGCGGACGCTGCCAGAGCCGGCTGAGGCGACTCGGCTCCTGCGGTCCGTTCTCTCAGGCTGCGCGATCAGGTAAAGGGCTCCGGGTGGGCTCTGAGGGGCTGACGAGAAACCTTAGCTGGGATGGCGGGCGCCGACGGGGGCTCCGGCTTCGCAGCCTCTCACGGATCTAGGGGTAATTGATAGGTAGACGGTGCCTTTTTCTACCGAATTCACTCGGATCCCGTCAGGACCGCGATGGGAGTGATTTACACTTCTTAATCACTTACGGCCTCGGGCAGGTGTATAAATCTGAGGAAGACACTGAGGGTTTAGTCAGGGTCGCCCCGGCGGCGTCTCCCCAGTCCCACTTGGTCTGGGTGGGCGCGGGGGCGCGTCTATGCGGCCTCCCCCGCCGGGCGGACCCCGAGCGCTCCGAGGCGAAGTGAGGAGAGGCACTTCGCAGATTGAGGGGCAGGGCACGGCAGCTGAGGGGAGCCTTGCGGCACACCCGCGTTCCGGCTGCAGCCCAGAAGTTTGCAGGCTGTTTTCAGATCAACTTTGAAGGCACAGAAGTCCTCGCCTTCCTGCCCGCCGCCCCGAGAAGCGCCGGCCGCCTTTCGCCCCGCGCTTCTCGGCTCGTTTCTGCGAAGTCTCCGAGACCCGCAGGACGATCCTCTCAGGACGGTCGGTTGAGGAGGCGAGGAAGAAACTAAGTGGGGAAGGCGCCGTGAGGGGCTTCTGGGATGGGGGGAAGCCTGGGTAGGGCCCGTTGGTCGGGGCGAGGCTGGCGGGGAGGGTTTGGGGGCGCTCCGGTGCCTGCCCAGGGGAAGGCGAGGGAGTGCGATGCTTCGGAACGCCCGGAATGGGCCGAGCCGGGCGGCGGCTGGGTCGGGCNGCTGGAGGAAGTGTCCTTCCAATCTTTATTTTTCTGTCATGCAAACTGATTGAGGAACTAGGTTCTAGTGACTTCCCCACTCCAGCCACTTCAGTTCTCTGCCTCTTCCTCAGTTGTATTTCCGAGTTTGACGGAGGGCAATAACCAGAAAAGTTACCGTGTGCGTACACCTCTATAAATAAAATTGGTTCAGTGTTTTGCCTTGAGTGGATGTGGTAGGAGTGGCGTGTGCGCGCGTGCGTGCGCGCGCGCACGCGTGGGNGTGATGAATAATAACGCCTGGCTTGGCCGCTTTCCAGTTGATTTATGTCTTATGTCAAGTCCCTCCTTCGTGAAGCTTTCCCTAACAATGCCAGCTCACCCTGCGCTCTTTCTGCTTTTTCCTTTTGTACTTACCGTGTGCACGAACACCTGGTTAGATACAATTGAGCACTAAAAAACAGGTTTGAACTTTCCGGGTCCGCCTATATGTATGAGGATTTGTACACTACTGCGAACGTATTTTCTCTTCATTATGATTTTCACAGTAACATTTTTCTTTTCTGTAGCTTACTTTGTTGTAAGAATAACAGTATAATAACACATGTAACACAAAATTTGTATTAATCGGATGTCTATTAATCGGTTAACGGTAGGCTGTTAGTAGGTAAGTTTGGGGGAATCAAAAAGTTATAGATGGATTTTTCCAGGGGTTGGTTCCGTGAACCGTGGCTTTCTCCCGCTCCCACCTTGTTCAAGGGTTAGCTGTACTGTGCTTTATTTTGTTCGAATTTGATCATCATAAATTTTTTATACATAGATTTATGAATCTTTCCAATTAGATCTTTAATATTCATTTTTCTGGGGACTAGGTCTTATAATTTTGTTATTGTTAACCTATAAAGGCTAACCGAACTAGGTATTTAACAGGTGATCTTTCTTCAGTAATTCAGTTAAAAAATATTATGGAGCACATACCGTGTGCATTGTGCTAGGTATTGTGTACTGGTCACCTGGGGTGAGTATTTGATGAAGCCATGGACCCTTGCATCAATGATCTCTTCTTCTTTTAGTCTGTGGGCCAAGAGAGAAGATTAATTGCTTATCACCAGCTCTTTTCCACCTCCTACAGTGCTAAGTGAAGGAGGAGGAGACCCTATTTGTCATTTTACAGAGTTTTCTTTGCCTTTTACTTTAAGTTGTAGTTTTTTTCAAGGGGTCTGATTCTTTGAAGAGAGCACCTTTTTGGTTTCAGTAGTTCATTAGGAATCTGACATTTGGGGTGTATGTTTTATATTTTTGCATTATTTTTCTATAATATGCCTTCATTTGCTTTAATAGAAAAAGTCATATATGTGTCATCTGAAGACAAGGAGGCCCTTTCTCAATTAAGAAGTTGTGTGGTTTCTAAAACAGCATATAGTGGTTGCTGCTGATGTAGTTTCTGTTGCTAAACAAGCGACTGGTATTCCTTCACCAATGGTGGTAATGTCTTGGGGATTGTAAAAGCAGATCCTTAACATCCTTCAGGAGTATATTGGAACTGAGAAGAAGTGCAGTTGAGGGCCCCTGTTTCCTGAGTAGATCCTCATGCTTTAAATTCACTCACTATTTAACTTTCAAGTTTATCCTTCATTTGGTAAACTTTTTTTTTCTTTTCTTACAAAGAAACCATTTTTGTCACCTCGTGAGATAGTTGATAAACAAGTGTGAAGAGAACCACAAAAGCAGAGAAGATGCGGTTTCCCTGCTGTCATCAGTTAGCCACACTTATTTCTGCGCCTTAACCCCCAACCCCACCCTAGACTTAAACAGTAAAAACTGATAACACCAGCAGAATTACCAATCATATATTGTCCACAAATACATGTCAAGAGTCTATTGGAAGATACTATCTCTTTACGTTTACCTGCTGTGGGCTTTTGATTAGCCTCGGCTGCTTTGGAACCTTAATTTCTCATTAAAATTTAAAATTGGCCCATAAAGATGAAATACGGTATAAGAGGAGTGACTTCAGGGACTTAGTCACAGACTAAAACAAAACATTTTGATGAATGAATGGGATCCACTTGTTGTCAGCTTGTAAATGATCATCATCTTTCTTTTCCTTGCAGGATTTTTAGACTCTGAGGAGCAATTGGAGCTAATCCACACCATGGAAATGGAAACCACCGAACCTGAGCCAGACTGTGTAGTGCAGCCTCCCTCTCCTCCTGATGATTTTTCATGCCAAATGAGACTCTCTGAGAAGATCACTCCATTGAAGACTTGTTTTAAGAAAAAGGAACAGAAGAGATTGGGAACCGGAACCCTGAGGTCTTTGAGGCCAATTTTAAATACTTTGCTAGAATCTGGCTCACTTGATGGCGTTTTTAGATCTAGAAACCAGAGTGCAGATGAGAGCAGCTTACATGAACCTATAGTGAAAAAACCCCTGGAAATCAATCCGTCATGTCCACCAGCAGAAAACAGTATGTCTGTCCTGATTCCTGATGGGACAAATGTTGGGGGCCAAATACCAGAAGCTCATCCTTCCACTGATACTCCAGAACAAGTGGTTCCAATCCAGGATCACAGCTTTCCACCGGAAGCTATCAGTGGGACGGTGGCAGATTCTACAGCAGGGCACTTCCAGACTGACCTTTTGCATCCCGTTTCAAGTGATGTTCCTGCTAGTCCTGACTGCGTAGACAAAGTCATGGATTACATTCCAGGGGTTTTCCAAGACAACAATTTTACAATCCAGTACATTTTGGACACCAGTGATAAATTGAGTACCGAGCTCTTTCAGGACAAAAGTGAAGAGGCTTCCCTTGACCTTGTGTTTGAGCTGGTGAACCAGCTACAGTACCACACTCACCAAGAGAATGGAATTGAAATTTGCATGGACTTTTTGCAAGGCACTTGTATTTATGGCAGGGATTGTTTGAAGCACCACACGGTCTTGCCATATCATTGGCAGATCAAGAGGACAACTACTCAAAAGTGGCAGAGTGTATCCACTGATTCCCAGGAGCACTTGGAAAGATTTTACTGTAACCCAGAGAATGACAGAATGAGAATGAAGTATGGGTATGTATTCATAACTACTTTAAAGCTATTGTTAAATCCTATACAGAAGGTCAAGAGGCTAAATGCTTAGTAGGGTGGTTTCTTTCAGTAGTAACCTAACAGGTTTTATTCTTTTTTCTACTGTTACTCTTTTGGCTGTATGCTATCCTGATTTTTCATGTTGGTTTAATGCACAGTACTTACCTAACCAGACTATAAAGGTTTTATGATTTGAACAATCCACAAGTCACTCTGTGCAATACGTGCATGCCAGAGAAGTTGCATATACATTGAATGTTGTGAATCAGATACTGTTTTAATCACACAAAAGAGCTTGCTTTTGAAAGAAAATCCAAGGTTAATCTTAACTATAGGATAGATAATGAATACCAGATTTATCTAATTTTAAAGTTTTGCATGTTGAGTAGCTACTGGTTTTTTTAAAGGAAAATAGTATCTTTGGAGATATTTGTGTCCCTCTTTCCATTTTTGAACACTACAGTTTTTCTGTGAGCTTCTTCTCAAACTTCTGAATCACACCCAGACATACTAATTTTTTTTCTCCTTTTAGTTCCGTAAGGCTTTCTGCCTTTAAGTTTATTATTCTATTTATCTTGTAGATAATTTTTTTTTTCAATCCAGGCTATTTTCTCAGACCTGAACAATGAGTTGTAAGGGAAATTTATGTTAATAGTTGTTTATCACTTACATAAAAAACAGTTATCCTCAAGTTTGTGTATGCAAGACATGTATGTAAATAATTCAGTTCTTTTAGTGTGGATTCACTGGTAGGGAGCTAAAATTTCCACATCTGGATTCTTATTTAATTAAATATAAAAACGAAGAAGGAAATGGTAGTTGCTATGTGTGAAGTTGCTAGTGTAAAAATGACTGCGTAGAGGGGCGCCTGGGTGGCTCAGTCTGTTAAGTGTCCGACTTAGGCTCAGGTCATGACCTCACGGCTTGTGGGTTCGAGCCCCGCATTGGGCTGTGTGCTGACAGCTCAGAGCCTGGAGCCTCTTTCGGATTCTGTGTCTCCCTCTCTCTTTCTCTCTCTCTGCCCCTCCTCTCTCTCACACACACACTCTCTCTCTCTCTCTTTCAGAAATAAATTTAAAAAACATTAAAAAAAGAATGGCTGTGTAGTAAGCATTAATCTTTACATTTCCAATTTGTTTCTCCTGTGGCATAGGAGTTAATATATGTGACATTAATGGCTATTTGTCTATGAACAAGAGAAAGGATTAAATTATATGAGGGGGAGAAGAACACATCTGTCCGTATTACCTGACTTGGAAGACAATGAGGGCAACCTGACACCTTCACAGATAATGAATGGTCTGAGACATACAGTAGGCATGACCCATAGAAAGAAAAATATGCTGAGTATCCTAACCCACAAGTCCAAGAGAAAACTTTGTCATCTTTGTTCATAGATAAGTTGGGTTACACTAACCCAGGTGTCTAGAGAGCCAGCAATCAAGTGGTGTCAATAAACTATTTTCAAGTTGTTTAATTTCATTAAGTCTTGATGTTAACCTGTGTTCTAACATATGCCAGGGCATTGTTGTATTGTAGAAACCAGGTTTCCGGTTTTTTGTTTTTTAATTTGTTCCCCTTTAGTATTAGGTAAGTGGTTTTCTTTTAATATTGCATTATTTAAGTTGTATAGTACACCTATCTGTGTGTCTTTTTAGCATCTTAATTATCATGAGACTAGAACTTTGCATCATGTGTTTCGAAAGGGATGCATGGGGGGCGGCGCCTGGGTGGCTCAGTTGGTTAAGCATCCGACTTCGGCTCAGGTCATGATCTCACAGTTTGTGGGTTCAAGCCCCGCGTCAGCTCTGTGCTGACAGCTAGCTCAGAGCCTGGAGCCTGCTTCTGATTCTGTGTCTTTCTCTCTCTCAGAAGTAAATTAAAAAGTTTAAATTATTAATATTTGGTATTCAAGATTCTATCTTGCTTGAGTAAAAAAATTCTTAGATCCTGTAATAAAGCAAAGTACATTTTTTTTTTAAAGCCAGCATTGGAAGAGAGAAAAATGTTTCCCATTTTATCTTAAAAATCTTTTTTAATAAGGTATTGTCCAAAATCTCTGTTGCCCATGAGCTAGCAATTCTAATTGGTATGTCAAGGGTAATTAATTTTATATACTCTCAAAGCCACTGTAATCCTTCCATCTCCAGATTGCAAAACTGCAGAGCGGTGGCCTCCCACTTCAGTCTTATGAAGCAAATTTCCAGTCTGCTGAGTACTTCAGCATCTTGGTACATTAAGTTTCTATCTGTTTGAATTGGTCAGGAAGAAACTAGCAGGATTATTGTCCAACACATTACATTCTGTTACCATGAGCAAAGCAAGACAGGTATTTTGATTTCAGGATATCCAAGAACTCTTAGATCAGGTATTTTATTCCCTGATAAAATTAGTTGGCTGAAGAATTAGACAAAGCTATATAGGCCAAAGGCATACATTGTTGGCTAATTTATAAAGTAGTTGCAGTGAGTGCTTGATTTCCAAATGTGTTTTAATGAAGTAAACTAATATTTATTTGACACTTGAGAGGAAAAGTATGAGTGAATTATTGTAATTATTAATGCTGCTGCTACATTGTTAATACTAGTAAGTGGTCCTGCTCTGATAAAATGTGCAAAAAAGTATTAACAGGTAATTACTAGTAAAGTGAAGTTCTCCATAGACAACAGTAAGACATAGAAGATTGTAGATAGCTAAGTGTCAAAAATTAGGCTTTTGGGAAGTTGACCTGTGGTCATTGCAACCTGGTTTTCCTTGTATTCCAAAGCGATGTTGTGTATCCTGGCAACAAGATGCAGATAACGGCATGTTGAGCCTTGCTGAGAGATTCACAAACAAGCTGGAGCAGCCCAGGTTCACATGGTTACCACATTATTTGGCTAAAGCTATTAATCTCTGTGGTCAGGCCTGTAAAGCTGGTCTATCTGTACAGATTGCACATAACCAGGAAGTGTGTGTTCAGCTGTGTGTATGTCCAAGTCTAGCCTAGCAGTCTTCAGATTCAGAAATAATGAATGGCAGTTGTTTATCCCACTTATTTTCAACAGTTTATATGACTTGGTAGATCATTATTATATACTATATCCATGATACTTCATTGTAGGTAGGGAACTTGGGAAAAGTTCATAGTTCTGGGTCTCTAGCAGAGACAAAAGTTCAAAGTTTCAAAACTACAGATGAAATTCTTTGTTTTGCAAATGGATTGGATTTAACATCTAACTTAATCCAAATTAGATGTGCAGTATTTATTTTATTCTCAAGAATGAAATTGGAAAGGACGTTGAGCCAGATAAGTTCACAGGTCTCTTCCAACTCTTTAGTCAAGATACTAAAAATTTTAGTGTCTAGATACTAAAAACATTTTTAAAAGAGGATTTCAGTAGTAGGTGCTTATTTGGTTTATTATAGTGAAATTATTTTAATTACTCTTTTCCAATTTTGTCTTTATCCCAAATTATGATACAATCCCACTTCACTTTTTCACTCTGCTTTTATATATCTCTAGATGTTCATTGCTGACATCAACTGGAAAGTAGTTGTATGTGTGAACTCCACATATTTAGATACCAAGGCTTCTTTTGCACACGGGATGGGCTTTGGAGAATTTCCAAATTCCAAATACACAGTTAAGAAAACAACATTGAATGTTGTGTTTTCGATTAAGAAAACACAGTCTCTGACAGCTTAGGCACTCATCCTTAGTAAAAAATGATACTAAATGGCAGGACTAAGCAATTTTGAAAGAGCTTTACAAACTGTGGAATACTGTTGTGGATAATTGAAATTGTGGAGGATGTGCAAATCTCCCTTTAGCAACTGAGATCACCATTGTTTTTCATTTTATATTCATTTTAAAGTGAGCCAGAATACAGAATAGTCTTCTAGTTACTACTACCCATAAAGGAAAGGCATTCTGCAGAATTTATTTTGGAGGTAGTCTATATGTGAAAATATGACCAGTGATTATTTCTAATTCTGAATTTCCTGAAAGGGGGAGGTTAAGAAGAAAATTGCAAACCCTGACTCCACGGTTAATTTTTCTTGGAGGCCAATGTTGTTGTTTTCCTTTTTTGAAATTAAAGCTTATTGATATGAGAGGGAGTTTTATTAGTTTATGGTTTAAGCCTAGTGTGTTGTTATAGTCTTAGTTTTGAGTGATTTTGATTGCTCTTAGTTTTTTGTGTTTGTTTTTCTTTAATCTGTCCAAGGGACAATACCATTAGATGATTTCATGGGAACTCTGTGAAAGAAGAGAAGATTGTATATTAATGATAATAGAGAGCATATGCTGCTATTTTTTATGTGACTTGAAGAGTGGATTATATAAAGTAGAGCAAGCTCCTGACTGAACTATACTGGAATAGTTAAATTAGCCAAGTTAGCTTTGGCCTGCACAGCTGTGATGATATAGGAACTAACTCATTATGTGTTATTGATAACACTGGAGAGAGGAGAACAGCTGAAACTTACTATGCCTTGTGACTTTTTGGTATTTCTTGAATATACACAGCTGGATGAGTTTGAATTTATTTTAAAAATTCCTGCCTAAGAGAAAGAGAGAGCTCCATAAGCAAGAACTGTGTTTGAAGTGACTTTCAAAATGTGTGCCTTCTGCTTTAGGATAAAGCAATCCAATGAATTATTTTTTGTACCTCTTTATGCTCTATTTACATATGAAATATAACTAATTGGCTTCTGTCTATACTAATCCAGAGAAGTTACTGGGTCTGTGTAGAGCTATCATGGGAATCAATAGCAATCATCCATTTATTTCCTTTCTGGTTTTTTGTCAATAAGCAGATTAGACTTTTTGAAGCAGCTGTCACCTGGCTTCAGGTTGGGGTCAGTCTGTTCCTGAAGTATTTATGGTAATGAAAATGAACCTTGCTAAAGTCAAAGATGTATAACTTTCAAATCAGACATTTGAAGAAAATAGCTTATAAGGTTATCTGGCATGAGACAATATGCATTTTCTTGAATTGACTCTGAAGCTTTTTTAATTTTTATTTTAAATACGTGGGAAAAAATAATGCTTCGTTCAACATTTAAGACTTCATTCTGCATATGTGGACATGCAGAAGCTGCAATTTGATTAACTCTGCTATGTTCCTGTAAATCTCTTTCTTACTTTTACAGTAAAATTTCTAGATTCTGGATCTGCATTCTACTATAGAGCAAGTAAATTCATAAATTTTATCTGTGTATCTCTGATCTAAGTGATCCTTAGTTTTATATTGGACTTGGGGGCCCTTTCTAAAGGGTGAAACAGGGTGGAGCCCATATATAACTTAGCTACTCAAGAAATGCTACTAAAATCCAGCCATTTGAGATTATGACTGTTTTTCTATGACTTCTTTTATTTCTTACCCTTTGATTTGAGACCACCAGATTCCACCTCCTTTATCTGATTGTAATAATTTTGATCATACTTAAGTTAGGACCTGAGGTCCTCTTAACCTAGATCAGTAACCTTTAATAATTACTAGTGTCCTGTTTGAGAGTTGCATTTGCCTTTTTGTGGAAGAAAAACTTAGGTACTTAACGTATATTTTTACAGAGGAAAAGACATATTTTGAGCTGTACGATGATTCTTGATTATTCTGGCACAATTCTATAAGGCTGGTTTTGGTAACTGGATACTGTTGTTTTCCAAGAAATTCCCTTCATAAAAGCAGCAGAATTTCTTTTTTAAAATCTATTTGGGAGTTTTAAACTAAAGTGAAGTGAATAGGAGTGATTTTGTATCTTGAAGACACCAGAGTGCTGAGGGTTGAGCCATGTTCAGTTGCATTCTGAGTTTGACATTTTTAGGTAGTAGCTTAAGATCTTGGGTTGAACTGAACTTTGTGACACCATAAACAGAAACTGTATAAAGGAATAAAATACCTCTAAAGTTTACCATTTCTCGGAGCAAACAAGTACATTTTAGATATGAGGAACTTATTTAACAAAATCATATTTTTTAATATTTATGTTATGTATGGTATTGCTTTCTAGAGTCTAGAAATTATTATGCACAAACTTGCTTCAGTTTAAAATCCCTGTAAATGTTAAACCAATCCAGTCCAGTCCCTGACACATGAACTAAAAACCTTAAAATTCTAATAAAAATTCCTTGTTAATAGGGGAATTTGAAATTTAAGTGGGTAAGTTCTGAAATACAGTCTGAGATCTGTGGAAAAAAAGGATTTTATATAAAATAAATTCCTTTTAGTCAACTTGGTAGTTTATAAAAGTTTGTATTTGATTTGTATAAAATTACAGTATTGCAGTCTTGTGCTAACTATAACCAATTCTGTGGCCACTAAATTAAATTTTAGAAGTTGATGATATTAATAAACCTCTAATCCTGAAACTTACAATTTTCCTTACTGACCTAACCTATCGCTGACCTAACCTGTTGCTAAGACAAACGTAGAAGGGAGTTAACTAAGCATTTCTATTTGCTGTGTCCACACGACAAAATGTGTCTGTCTCCTTGATCTTTCTCTCTCCTATGTGCTGTTTACTTACTGGTAACACCCACTTCGCCAGTAAAGAACCTTTGCATGGTCATCACAATGAGAGGGTAAGCTCTGATGACAGTGAGAATGCTAATGACTGTTCCCTTTCACATTCCACAGAAACCAGTGATTTGCCAGTATGTGTGCCTCACAATGTGTCAGGAGTGTATTAGAATCTCCCATGACTAAGTTATTTGAGGAAGAGTTCAGGAAATTTGTATTTTTTATGTAAATGGACGTCCTTTATCTGGGCACTATTGCTTCTGGATATAAGAAAAGGTTTGTGAATAGTCTTACATGAAAATAGCACTTCTCATATGACTGGAAAATGTTTAGGCCATACTTACAGGAGTTTCTTTTTGTTATGTTAGGGTTTTTTTTTTTTTTCTTTTTGGATTAAGAGATTTTAAAATTGCCTCTTCTCATTTGATACATAGCCATAGAGTTTGGGTGACCTCTTTGCTTCAAATTTTTACCAGCACTGAATAGTCAGGGGAAGAAGGGCAGGATTAGGGGCCCAAGGGTGATTCTGCTTGTAGTAGTGTGTATGCTTTCAGAATTTTGCCTGCACCCTGTGATCGTCACAGCTCCTGCAGCTGATCAGGGCGTGGAGAGGGCAAATGGTACAAAATACTCTAAATAATTTCCTGTTGTGGTTGGTCTTTGGTTTCTGACTGTCACCTGGCTTCGCTCTTTCATTTCCAGACATTGAGAGAATAAAAATAAACGCAGGAGAAATACTAGATTTGCTTTCTGAAGTAATAAAAGAAAGACATCCTTGAATGGGGGTAGAATATGTGAAACAGAAGGAACTTGGCTTACTTTCTGACGTTTCAATTGTCCAAATGGTGCCACACATTAAAAAATAATTTAGGATGTCTGTATTGAAAAAATTGGATCTATCAGAGCAACTTGGTTTTGTAGAATCCCTCTCCCCTTGAAAGAGTTACTGATTGAAGATCCTTGATCATAGTTTATGAAGACAATTAAAAAAGTATCTCTTAATAGGTTTTCTATAGGAAGTCTTTTGTTTTTTTTTTTCTTTGAGAAATTTGCTTTTAAAAAACTCAGGAAGTGATGAATTCTGTTTGGTTAGTTTGCATACATTTAAATCTCTAGTCTTGAGAGCTTATTATTTCCTCTCTGTGTTCTCATAATAAGCCATCAAAGTGTGTATTTTTAATTTGCTCATTTATCGGTTAGTTTATCTGCACTAACTAGGAAAAAAAGACAAGGCTAACTTAAGAATTAATTCTGAGTAAAAATGTTTTTTTAAGAGTTTGTGATTTAAAAATCAATCTATAAATAAATTAATAGATTGTATCTTACTGGTGGTTATTAGAGGATATATTTTATGATAATTATAGTTAGTATTCATTTACATGTAAATGAGTTCTGAATTGTTAGAGGTTATTTGAAAGCAATTTTAAAGCAGTATTAGCATTTATATACAATTGATTTTGTAATTAAATAGAAAAGTTATGTAAACAAATATATTTCAGCCCTGTTTCAGGTAAGATAGAGGTAAAATAGAAACTTCACAGTTTTAAAAATATTTCACTTAACAAATGGGATATTTACTCATCATAAAAAGCTGTAACTCGGTAATTTAAGGCAGTATAAGATATGATAAACATTTAAAAAAATCTATTATGTGCTTTTTATGCCACCTGTTCTTATAGAAATTAAGTTTCACTTCCTCTTCAGGCCATGGTTGACAAGTATTTCTCACATAAGTTACCTTCTAGGAGCCTCAGGACATGTGACTGAACTTGGATAAAAGTTAAAGCTGTATGACATTTCTGATGTCTTCAGAGTGCAAAATTTAATCCCATGCTTCTGTAAATAGATAGCAGTGAGATCTTATGAGCTCATAAGTGTAATTTTTATTTATGAAAGATTTTATGTGGCTTATCCACATCTTAGAAAGTTCTTCTGTGTTCTTTTCTCTGATCTTTTGTAATAAAAACAAACAAGCAAAAAGCTTAATTTAACAAAATTTAGCAAGTTCTTTTCCTCAAGTGAATTTATAATTTGCTTTTAGTCATTGTATAGGGCACAGGGTGTGTGGTATTTTTTAAGGGTTTAGGAAACACTTAGGTGTACTCAAATGCATCTTAGTACAAAGGCTTTTGAGAATAAACTGTGTTATGTGTTTGTTTAGTTACCCACATCCTTTTGGAGAATATAGAATTTTGAAAGCTTGAAAACAGTATTCTTTCATGTAGGAAATCTACCTGTCTTCCTTTTTTTTCCCCTCTTAACTTCTTATTTTTATTTCACTGTGTTCACTTCTAGAATGACTTTAAGACCATACTTAGATGTCTAACAATTTGTAAATCAGACATGTGGTTTAGTACAGAGATCATTGTTTCTAGACAGCATCCACTCACTAATTTGCTGCCTTCTTATTCACCTGTTTACAAGATGACCTAACAAGGGAGCAGCACATACAGTCAGGATTTTGCTTTATAATGACCACTTTTTAAAAATTTTTTTAAATGTTTTTTATTTATTTCTGAGAGAGAGAGAGAGAGAGAGAGAGAGAGAGGGGGGCAGCATGAGCAGGAGAGGATCAGAGAGAGAAGTAGATACAGAATCTGAAACAGGCTCCAGGCTCTGAGCTGGCTGTCAGCACAGAGCCTACGCGGGGCTCGAACCCACGAACCGTGAGATCATGACCTGAGCCCAAGTCGGATGCTTAACCTACTGAGCCACCCAGGTGCCCCGCTGGTCACCTTTTTTAGAATTGATTCTCAGAAACTCACTATATCTTTTTTCTTCAATTTTTTTTTTAACATTTATTTATTTTTGATAGAGAGAGAGAGAGAGAGAGAGAGAGAGACAGCATACCAGTAGGGAGGGGGACACAGAATCAAAAGCAGGTTCCAGGCTCTGAGCTGTCAGCATAGAGCCCAATGCAGGATTTGAACTCAAGATCCGTGAGATCATGACCTGAGCCAAAGTAGGACACTTAACCAACAGAGCCACCCAGGCGCCCCCAGAAACATATTGTATTTTAAAGTGAGGATATTTTTACCTACCCCACAATCATTTGTGGTACTTAGAACCATAAGATAAATCCATGATCCAAGTTTGATGTTAATTGTTTTATGGAGTAAGCTAAGCCTCAGCAATCCTGTCTTGATGAGGTGAGGGTCTCCTTAGAAGTAGATAGATTGAATTGTCAACATTTGATTCTTAGGCTGCCCATAGCTACTGTGGGTCATGTGCATCATAATATAAACTTCCAATTTTGATTTGTAGGTATGTCTATGTCTGTAGCTACTCCTAGATACAAAGGGGGAAAGTCCAGTTGTTACCAAGACCCATGTTATAGTGTAGAAGTTAAATATAGAATTCTAACCTCTGATAAATATTGAAAGATGTTGCTTTGTATGTAAGCATTTATAGATAATTTTTATTGCCTCAGTAACTCTGTGTTATTTATCTGAATCAGTGTTAACAAAAATCTTAATTAGTAACAGAATAAATGTTAGTTTACTATGTTTCTGAAGCATAAAGTTAGAATACATAGTCCTCTGAAGTTTAATAACTACACCACTATCACATAATATGTTGGTATTATATATGCCATGGCTTTGATTCTCATCACCTTGTAACATATTTGAAGGGATATATAAACTGCTAGATATTCCAGCATTGCTAAAAGAGTCCTGGAGACATCAAAGCCAGGTATCAAAAGCCAGCTATATTTTGTGTGCCTGTGAAATTTCTTTAGCAGCGGCAAACATATACCATCTGTCATGCTTGTCTCAAGTCTGTAGCAGAAGAACCTAAATACTCTTCACACTTCATTTGATCTGTATCCTTCTGTTGTTATGACCCTCAGTTTTAGGAGAAATTTTCACTCTACATCATAGTAATAACATTAGAGGACCTTTTAATTGTGTCTAGTTAGCTGATTAGGGCAAGTGTTAGTTTGGGATCATAGGTTTATCCTTGTAGAAACCAGTTATCTCTTGGAGGATGGAAGCCAAGTTTTGGAAATATAACCCATCTGATTAAAACTGTACTGAGTAGGCCCAGAAAACTCCTATTTAATTGAGTTTTACTAAATCTGAGTTCTATATTTTGTTTACATCATCTTCCCACTTAAATGTGTTATACCTCCTGCAATTCCTGTCTCATGTAGTGGCACCTTATCCTTATGTCATCTAGATCAGAAACGTGGGGCGCATCCTAGACTCTACATTCCCTTCAGCCTCATGTAATCCTCTTTTATGCAGTTAGATTCTACCTCTCAAATCATCCCTTTTGTTGCCTCCTTAGTTCTCAATCATCATTTATCTCATGTGCAGTTCTACTAGTTAACAGATGGTTAAGCATAGAATAGGAAATAATAATAAACATGTTAATAAGTATTTAGAGAGTGTTAGTCTCCACCCTTCCCCCTCACTATTCCCCACCCTCCCCTACCAAAGATAAACAAATCAGTCCTTCATACCACCACTGTTGCAGTGGTTTTTTAAAAGGCAAGTCTCAACTTTGTTAAAAATCCACCAGTGATTCCTACTGCCCACAGAATCAAGTCCTGACCTCTTAACCCAGTATACAAAGCACTTCATTATCTAGCCCCAGCCAACCTATCCAGTCCAGTGTTATCTCTTATCACCCCCCTCACACACTCATAAACCCTGACCTCCCACATGAACTGTATGTACTGCACGCTCTTGGGTCCCTCGTGCCTTGTTTGGTTGGCTTCTACACATGTCAGTCACTCTGCATGTGATGTCTTGCCACCCATTGTCTTGCTTGATGGCCAGCCAGACATGGCTTTCATTTCATCTACTCTAGAATACCTCCCATGATCACCTTTCCTGACCTTTTTTCTAGCAGAGGTAGGCCCTCTGCTTCTGAATTGTTCCCAGAGCACCTGGTGCCACACCACACACTGTTCAGTGGTACAGTGGCTTTGCTTGTATCTCTCTTTACTGACACTGACCTTTTTTCATCTTATCCCCAGCACATACCCCAGTACTTAATGTGTCTACTTAGGATGCTTTTGTCACATTCTTTCTTGGTTTCAAACAACTTATAGAGAAATTATCTGAAATGGTTATATTCTTTACTGAGAATTATAATCTCTACTGAGCTCCCAAATGCATAATCCCAAGAACTATTTATCTAACAAACAGCATGTTCTTACTAATTTCTATTTTGTTCAGGAACTTTTTAAAAGTTTGGTTTTTATTACAGCTCTATCACTTATATCCTAGGTCCTGTTTACTTTTTTTGTATTTGAAATATACATAGAAGAATATACATTGTGGGACATTCTGACTTAGTGTGGGTGTTGATGCTCTATATATAGATAACAAATATTGGTGAATGTTTTCTTAATTGGTATGTCATGGTATTTGTTGAGTAGGAGGAAAACCATTTTATAAAGCATCTAAATTATGAGAATGGGTGTTCTTTTCAGAATTTTAAATTAGTTTTGTATCTGGATTCTTACATTGATATGTGTGATGTGTTTGTTGGTGAAGCATGTGGAAACAGAATTGTTAATATTTCAGCAGTTCAAGTTCATTCTTCCCTTTGTAGCAAAAATCATCAATCTTTTTACAAGATTTTTGTTTCTGATTCATTAGATAGGGTTATATCTTGGGTTAAGTCAGTACTGATTGATTTAGCCACATGATGTATTTAGCCAAATGTAAATCCTGCATAGTGGCTATCTCAGACTTTTCTGGCTGTCCCTCAGTGGGGATGTCCTTAGGCCAGATAGGGTTTTCAACTACCAGATTATTGCACTCTGCTTTTACAAAGCCTCAGTATACCTCTGAATCTCCAGCATTGTTTCTCTTGCTCAGTCTTCACACATCTTATATTTACTGCTTTGACCCTTTATCACTGTCGGCTCCATACTTGAAATTTGCACTCTTATTTGACTCTCTTGAGACTCTGGGCTTACTTCCTCAGTTCATGACCTGACATCTCTCACGCTGCCTATTATATCCTGGTTCACATTCCCTCCTCTGTTATGTGTCCCTGTTTGAAAGATTTCCATTTCCAGCTATTTGTACTGCTCCTGTCCTTCCCTGTCCCCGGTCTTCTTCCAAAAGGCAAAGTGCTTGAAGAACTCTTTCCTTATTCTTCCACACAACGCTTTCCTTACTGGCATTATTTCCTATTTAAACTGTTCCTAAAATTCTTTCTCTACCAGAAAGCTATCTTGGATTGGTGTAGTAAAGCCTCTTAATTTTTCCTGATCTTTTTCCATTCCTGAGCACCGGTAACCACCTTATGTCCCATAATGAATGCTGCCATTCCTGGACACAAGTAACCTCCTCTCCTATAATGCTGCATGCCTACTCTTTGTCCTCTCATTGCCAGGATATATTTGCCACTATTAAGTTTAGATAGGCAGATGTACCGACTCTTTGGTTTTATGTTTTGTTAGTTATTTCTCTCTTGAAGCCCCTGGAAGCCAGGAACTACATCTGTTTAATTCTTTGTGTATTGCCTAATACAGCCCACCATCACTATTATCACATATACATGACTCATAACTGCTTTCTTATAATAGGAAACAATGGTTTGATAAGGAAAAGTGGTGTATGTTGAAAATTTGGCATCTGTACTACATGCATTTTCTACTGATGCAGATGGAAGAGAAAAGAAACTCTTGGCTTTGGATTTTTTAAGCATTCCCTGTTTAAGGGAGAGCAGGTGGTAAAATTAATCTTATAAAAAGATAATTTAATGTTTTTCAAATTTGTTGTTTTGTCTCTGCAAAGTCTAGAAAAGCATATTGAAAATCAAATAGAGCTAAAACAGTACTTTGATACATCAATCCAAAGAACAGTTGATTGTAGTAAATTAGGATTTGTCATAGAATTTTCATAATGCCCAGTGGACTGAAATGCACAAAGGATGTGGCAAAGGCTGCAGTTTTAGATGTCTTTCTCATGCAAATCATTATCTATGAAGTCTTAATAATACAAGCTTAAACAGAAATTGCTAGAATGATGTCCAGAATAAAATCTGGTACTTGAACAGCAAAAAGCATTGGCTGTTTATAATGCATATTAACATAATAACTGCTGTTCTGAGAATTCCTTTTTTTTTTTTTTTAAGTTTATTTATTTATTTTGAGAGAGAGAGAGAGCCTAAGCTAGGGAGGTGCAGATGAAGAGGGAGAGAGAATCCCAAGTAGACTCGCACTCAGTGCAGAGCCAGACATGGAGTTCTGTCCCACAACCCTGAGATCATGACCTGAGCGGAAATCAGGAGTTGGATGCTTAACTGGCTGAGCTACCCAGGTGCCCTATTCTAAGAATTTCTTAATTTTTTTAATGTTTTCTATTTATTTTTGAGAGTCAGAGACAGTGCAAGCAGGGGAGGGTCAGAGAGAGGAAGATACAGAATCTGAAGACAGGCTCCAGGCTCTGAGCTAGCTGTCAGCACAGAGCCCAACACGGAGCTCAAACTCAAAGAACCGTGAGATTATGACCTGAGCCCAAGTCGGATGCTTAACCGACTGAGCCACCCAGGCGCCACTAAGAATTCCTTAGAACACTGAGGATTTAACACTTAATTGGAAACAGTTACTAGAAGATAAACTTAAAGTGGGGAAAATCTGTTTATATACTAGAAACTAAAGAGGGGGAAACAGGTTATTATCTCTCTCCTCAGTGATATCAGACTCTCCAAAAATTAAGTGAAAATTGTTTAAAACAAGTTGATGTGAAGTTTGATTTAGGTATAAGAGTTCCAGTTTTCAGTGTTTCCTCTTCTTGTTTTTCTTTCTTTCTTTTTTTTTTTTAAGAATTTTCCTGGGGCGCCTGGGTGGCTCAGTCGGTTAAGCATCCGACTTCGGCTNCATTAAAAAAATTTTTTTCCAGAAATAAATCATTTTAAACAAAGAAGTGTCCAAATGTAATTTTAAATTATATTTTATTGCTTTATTCCCATTTCACACATAATGAAAAATATGTGTTCCTTNGTTCTTTCTTTCTTTCACTTCCTTTCTGTCTTCCGGTCTTTCCTCATTCTAAGCAGGAAATTAGGGTTTGGGGAAGTTTCTTAGGAATTTTTAAAGGAGCATACTGCCTTTTACAAGTTATGTGCTTCGTGGTACCATTAATTGGTATATATGACTTAGGTTATTTTTGTTTTATTTTCCAATAGAACCTATTTCAAAAATTATGAACATTAGGATGGAGGATGGGAAATAGATTTTCTTGCCCTGACATTTGCCAGGAGTGTTATAGAGGGATGTTATTAGGTATTCATGAAAAAAAGGGAGAGCGCTGTCATAGGTTTGGAAGGGTGCTTTATAGCCCTCATCATGGTACTTCAGTATTTACCTTAGCATATGAAAGGGACTGAGGAGTGGCCGAAATAAGTAAATTGTTGAGCTTTGTGTAACCAAGTTTTTTTCAAACATTTCACCACAGAATGCATTCTATGGAGAATACCCATTCACAGTCCTTGAAACAAGGGTTCCAAGAGCAGAATTTGTAAAGTGTTGTATTAACCAACAAAACCCATAGGTCAGAATTAATACCATTTTCAAAATCCTAATTTATGGCAAGGAAATTAGTTAATTATTGGGAATATTTGTTCAAATACCTGGATTTCATGGGAACCAGTCATTGGGAGTGCCACTGGATCTGGACTATCCTGTGTATTAGAGACATCCATTTAGAAATAAATCTGTTGTGGAAAGGGTGGAAAAATGAAGGAATGTGTTTGGACACTTAGTCACTCTGCTGATACCTATGATGTTACTTTATGATATACTTTATTTTTCATGCTTTCTTAGGAACAATTTTAAACATACACAAAATGAACAGTACAATGAATATTTTTCTGGTTACTTAAAATAGTTCATTATTTTTAATGAAGTTTCATTAAAAAAGAAAGAGGTTTTAATGGGACCACCCATTATAATTCTTAAATGATTTTGATTCATAGAGTGAGATTTTCTTCTTATAGTATTGAGATATTTATAAAGTGCTGATTCAGCAGCAGCAGACCAGATAACAAAATTACAAAAATATTCTCAGGGCGCCTGGGTGGCTCAGTTGGTTAAGCGTCCGGCTTCAGCTCGGGTCATAATCTTACAGTCTGAATTCAAGCTCAGCATTCAAGCTGAGCTGACAGCACAGAGCCTGGAGCTTGCTTCAGATTCTGTGTCTCCCTCTCTCTCTGCCCCTTCCCCATTCATGCTCTGTCTCTGTCTCAAAAATGAATAAATGTTAAAAAATTTTTAAATTACAAAAATATTCTCATAACTAAACAATAATAATCCCAACTGTTTTTCTCTTCATGTTTTACAAACTTTTCTTCTTCCCCTCTCACAGGATAAAGGATAGTATTGATATTGGATAGAATAGCAATACTGGTCTCATCTGGGGTCTTTTTATATTTTCCTTTTTTTAAGTTTTATTTGTTTATTTTGAGAGAAAGCGCACACAAGTGGGGGAGGGGCAGAGAGAGAGGGAGAGAAGAGAATCTCAAACAGGCTCTGCACTGTCAGCCTAAACTATGAGATCATGACTTGAGCCAAAATCAAGAGTTGGACGCTTAACCAACTGAGCCACCCAGGCACCCCTTTCCTGTCTTTCATCAGGCAATATTATATATTCCGGTATTGACTTAGGTAAACTGGTGCCTCTGAAAAAAGGGCAAGCTTCGACAGAAGTCTCTTGTTTCTCTTCCTGCTTTTATGTCAGCTTCATCTTAAAACTGACTGCCTGATTGGCTGAGACTAGGGTTTAGTTCATCCCACTGTAGGGAGGGTGGGATTATGTTGATTGGTTTAGGTCAGTGACTGTGGGATAGCATCAGTCCTTCCATAACTCCATGGCCTGGAACTTTTGGTCTTGTTAAGAGAAAACATGTAGGAAATGGGGAAACCAGTAATGTCCTTTTAATCCAAATAAGACAAGTTTTGAAAATTCTACATATTTTTGATGTCTGATGAGATGTTTAGATATTTCTATTTTGCCAATCTATTAACAGTTCTTTTTTGGGGGGGGTCTTTTTAGAGGACAAGAATTTTGGGCAGATTTGAATGCCATGAATGTGTATGAAACAACTGAATTTGACCAACTACGAAGGCTGTCCACACCACCCTCTAGCAATGTAAATTCTATTTATCACACGGTCTGGAAGTTCTTCTGTAGGGACCACTTTGGATGGAGAGAGTATCCTGAGGTATTTATAGGTGCTTTTTCCAAAAAGTACATTTAAATTTTTTTTTGGTTTTCACTGTCCTTTCTTTCTTCCTTTACAACAGTGACTAGACAGAACAACAAATCAAAGAACTTATTAATGTAAAATTGAGACTTATTGATAAAAGTAACCTTATTCTTTCTTGCTTTTTTTGAAGATGTATTTCTTTCCATTAGTCTTCTGGAATACATAATTACAAACCACTGTTATTAGAGAGGTAAAATGTTTTCCCCAATATCTTATACTATAGAGACCAAGTATTTACATTAATAAGTACTCAAATTCAGTGCCCCTTTGGCCTAATTTTAATGAGATGAGCACTGGTGTAAGTCTGGCTATTTCTAGCTCCAGGGCTCGTGGTCATTGGATCCTGTGTTACACTTAGCATTTCGGAAGTCTGACGGGAAACCAGCACTCTTAAGCCCCTGTAAGAAATACTTGACAATGTTTATTGAGCTGTGGTCAGGCAAATCAGTCATTTAAAATTCTGGCATGTGCATCCTTAGTCTGAGATGGTAAGAATAGCTCATCAATCACAAAGTAAGCTTTTCAAAATGATGATGGGTTTGCTTTGCCTCTGAGTGAGAATTCTGAGTCCATTTTAAAATGATGAAATGGACTTCAGAGATTAATTTCACATTCCAAAGATCTGACTTCTTTAACTTGATTAAATTCATTTCCAGCATTACAAAAAGGGAGAACTGATTTCTTTACCCTTAATTTTTTTAAGGCAATAACAAAAGAAAACTACCTAATATGTTAATTACTTAATAATACACAATGGAATTAAAATTTCTGAGACTCTTTTAAGCAATCACTAGTATCTAATACTTTCCATGGAAAATAAGAGGCTCTTTAAAAAGTATTCTCAGAATACTTGGGCTGTCCCTCTGTTTTTCCTCTGAAAGATTTCTTGGGGTTAGAACTTAACTACTTTATTTGAACTGTATACACTATCATCTTTAATTCTCTTCTGAAAATTCCCATAAGAAATACAAACAAAAAAAAATCTCTAGGACTTTGTTAAGGCCTCAAAATAGAATAGAGTAGTTCCCTGGGCCTCAGTGTTTCCTGTGTTGGACCACAATCTTCTGAAGAAAGAACATCTTTCTATTCTGCATCTTTGCCCCCTGCTCCCTCCCCAAAAGTCCTATGTGTAAAGGGAATTAGTTTGACTGTCTGTACTTTATTGAAACTTCACTGATGTCAACAGCAAGGTTAGCTATTTTTGCCTTTAGTTATAGTAACGTTTTGTATATTTCATAGTGATTGCTTTTTCTAACTTTGTTTTTTCTTTATCTTCTGTTTTCTGCTCCAGTCTGTTATTCGGTTGATTGAAGAAGCCAACTCTAGGGGCCTAAAAGAAGTCCGATTTATGATGTGGAACAACCACTACATCCTCCATAACTCATTCTTCAGGAGAGAAATAAAAAGGAGACCTCTCTTCCGCTCCTGTTTTATACTGCTGCCATATTTACAGTAAGTGTCCAATGGAATGCCTAATCTTTACTCTCATTTTATGTAAATGTACAACTGAATGCCAAAGAGTAAAAGATTTTAAGTGAAGACACTAACATGGTTATTCTAGAATGTGAAATTTTGAGTTATTCTATGGGTTGAAGTCTTCAAAAAGTAGCATTCAGGTAAGCTACAATTAACCTCATTAAAAGAGTGATTATCCAATTGGTTTTTTGTACCAAAAAGCAAATAGAAGTAACATTTTTACACAACTAAAAATAATTATATCTGGAATGAGACAGTTTGCATTTGCTTCCTTTGTGAAGATTGAATTTCCTGATGATATCTTTCCATGTAATGGGACTATTTCCCAGTCCAGGTAAACTGCCAGGACAAGTAGAGAGAGTCCTCCAAGGTGGCATTCTCCAGTTCTTCCTTGAGTGAATTTTCTTGGGAAGAATCCTTTTCAAATAATTTGTATTCTCATATGCTAGGTAAGGCCCACCTTCCTGTAATACTCACTAAAATTATCTGTCCTATTTCTAGGGTTGAGACTGAATTCCTCCTGAATTATAGATGAGCTCTTCTTCCATTTTCCCAAGTGCCATTTCTTCTTCCCCACCTCTAAATAGACAACCGGCACATCTCCATAGATGCCAAAACTTTTGGTGGAGCACGTTACCAATAGCATGGCCATCTTTAAAAGTTAGTAACCCTAGGGAAATCATTATGTACTCTTGTCAGATATACCATATTTAGAGCCTGATTTTTATTTTTATTTTTATTTTTTTAAATATTTTTATTTATTTCTAGGAGAGAGAGAGAGACAGCGTGAGCAGGGGAGGGTCAGAGAGAGAGGGAGACACAGATTCCGAAATAGGCTCCGGGCTCAGCTGGCAGTCAGCACAGAGCCCGACGCGGGGCTCGAACCCATGAACCACGAGATTGTGACCTAAGCGAAAGTCGGACGCTTAACCGACTAAGCCACACAGGTGCCCCTAGAGCCTGATTTTTAAAATGATACTAGGTTTGCTTGGTTTTATGGAATGGGAAGGCCTAGAGTAATACTGGTTTTTCTCTTCTACTAGTCTTAGAGATGCTGTTTTTTATTCTTACTAGCTTTTTTAAAAATTTCAGTCTCAAGCCATGTTTTTCCCAGATCATTATGACAGAATCTTAATGATTCTAATTATGAGATTGCAAAGGGAACATAAAAAACAAAATGCAAAAAAAAAAAAAAAATACAAATGAATAAAAATCCCTAAAATGCTCAGTATCCAAAAGCAATTTTTAGTAAAGATGATTTTAGAAATATATATTGGCTTGGGGTAAATGTGTGCTTTCTTTCTAGTCCAAGTGTGAATTATTTTACCTTGTAGGTTTCTTTTTTTTATTAGAATCTAATAAAAAAATGCCATTTCTGTGATTTTACTAGCACAGCTGGAGACAGTGTCAGCGTCCGGTAGTTAGGAACATATTGTCCTCCTAGTGAGACAGTAGGACTCATTAGTGGGACCAGCAGCTTGGCATGCTGAGCCAATCAAGCAAGATGTAGCTTCTGAGTGAGAGTAAGAATGCTCATTCGAGTACTGCATTGTTGGGGGAGTTTTGCAGCATGGCGAACATTGATTTGCTTCAATTCTAAGACAAGTAATTGTAGAATAACCCCTCCCCCTTTCCTTTTAAACTTAGGCTTATTTTGTAAAACCATGAACTATAGAAATAATATAAGCAATAGTAAAATTAATGCCACATATTTGGCACCTTACTGTTTATAACATTGGCTTACCAGAGAACAAAGAAATTCACTTTATTTTCTCTTCCCTTTCCTTTTCAAAATTTTCTGTTTTAGTCTTCTTGTCTGGAACAGTGATAATCAGGTATAAAGTAAGAGCTTAGCAAATAGACACTTCAGTGAAAAAGAGAAAAGAAGCAGCAAGTTCATCAGAGTGGAATGGGTAAATGCAGCCCTTCAGTTCCTATCTGCCCTAGAGTCTAGAGCTGTGGGGCACTTAGGCCTAGTGGGAAGAAAATACAGGTGGATTAGTTTCAAAAAGCAGACTGCAGGGAAGCCTGGGTGGTTCAGTCAGCTTCCAGCTCTTGATTCGGCTCAGGTCATGTTCCTAGGATCTTGCGATCTGAGCCCCATGCCGGGCTCTGCACTGTGTGTGGAACCTGCTTGGGATTCTCTCTGTCCCCCCTCTGCCATGCTCGCTCTCTCGCTCGCTCTCTCTCTCTCTCTCTCTCTCTCTCCCCTCCCCCCGTCTCTCTCTCTCTAAAAAAAAAAAAAAAGGCAGACTGCAAAAATAGATGTCAGAGAGTCCACAATTTTAATCTTAGCCAGGAAGAAAGTTTTGTTTTTAAGTAAATGCAGTCAAATTAAAACATAGGTGTCAAAAAGGCTATAGTTCTCAGTGAATCAGAGATGCCTAAGAATTGGGAATGCCCAGAGTAAGGGAAGTGGGGAGAGAAGACTTAATCTATGAATTTCCTGGAAATATGGCTCTTTATAAATGAAAAGTTCCCTGTTGGTGCTTTTTATTCCTTGCAGTTTTATTGAGCTGTAACTGACATACAACTGTCCATTTATGACTCCAGATACATGTATATTGCAAAAATGATTACCACAATCAAGTTTAGTTACCTCATAGTCACAAAGAACATATTTTTTTCCTTGTGCTTGCTGCTTTTTAATGAGGCTGATAAGAAGGAGCTTATTCTTTTTAATATTATTGGAATATTTGAGCTGAGGCTGCATAAGCAAACAAATCTCAGATTTAGAGGTTTAGGAGTTCATTTCAGCTGAAAGGACATCTATCTGGTACAGTCACCTCATGGTCATGGGAAAGCCTGATAGAGTTTCTTTGACTCCTCCTCAGAAAGGATACAATAAGTTAATTTTTATATCATCAGTAAAAGTGGGTTAGGAAACATCTTTTGAAATGGCAAGGGGAGTGAAAGGGTGCAAAAGATGACCTTGGATTCTGAAAATCCATTCTTCAGAGGTCCTGGAGTATAAATTCTATACCCTTCAGCTTTGCCTGGTACAACACTGTGAAGCACACGGTATGTCATTGGAATACCCATGAGCTAAATACGAACTCAACATCCTCAGAAAATAAAGCCACATTTGTAATTGTGCTTGGACTATGTATTTCTGACTCTGTAGAAGTCCATCAGACAGCTGTGTATCTGCATTTTTATCTTTCAACCTAATTTGGATGTTGGCTTGTTAAAAGTAAGCATCTGGAGGTAGAAATGGATGATAAAATCTAATGTAATGGTTTAGGATGGATAGGATTTATTTACACAGGCTCATCTTTAACCGTGTGAGTCTTCTATGGTTAGTGCCAGGTTTTCAGTACAGCTGTGACAGCAGCCTAAAACCTATTTTGGGCAGAGTGGTTTGGGAGAATCTTCCCTTCCTCCCTCAACTCAGAAACCTCTTTTGGTAACTTCAATCCCTAGTAATACTGGAAAACCTGGTAGGCTGGAACTTACGCTCTTTGCAGAGCAGGAATAGAGAGAACAGCTAAAAATAAGGCGCTTATACTCTGTTTCCTGCCATCTCTCCAGAGTAGTGATGGCTTTTTAAGGAGTTACAGACCTTTCAGAATCTGATTAAAGCAGTGGGGCCTCTCTTCAGAAAAATGTGCCAGTAATGAAGGCTCTGGAGGAATCTGTCAGGGATTTATGAAAATGCTCCAGAGGACAAGAACTATTGTGCCTCTGCCATGAAGGTTGGAACAGCCAGTGCCCCTTTAAGTTGACCCCTGAACTTAAAAGAACCTAGGGGGTTCTGTAAGCCCTGGCTCTATTCAGAACTCCTCTGCATCTCACAAGGATTTTCAGGCATGATAAATTGTGGGCACAACTACTTGAAGTGTGGATGGGTGTTAGAGGAGGCAGTTGTGCTTCTATAGCTTTTAGCTTCTTAACAAACCATCTCTTAAAAGTCAAAAGACTGTGTGAGGTGGTGGTGGCGGCGGCGGCGGCAGTGGGAGTCAGGCAAACCTGAGTTGCAACCCTGGTATACATCTGTCACTTTCAAGCCTTGGTAGAGAAATCTATCTATATGTCTTTATCTATATATGTGAGGTATATAGAAATAGAGAATGCTGCATCTAGAAATGATGCAGATAGACTTGGATTCAAATCCTGTCTCTGTTCTTTGCTACTATGCTAGCAAGATCTTTATTTGAAAAGTATGGATAACCAAGCCATCTTGCAGGCCAGTGATAACTGTGTGTAAAAAGCCTGTTCATAGGATGTGCTTACTATCAGGTGGCTATGATTATGAGGAGGCTAATGGTAATATATGCTCTTGGAGATTATTTGCATGTTCATTCACAGTTGTAACCTCTGTGTCATAAAGCTCTTTTGAAAATTTTAGTTTCCTAATCCAGTTTGCAGACCTACTGCTTCCTTGTGACCACTCTGTGCTGATGAGTATTACAATACCCTGACCCTGAATCTGGATCTCAGGGCCAGGATTTCCTATCTTTCTGATTCTTCCCTTTTGCTCTGTTTTGAAAAGGGCCAAAAAAATAGAATTTAAACTTAAGCATTTAATTGGGCAGGAATAAGAAACCCTCAAGCTGATACTCATCTAAACCGATCCTTTAGAGTATAAAGACCTGAATTTTTAAAGGTTCAAGAATATGCATTCTAGTGTCTAGAGCTTAAAGTTAATTAGCTCTATCTTAAGCACACCTAAAGCTGTAAAATTTGAATACAGTTGATGGTTTTCTTATACGTGATACTGAAAAATGAAGCAAATGCGAAATGTCAGCTTTCAGTGCCTACTCCAATGATTTTTGTTTGTTTTTATACAAAAAGTATAAGCTTTTTTATTTTTAATATCTTACGTCATTACTGCCTGTCTTACTTTGTCTCCCCATTATTCTGCTCCCCCCACCTATGTAGCCTTTAGTAATGGTAAGTTTTTTGCTTGGTATAGCAAAGTTTGAAGAATGCATATAAATTGTCGCTGTTTCCTTCAAACAGTTTCTTTAACTGTGTAGGCAAAAGAGGAGTCCAGGATTCAGAAAGTAAAGATATTTGTAAATTGGTTCCTGCTTGCTTGCCTTGTAGCAGTACATTCCAGAGTTTTCTCCACAAGGAGGAAGCCAGGAAGAAGCTAATAATAGGTTATCTGTATACAGGCAGTGTTACTCTAAGCTTTTGTCCTTTAATACATAGCATTTTTATATTGTTTTTTAAATAAGCATTTAAGCTGTACAAAGTACAATATTAGATATTGCTATAGAGCACTCTAATGTGAGATGTGCTTATCTCTGAATGTTTTGCATTGACATTCCTTCCTCTCCCTTCTAGGACACTTGGTGGTGTTCCCACACAGGCTCCTCCACCTCTTGAAGCAACCTCATCATCACAAATTATCTGCCCAGATGGGGTCACCTCAGCAAACTTTTACCCTGAAACTTGGGTTTATATGCATCCATCTCAGGACTTCATCCAAGTGCCTGTTTCTGTAGAGGACAAAAGTTATCGAATCATTTATAATCTTTTTCATAAGACTGTGCCTGAGTTTAAATATAGAATTTTACAAATATTGAGAGTCCAAAACCAGTTTCTTTGGGAGAAATATAAAAGGTGAGTCAGCAGTATGAAAAGTTCAAGAGAGCTTTTCTTAATGTAGCTAATAACAAACGCAGAGCATAATAATAAAGACTTCACAAAACCCAATATGTTTGTATTTTATTATACAAACTCACATATATTAACTCCTATATATGCCTCATAACAGACCTGTAAGTACAATTATTGCAACACATTTTACAGAGAGGAAACTGAGTCATATAAAAGCTCAGTAACTTCCCACATGTGATACAACTAATAAGATAACGTGCTGGAGTTTGAACCCTGGCAGTTTAGCACCAGAGGCTTTGCTCTTAATCACTTGACCGTGCTGCCTCTCAAGTAACAAATGTGGTACAAAAAGAATACATGCAGGTTTGAGGAATCTGAGAATTAAGAGACCCTCAGGTTGGTGGAATTAGACAAAGAAGCCATCCTGAGAAGGTAAGTCTGTGCCCTGGATTTGAAATGGAAGAGAAAGCAAGTGAACAAGTGTTGGGAAAATCTAAAATAAAATAAAAGGGCTTTTCTTATCTGCAGTGGAAAAGATAAGTGTAAACTTGTAGTATGATCTTTAATGACATTTTGCCCTTGAAAACTACTTTAACTAACGCTTCCTCCCCATTGAAACCATACGGAGAAGTTTATGACTATGTCTTGCCTATTAAATTGATATATACCTTCCTTTTTCTGAATTCCCTGTCCACTTTTTGCTTTAGGAAAAAGGAATATATGAACAGGAAAATGTTTGGCCGTGACAGAATAATAAATGAGAGACATTTATTTCATGGAACATCCCAGGATGTGGTAGATGGAATTTGCAAGCACAACTTTGACCCTCGAGTCTGTGGAAAGCATGCTACAATGTTTGGACAAGGCAGTTACTTTGCAAAGAAGGCAAGCTACTCTCATAACTTTTCTAAGAAGTCCTCCAAAGGAGTCCATTTCATGTTTCTGGCCAAAGTGCTAACTGGCAGATACACGATGGGCAGTCATGGCATGAGACGGCCCCCTCCTGTCAATCCTGGCAGTGTCACCAGCGACCTGTATGACTCTTGTGTGGATAATTTCTTTGAGCCTCAGATTTTTGTCATTTTTAATGATGACCAGAGTTACCCTTATTTTGTTATCCAGTATGAAGAAGTCAGTAACACTGTTTCCATTTGAAAAATCTTGGTACCGCTAAGTTATTTGATATGAACTCAATCCAGCATTTGTAGCAGGTTTTAGATGGGTGGGACAGAGTGGGAACAGTGTTGGACATTAATAGGGCACTTTTAAAACCCCTTTTTTTTAAGTGCTAGAAAGTGAAATTTTTTCTTAAAAACACAAGTTTTAAAATGACCACTTATTCTTTAATTATTTACTAATTGTTGTTAGTGTACTCAGTGTGGAAAAGACTATAGATTGCATACTCTTTTTATTCACACTTGTACATACAGGCAGCAATGGTATTAGAAGCATTTTTTCAAAAAAGAAACTGAACAGCCTAACGAATTAAATGTGACTTAAGCCTGGTAGAAGTTTGGCCAAATGAAATGGAGGCTGTGAGCAAAGTGAAGATTCTGTTTATTTATAATGATAAAACTGACTGGAGCTGGTACTACCATACTTACTCCCTGTCCAAAGCATCACTTGTGGTATAGGATAAATTCACAAAATTCTGGTGGGTGGAAAGAAATTTTTATTTTCTATCAGCAAAACTGAAATGTATCACCCAACCAGAGAGTGATGACTTTAACTGTTCTCCAGAGTTTGCCTGGGAATTCAGAGGAAGTTAAAAAAAAAAAAAAACCNTGTTTTGGTTCCATTTACGATGATTGAATTCAGCACATAGTGGATGATCTGTAAGTGCTGGTTGATTGGTTGAATGGCTGTGTGATTCACTAAATGAACAGACCCAACCAGAACCTGCTGCTTAAACTTTTTTGCTCTAGGAATCGGCAGAAACTATATTAGCTAGCAGTCAGTTGTAAGTCACAAGAGAACAGTGAATATTTCATTTTGCAGGTAAATATTTGAGGAAAAGAGACAAGTTGTATATCAGCAAACAGCTATAATGAAAAATATGGGCAGGTTGTCCCCGTCAACAGGTGCTGTAGGAAATTATATGAAAAGGAATTATAGAAGTCTTGTCAGCTGTTAAGCACCTTAGCTTTCAGCCAACTTAATTTAAAAAAACTTTTTTCAAGTTTATTTATTTTGAGAAAGCACACACACATGCCTCATGCACAGGGGAGAGTCAGGGAGACTCCTAAGCAGGCTCTGCACCATCAGAGGCTCTCCACCCAGAGCCCGAAGCAGGGCTCAAACTCACAAACCATGAGATCATGACCTGAGCGGAAACCAAGAGTCAGACGCTCAACCAACTTAGCCACTCAGGGGCCCCTCAGCCAGCTTAATTTATACTATGGTGAAGATTTCCAAGCAGAGACTACAAACTGTCACACACTCCTATAGACAGGAAGGGTTTTTAATATGTGCAAAGTTTATAAATATTGGATCCTTTGTAATTATAAATTCTAAAACCTAACTCTGCCTTTTGCTACAAACCTATTTTAGTAAATTATAAATATAAAGAAAATCATTAGAGCCTGAAATACTAATCTTTTTTAAATGTTTGTTTATTTTTTTGAGAGAGACCAAGTGGGAGTGGGGGAGGAGCAGAGAGGCAAGGAGTCCCAGAATCCAAAGCAGGCTCCAGGCTCTGAGCTGTCAGCACAGAGCCCGACGTGGGGCTAGAACTCCCGAACTGTGAGATCATGACCAGAGCCCAAGTTGGACACTCAACTGACTGAGCCACTCAGGTGCCCCTGAAACACTAATCTTTAAAGAGGAAATTTTATTATACTAGGTCTGAAAATGATTGAAAAAGAATATATTCAACATTCGAGACACCTGGGTGGCTCACTTGGTTAAACCTACAACTTTGGCTCAGGTCATGCCCTCATGGTTCATGAGTTTGAGTCCTGTGTCGAACTCTGTGCTGACAGCTCAGACAGCCTGGAGCCTGCTTCGGATTCTGTGCCTCCCTCTCTCTCTGCCCCTCCCCAACTCATGCTCTGTCTGTCTGTCTCTCTCTCTCTCTCTCAAAAATAAACATTAAAAAAAAATTTTAATGAATATATTCAACATTCAGTGCTGTATATAGTCTGCTTAAATCAGTGGGTTTTTTCCTCCATTTAAGGAAGATTAGATGACCATAAAATGTTTCTAGCTTTCCTTAATTGGGATCAAATAATCAAAATGTGTTTAGAAAATTCTGTATGACATTTCTAAAACCTAATCCACATTATTTATGTTGCTGCTATTGTGTTTATTTTTTTTAAATAACTTAATNCTGATTCATTTTCTCATCTTTGTAAAAGAAGCTTGATTTACAAAGACTACAAATAAGAGATCCTACAATGCAAACATTTTTTTGTAAAGTCCTATACAAACTGATAGTGTTTATTTACAAATTAAAAGCCAGATATATAATATTTAGAGAAGATCGTGTTGGTTTTAAAAACCTGCCCTTTACAGTTTATTGATTTAGATACTCTGTGGGCAAGTTAAAGAAATGAAACCGTACTTTTTACCTTCTCTTCCTAACCTTTCTCATAAGATACGGTAGAAAGAAAATTTTGCTATTGAAAGTTTTCATCAGCATTATTATTGGTCTTAATTAATACGTTACTACTCAGCTCATTCCTCAGCATATCTTCTGGGAGCCTGTCAGATGAGCTCTTTTAAAGCTTTAATCTCACTTGAAGTATCTGTGTGTTAGAATTGTTTCATGGACACTTTGCAGAATTTTCTAAGCTAAAGCAAAGGTGCCCTACCACTCTGAGCAAATCGGAATTTCATGGATTTAATTGCCCTAAGCATCTAATGATTAATAAAAGGAAAAATAATTATAAACTTTGAATTCAGTGATCTTTTCATGAAAATTTGTGTTAACTCATCACAAGCATATCTGTGTTTGATAAGTAGAATATACTTAGCCTACAGACAACATTTGGTGCTCAAATGGATTAATGGGCTCCTTACAATAACTCCCATATGCTGCTAGAGTTTATAGCCAACAGGCTGGAAGCCGCTGGGCTAAACTATTTCTGTATTCAAGGTTTATAACTATATATCTCAGTCATATCCAGTCTTTAAAAAAAGCCTTAAGTCAAGACACCTAAGGGGCTCAAACTAGTGTACAAGAGCCTCGAACCCTTCTAATACCTAGCAAGTTTTAGGTGCCAGATTGTCATTTGGTGGGCCTTCCGTTTAGATACATCAGCTGCACTTAATAGTGTTTCACAGTACGTTAAGGACTGCATCTAATATATTTGAGTGGCAGGCGTACACTAAACATGCTACTCAACTACATGGTGATGAGGGACTCTTCAATGTTCATCGGTTTATAAACTGGTTTTTGAGCATCAGTGATGGATTTTGGGCATTAACCCACACTTTCCTGATGAAGGCCATGGTTAAAGGTCTGCATTTCCTGGTATCTTGCTCAAAAGTTTACGTCGTAATTTCTAAGCTGAGTGCAGTGAAATGCCCTACTTAGGTGGAGCAACCATAAATCTAACTAGCATTGGCCTCAGTGATATAAGCTAACAACCCAGTAACTACAGCTTTAGTTCCAACAACTGTAAATACAGCTTATTTCTAAATGCAAATTTCTACCTGCATAACTTACATTTTTCTAAAACTACGAGTGTGTACTCTTACAGCTAACTTGTAGGCATATACAAGGCATATACAGTGCTAGATAGGAGTAGAAATGCAGATTTTGTGAACCATTGCTATTCAATTTTATGATGAATTACTGTCATTTATCAGAAAACAATGACTTAGTCACAAGCCTGAGAAAGTTACACAATCTTAATGTGGGGCTTGTGGGTTAACTGAGATCAAAAAAATGCAAAGCAGTTAGCACTGTGCTTAGCTCATGATATACAATCAAATTTTAGCCAGTGGTAGTAATGATAGAAGCAGCAGTGTGGTAGGCTAAATAATGACCCCTAGGAACCTGTGAATGTGTTCTGTTATACAGCAGAAGAGGCTTTGCAGATATGATTTAATTAAGGGTTTTGAGGTGGGGGGCCCAATATAATCACAAGTTTCTTATAAGAGGCAAGCAGAAGATGAGAGAGATTGGAAGATGCTTTGCTGATCACTTTGGAGATGGAGGATGAGGCCATAAGCCAAGAAGCGCTGGTGGTCTCTATAAGCAGGGAAAGGGGAGAAAACAGTCTCCCGTAGAGCCTCCCGAAGTATCCCAGTTGTGCTGACATCTTGATTTTAGGACTTCCGACCTCCAGAACGTGTAATAAATTTGTGTTGTTTTAAGCTACTAAGCTGGCAATAATTTGTAACAGCAGTAAGAAGCTAATACAAGTAATAAATCTAATAGAAATTATATTAAAGAATTATCAAGAAACTTTTCTAACCTGAATTAGCAATTGAAAAGGGCACTAAAATAAGAAATATTTCAATGCTTGTTGGAAATCTTAAAACGTTATGTGAAATTCCAAGACAATAAACTACCAGTGGCTTTCCGAAAGTGGTATATACACATGCTAAAGACAAACCTCACAAAATAAGGCTTCATCTAAGGGGTATTTACTTATTTTAAAAAAATTTTTTTAATGTTTATTTTTGAGAGACTGAGCACTAGTGGGGGAGGAGCAGAGAAAAGGGAGACACAGAATCCAAAGCAGGCTCCAGGCTTTGGGCTCTCAGCACAGAGCCTGACGTGGGGTTCAGACTCACTAACTGTGAGATCGTGACCTGAGCTGAAGTCAGACGCTTAACCGGCTGAGCCACTCCGGTGCCCCTCAGGGGTATTTAAATACTGAATAAAGACTAGCACTATAGTTTGATAGTCCAGTCCTCATAAAGACAGGGAAAAAGCAAACTACTTTAGTGAATTGCTGGAAAAGATGTTTGGATGGAAAATTTTAATACCAAGATTGTCTAAGAGTGGGTATACTCCGCAGATTCAAACCTCCTTTGAGTGATCTTTTGTTCTTACACAGCAAAGAGTACACAGCTCTCTAGAAAACGTTTGTTGACTATCTTCTAGAACCCTGGGACTTCCTCCCTGAAAGGGCACTGTGCTCCAGGATACAAAGTAGCTTCCTTGATAGCAAAGTACAGATTTTTTTTAAGGAATATCAGAAACCCCTGTCCTTGTAGAGACCTCATTAAAATCTCAGATATTATTAAGAGTAACTCCACTCCTAACTGTCTTATTTCCCTATATTCAGGAGCTTCTCACCAGGAGACAACATTGAGCTTTGTTTCGAAGGAAGGGACATCTAGTTAGTCAGCTTTGCTTTGCTCTTTGCTTTGCTCTTTTCTTCCAAAGAGCCTGGCAGAAAGGTCAGCGTAATCAGACTGTTTTGATAAAAATGCCTAAGGGTGCCTTAAATCATAATGAATGTAATGAATTCCTTATCATAACAAATCCAGAACAGGTTATTCCAACACTAATTCATTCAAAAGTGCAGCATTTCTGAGGATTCTGTATAATTCCCTTGTTTCCCCCATCATGGTTACAAGATAACTACTCCAGCCCTAGATATTACTACATCTCATTTGCATAATCCAAAAGGAGGATGGGATGAGCTTCAGGTAGTTCCCCCGCCGTTTTTTTTTTTAATTTCAAAAGTTAGAAAAACCTGACACAAGCACCCTATTGGAATGTCATTTTTGTCTTACTGTCCCGGGTTGTATGATGTGCCCATGCCTAACCCGGTGCCTGGCAAAGAAGACAGAATCACTATGAATGATTTAGACTAATTCACATTCACTCCTTAGGGCAGGAAAATGATCCATGAAGCAAGTTATCACCCCCCATACCTGAGCAAGATTGAGATGTTTTTAGGAAGAAGGCTGTTGGGGAGAAAGATCAGTTATCTGTCACACATACTGTTCTTCAAGATTAAATTGAGGGATTGCATCATGCAACACTCCTTAGGAATGTGGTGCAGTGTATTTCACAAAGACCCTAGGTATCCATTTCCTTAAAGACCAAATGGTTATGGCAGGAAAAGACATGGTTTCAGAAAGCCTATAAACTGACTTAAAGCTGGATTTACTACTAGTTGGTCTTTGAAACTTCCAGGGGAGCTATTTTTAATGTGAAACTTTGGCCTTCCTAATGGACTGACATTACGAAGGCCTGTGCAGCATGGGGGGCAGGAACAAAAACTGTTAGATTATTTAGATTGGAATCCTCGTATCATTATCTCCATGTGAGGTAACTTGAGCAAGTCAGCATCTCTAGGACTCCATTGCCTCATAATAACCTCACGATCTATACAAGGATTAAAGAAGATTTCATGTAGAACACTTAGTGCACTAATAATGCTCACTTCTTTTTACTTAAGCCCAAGAACTCAAATGAGGCCAAATTGAAGATCTATATTTGGGAGTAGGGATAAACCCCTGCAAAGATAAAGCATCCATTTTCCTCGGTTTTAGACTCAAAAACTCATATTTTCTAGTTAAAAAAAATTTTTTAAATGTAAACTGCAAAGATAAAATACAGGTAAGCAGAATATAATGAAAATCATAAATCGACTGTCCACCTTCTCAGCGTCAAAGCCAACCCTCTAGCTTTTTGGAACTGCCTACGAAAGTTGGGGGTTCTCACTCAGAATTTGGGAGGGGAATTGACAATAGGCAGCATCAGAAATAGACTCATGCTTCAGATTTGCTGGGACATTTTAGGTCTTGAGCTTGTGAGGGTGATCACGAGAAGCCTACTTGGAGCTGATGAATGTAAATCATTACCAGCAGGCATACTCAACTAGCTTCCTCCATTGATGCAAACAAACATCTGATGGAATTAAGGCAGCACCAGGCAGTATTCTTACAGAAACCCGGGAAAACCCAATTCTGAGTATTCCCAGTTCTGCCTTGGAGCAGTCACTGCTCCTTCCCACAGTATCTTTGAGGAAGTATTTGCTCAAAGGAAGCAAAGCAAATAAACTCTTATTAGTTGGGGGTCTTGGCTCCAATCTCTAATATCATACAGTAGACTGAAGGTTGGAAGGCTACTTTGTCTGTTATTAGTTAGACCTAAATGCTCTCAGATCCAGCAGGGTATGTAGGAGCCCTGCCTCAACTATTCCCTACTTTTAATCAGGCTTTACTTCTATAACACAAAGACAGACCAGTCCAACTCACTTTCCTGCCAGCTCCAGGAACAGAAAAGTATTCATGATTTAGAGCAAGGGTTGATGAAGGTTTTGTATAAAGGGCCCGACAGTAAATGTTATAGGCTTGGTGGATCAAGTAGAATCTCATAGCTATTCAACTTTGCCATCATAGCACAAAAGCTGCCATAGACCACGTATAAGTGAACGAGCATGGCTGTGTTCCAGTAAAACCATACCCCTAGCCTGCTGCCACCTATGCTATATGCCACTTTTCATTCAGTTCAGTAAACTGAACCAAAGTTAGTTTATTTGATTTGTTACTTGAAATGTCCAGGTACTGTATCAAATATCAGCTTCTAATTCCTACTGTAATTGTGCTCCTAACTATAGGGAAAGCATGATTATTACTTTTTAAAATCCAATGCCCTTTTTTCCATGTCCTATACTAGACCATATTCAAGCCAAAAAGAAAACTGAAAGCCTTTAGGAAGACTCTACCTTTGTGTCGATATTATTTGTGAAGGCATGCTGCAATGCTTATATTTTCTCTAAGGGCAGTGGTAAATCGTGAGGCCATTAGGAAAAGGCTTCCACCATTGCACTGTTACACCCACCAGTTGAAAGGCCGTCCGGTCCTTGCTATTCTGGTTTAACAGAAACTTCCCATCAGAGGGCAGAGTAGACAAGAAACCAACTGCCTCCAAGAGTAGCAGATAGTCAGGCTCTGACCTGGGTGCCAAGTGAATGGAAAACTTTTCTGACTTAGGGGCTTTCTGTCATAGGATGACCAAGGGCCTAAAGACACCCCCAAAGGCAAAGGGTCACTTATAATTCCCACCCCTCTTTTTCAAGTTAGAGTTGTCAGGACTGTGGTAGCACCCTCACCCTAGGGCCAGAAAATAGAGCAGAGTTTTTCCGGAGACACAGGAAGACAACAGGATGGAAAGGGTAGAAATAACCAGAACTATAAGACCCAGGAGCAGCCCCAAGTCTGAAGAGGTCAATGTCAGAGCCTGCAGTTGGGCTGTACGGAAGGAAAAGATCAGGACTGGGACATGAGTTTTGTTCTATCCTTCCCCGAAATGGGGAAAAAGGATATTTGCTAAGTAAAAGTAAGTGAGAAGAGACAGCTGACAGACATGCCTTGGATGTCCCCACCCCCAAAAGAGAACTCTAGAAAGCTTTGGCAACTTTTCAAAGAATTACCATAGGGCCTCAGAAAAGCCAATAAGGAAAGAGTGATGGCTATGTTGGTGGCGATCATGATCACCAGGGTGATGATGATGGTCCATTATGTTGGCGGCGACTGTAATGTTGGTGATGGTAGCGACGGTGATACAGTGGTGATGGAGAAGGAACATGGTGATGGTGATGGTACTAATGGGGACAGTGATGTTCATGGTCAAGGTGGTCATGTAGATCAGGATGGTGGTGATGGTGATGATAACATTGTTGCTCTTCTAACACCTGATCTGAAAAGAAAGTGGGGGTAATACATTTTCTATTACCCAGCTCCACTATAAAGATTGATAGGAAAAGGGAAATACACAAATTTTGACTTTGATCCCTGCCTTAGAACTCGGTCTGATAACTTTGGAGTTAGGAAAGAAAAGCAGCAAACTCACAAGCTTCCATTAATTGTTTAACGAGAGATAGAGACCTATGGTGATTTGTTATTTAGAAAGATATGCTAATACTTCTTGATTTGGAAAATGAAGGGTTTGTTTGTTTGTTTTTGTTTGTATCTACTTCCACTCTGGATGAAAAGGATCAGGGCTGCCTTCCTGTACGACTCCAGGGAGCATTCACATCGGTGTGACTAGCACTCCTGGAGGAGTTTAATGCCCAGAGTGCAGATATGCATAAGGCCTTGGCATCACAGGTAGCCTGAGAAACTGGGGCTGGACCCCAAATTCAAGGAAGAGCTAAGAAGGCAGAAAGCTCTTAAAAAGGAAAGAATAGGGCCAACAGCAGAGAGATAGGCCAGGCCTAAGCCTGGACAGAATCAGTAAGACATTCCCAGCAGTAGGCAGCAGTCCATGAACTTAGGAAGGGTGTCGTGTGATACCTACGTTTTAAGTTGTTTCCTGTTCTGAACTATATTTACCGTGTGTTCTCCACAAGTCTTAAGGAAAGTCTTACAACAGCCTTGAGTCTTAAGGAATACTCAAAAAAAAACTTATGTCTGCTCTTTGAGTCCTATAGAAAAGGAATAGGGCAGAAGCCTGCAAGTGATAGACAACTGAGCCAGGAGAGAGACACTGGGCAACCATATCTCTCCATATCACTGGGCGCCCCTTTTATGATATATTTTAAAGAAGCAGAAGCACATAAAATGGAAACACACCTAAATATTTTTTCCAAATGCTCTCTACTGAAGATTTCTTGTAAAATACATGAGCATTTGTGTTTCCTTTAAAAGTGAAAGGCAATGGGGCACCTGGGTGGCTCAGTCAGTTAAGTGTCCGACTTCAGCTCAGGTCATGATCTCACAGTTCGTGGGTTCGAGTCCCACGTCGGGGTCCGTGCTGACAGCCAGCTCAGAGCCTGGATCCTATTTCAGATTCTGTGTCTCCTCTCTCTGACCCTCCCCTGCTCACACTGACTCTCTCTCTCTCTCAGAAATAAATAAAGCATTAAGAAACTCTTTTTAAAAATACTTAAAAAGTGAAAGGCAATTTCACTTGCAAAGACAATGTGGAGGATTGAAATGTGGGGGATTTTGGTTTTTGTGTTTGTTTTTCAAAAATATCTTCTAGGTCACTAGAATCAGCTACCTGTCACCAGAAAACAAGGTTAGCAACTTTGAAACATTGGTGTTTTTGCAAAATAAAAATGCATAACTGATCTTTAATTTCACCTTTCTTGTAAGAATGTGGTCATGAGATAGTCAGTGAATCTAGGCACGCTATAAAGATTTTTCTGACCACAGCCCTCCCTCCCACTCCCATCTTATACATTTTAACAAAAATTGAACTATTTCAGACAGGTTTTGGCAAATATTTTCTGTAAAGCGCTTGCTAGCAGATAATTTAGGTTTTCCAAGCCATGCAGTGTCTGTTGCAACTACTCATCTCTTCCCTTGTTATCTGAAAGCAGCCAGACACAATGTGCAAACCAATGAGCATGACTGCATAAATAAAATTGTGTTTACAAAAAGAGGCATCAGACTGAATTTCGCTGTGGCCATCGTTTGCCAACCCTAGATTTAGGATGATATCATCTTTAAACCCACTCAGCCAAGCCCAGATAACCTGCGATCTGTTGCAACGCTCTGAAAGGGAAGAGGGAGAAGGGGTCTCCCTCTGCTCAGGGAACCCCTCACTCTCTCCTGAGTGACCATGCCCACTGTACATGACACATCCCAGCCAACAGACTGGCCTACATGGGGTGCCAGTGTCACAAAAGGGAAAAGCTAGAGAAACTTAAGGTTTTCCTTAAAATTTTTAGACAAAATGAATATAAACAGATGTTCCAATATTTTTGTCCTTCATTTGAATTGATCATTGTTTTCATCCCACTTCTGAGATGACTTCAAGCTTCTGCACGTCTACCTGGGAAGGGAAAGCAGGTGACTGGGATGAGAAGGGGAGGGGAGGTGAAAGAGAAGGCGCGTGGGACCTTTCCTGCCTCTAACGCGAACCAGCTCTCAGATGGCGGAGGCATCAGTGTGAAGGCTGCCTTCCAGGATGGTTAAGAAGCACAGAGACTGGACTAAAGGAAGAAGAGGGCCTGTGGCCTTTGCGGAGACTTTCTAATCGCCACCCAGACATAGTCTGTCCTGCCTTTACCACACTACACTGTTAGGATTTATTTAAAGGTAGACGAGGCTCTGAGCGCTTTGAGTGTATCTTTGTATTTTCAGTACCTTTTTTAGAAACTGGGTGTCACGGACACGCAATAATAATGTTTGGTGAGTGAGCAGATGCAGACGTGGAGAAGAGCCAGCCACAAGATTCGGGTCCCATTCTTAAGGAATAAGATTAATTTAAGATTGTCTAAGACAGCCATCTAAAAGTATAAGGCACTGTATGTTCCCAAAGTGTCACTGTGCATCACAGACCCAGCCCAAGTACAGGAAGGACGTTGCTGTGACTCAGCGGAATGGGATATTTCACCATCCCCGGGAGCCGTGTCCCATGAGGAACTGTAAGGTGACACAGCAGGTTTTGAAAAGGTCTTTTCACAGACAGAGTGGCAAGAATCTAGTTGATTTGATCAATATAGACTGCAGGACTGGAAGATTCTGGTAAAACACAAACTACTTCATGACAAATTATGTGGTTTGTCTAGACTCACTGAACTGGAAAATGCCAAATTCCTTTTCACTTGGTGCTGCATGAGTGTTACCCGCAATGATTAAGTGCAGAATCCCAGACCAGGTCAAGATATCAGCCAGCTGATGGTCTTAAGCTAGCATGGCTTCCCCTGAAGACAGAGGCTAAGTTTATCTTCTGTATTTCATACATGCGAGCTGCTGTCAGTTTATGTCTAAAGTGTTATTAAATCTGGACATTATTGGTCAATTGAGATTTCTTTGATCACCATTAGGCTTCATAGGCCCTTATATAGGTTTGTGTGCTCTCTCTCACTCTCTCTCCGTTTCCCTTCTTTCTCCCTCTTCCTCTCGAAGCACAGCTTTCTGAAATTTTCTGGTGAATCAACATATGCACTTCTCTTTGGGGCAGGGAAATTGGACCACACAATGTGAAAGAGAGTGAATAGAGGAGTGAGTAGAATGTGTGAGTAGAACATTACTTTTTAAGTAGCAAAGGACTCTGCTTAGAGAAAGAAAACAAATTCTACCCCCTGCCTTTTCTGATAGCCTTACTCAAGTTACTTAACCCTTCTAGGCCTCAGTTTCCTCATCTGTAAAATGAGTTGGTTAGATCTCTACTGCCCCTTCCAACTCTATGATTCGAAGACAGATTAAGAAATAATAAATGTATAGCTTCAATCATCAATACTAAAACCTTGACTTTAGGGACATAATATGTTTCATGAGGAGTCATCTGATTCCAAGCTGAGTGACTCCACAGAAGCATCTCAAAACTGGAAGGTGAAAGGTCCAAGTTGAAACCCAAGATTATTCGCACCCGTCACTCTGATCACCACAGACATATGGCCTGCCTGTAACAGAGCAGCCCCTCCCGGGGACAGAACCTCTTTCAGTGTTTATTTCTAGAATCCTGTCTGAATTTCTCTCTCTCTCTCTCTCTCTGGCATTTCTCTCCATCTCCACTTGTGAGTGCCCGTACCACCACCCTTTCCCTCCCTCCTCCAAGAATACCAGAGAATGTGTCCTCAAGAGCCTTCCCTGAAACCTGATCCCGAGGACAAGGGACCCTAAATCTGGAGTTGGCCAGCCCTCTGCAGTGACCCACTTTTTAATAACTTCCTCCCCTGCATTCAGGTTCTGCCAGCACAGATAACAGGGCTGCCGCCTGGAGCCTGGAAAGGCCTCCCGCAATACGGACTCTGGCTTTCTCTCCTGGGGCCCCCGCTACCGTGCGCGACCAGCGGCCAGTGCGCCCGCGCTCGGCAACACGTTTCATCTGTACCCCTTTGCAGAGTGTAGGTTGCCTCTGCCAAGTACTGATGACATTCACTGCTTGAATGGAGCTTTCAGAGCTGCTGTCCACGTGTTGATGGTGAGCGGTTTCTGTCCTCTGCCCCTTCTCGGTCAGGTTGTGCTCTCTGACTCAGCTTCACATGCAGCCTGTTCTCTGGGGTGTCACCAGGGCTTTTTCTGATGAGCCATTTCTCCTTTCTGCAGCCCCACTGAGATTCAAACCGCAGGCCACTCTACTAATTCCCTGGGCTCTGCCTCTGCGTGGATTCTCATGTCCACCTTGCGGCTGATGGAAACTTTGCCTGCGAGCAAGATAATTCCTCATGATTCTACTAGATACATATTTAATGCATTTTTAAAAATAGATCCTGAATGCCATTTCCATGGCTATTTCAGATTATTGATGGCACATTTTCTTTTAAATAAAACTTTTATATGCATCAATGATTTATTTAACATGGGGCAGACTTTATCCCCAGGAGAGAAGGGGTTATACGTCTTAGTTGCCATATTCCCCTGGCACAGCACTGTCGGAAACCAGAGACTGTGCTTGGAGCACAGACATCTGAGGCACATTTGATTTCCACTGCATTTCTTAAAATTTTACTAGTAGCTGAACACTCTTATCAGTCCATAATCATAAATGGACCAGAACATGAAATAGCTGTGAGAGCTAAGAAAAACATTCTTGCTGGAACAAGTTCATTCTTAGAAAACAAGGCCTTTTCTAACTTAAGAAGGAGGAAAATTAAATCTCGCATATACGTTGGGAAATGTTTTTTATGACAAGTCATCTTTTTTTCTTTTGGTTCTCTCTCTGAACAGCAGTCAGTTTAGTTGTTCAGATATTTGAATGGATTCTAAAGGAGTGCGTGTCTCCCCAAAAGGATGTTCATTGTAAAGGAAAATGCCTTTCCTGAAACATTTCTTTAACTCATTCTCACAGGGCTTTTACCCAAGCCCTGGCTGTGAAATGACCTGACACTGAGCCAGCCACCAAGGCGAGGATATAACTGAACTGAGGAGCTTTTGTACTTTTGACGTTTAAAATTCATTCTGAGCCACCTGGGTGGCTCAGTTGGTTAAGTGTCTAACTCTTGATTTCAGCTCAGGTCATGATCTTATGGTTCAGGAGATTGAGCCCCATATGGGACTCTGTGCTGACAGTGTGGAGCCTGCTTGGGATTCTCTCTCTCTCTTTCTCTCTCTCTTCCTCTCTCTGTATCTTCCCCGCACTGTCTCTCTGTCTCTCTCAAAATAAATAAGTAAACATTTTAAAAATAAACAAAACTCATTCTGGCTGAAACTGTGATGTAGAAGTACACACAAAAAGAATTTTGTATGAATATTAATTACATGCTTGTTTATACTGTGAACTTTTGATTGTCAAAACAGGTTTCTTAATTTGCTAATACATGCTATACGTAAAAGAAGCCAGTGTTACAAAAGAATATAAGAATATAGATGGTCTCCCTAATTCTCCTCTAACACCTGCTGAGGCAAAAACTGCTGTTTCTCATATCCCCTTCCAAAGATAATACACAGATGTGAGTATATATTTTAAAAAGATGTATTTAAAAGATGATAGCATATTGAACATATCGTTCATGCACCTTGCTTTTCTTCACTTGGTTCATCTCGGAGCTCAACTTCAATCTTTTTAATGACTGCAAAGCCTTCTTTCCTGTGGCTGTACGAGAATTGACTTTCCCAGTCCTTTAGTGATGAACTCCTGGATTGTTTGCAGTCTTCTGCTAATACAAGCTGTGCTGTGGCAAATATCCATATATTGTTTCCTTGCATATGTGCCATTATTTCTATAGATGAAATTTCCTAGTGTGGTTATTGGGCCAAAGGACAGTGCATTTTGTTAAATACTGCAATGTTGATGTCCTTACAGACGATCAATTCATCAGCATTCCCCACATATTTTCTCCCACTCAGAAAACAAAAAGTATGAGAGGACAGGGCTCTCCTAATTACTCTCTTTGCTCTATTTGAGTATATGTCTTTGTGGAATTGCTTTAAAAATAGAGAAGTAGATCTGACAAAACATGACACCATTAGCGTAATATTGTCATTCAGGTCTCAACCATACTGTTATTTCCTCAGCACATCTTCCCGGGCCACACAGCACACACATTGCCGATCACTCTCCATTATCCTTGTTGTCTTCCTAGCGCTTGTTGCTGTCAGAAATTACTTCTTTGTTTACATGTTTATTTCACCCTCCCCCCCCCCCCCCCTCCCCCCCC
>NW_027551565.1:4214541-4313139 GCF_008692635.1 Crocuta crocuta
CATTCCGCTTCTCTCCACTGGAAGAGCTTTGGGAGAGCAGGAGACATGACAGTCTCTGTTGTTCACCGGGTACTTTGAACATTACTTGGCACGGAATCAGCACTCCATACATGTGTGTTGAAAGAAACCAGGTCCAAAGGTACCCTTATTGCTGATGGCAGGGGGTGGAGGGTGCTCAGAGGAGTTTCTACCCATTCTGGAATATGTTACAGGTTTTGGAGGAAAAAAAAGAAGGCTCATACCAATTTCACAGAAAACAAATGGGTCTGGTTGAATCTAGTCCTTTGATATGGGCCTGAAGGCAATTAATCACATTGTCTTTGGTTCTGGGCAAACTATGGGTCGAAGTGGAGTAAAAATTAATATTTGGAAAGTAGCTGAACAGTGTCAAGGACTGTTGCTATGACTATCAGAGACTAGAAAGACATTCCCTAATGAAAGACAAAGCAGAGGTCTTTGACTGTTCCTTCATAAAGCCCTCTGTTTGGAGGAAGTTCTCCCAGGTGGTATCTACTGTAGGGTGATTCACTGAACACAGGGAGTAATAAATGAATGTTTGTCAAAGGGGTGTTTCTAAATCCTCTAAGGTTATTCGGCTGGGTCCTGGGTGTGGCTGGCAGGTTTGGCTAGGCCTAATTAATTAGATTCAGCCGTGAGGAAAACTTTAGTAATGACTGTTGGTATAAACCTTTCTTGCAGCCCATTCACTGGAGTGGCGCCAGGAAGGCATGAAAATATCATTTGAGCTTTCCAGACGTTATATATTCTGGGAGATAGTGGGATGCATGTGAGTTTTCCCACTGGAAAATATTTCTCAGTCTTGATTAATTAAATACATGAGGTAGGTTCATGTTGATTGCCAAAGAATGTGCATTTCTCAGAATTCTTAGAGAAGTCTGCTACTCAGTTTCTTATATAAAATCGAATCTAGTCTTTCATGTATCAGCGCCGTGCCAGTCAGGTGGCTTTGGGGGTTTAGAGCCCCTTACTCCCCATACCAGTCACCATCTCCAATTCCTTAAATGAGCAATTATTGTTTTTTCAAGCTTAAAGTGCTATGAAAGTGCAATTTCAAAGACAAGTCATCTCCCTGGCCCCCACGTCCAGCAAGATGGCTGTCTGTTACCACCCCCATCGAACAATTCTCCAGTCTCCCCTGGGCACGGTCCTTCAGATCTGTAGACACTCCAGAGAGTAGGCATCACAGGGCTGTCTGTCCGAAGACAGCCTCATGTGTCCCCTTTCTGCTTCCTCCTCATCAGACACACCATCTCCAGGGAATTCATTCTCAGTAGCCTTTCATAGAGTCCCCTGCTCTGATCTCAGCAGGCACAGGGACCTACTGAACTTCTGACTCTGTGGAAGAATGTGGCAGGACTGGGTCAGCCCATGTGGGGCAGACCCAGCAGCACCCGGGGTCAGGAGAGTTTTTCTAAGTCTGCCAAGTGGTTTCTTTTCAGGCCCAGGCTTTACAAGTGCAAACTTCCAAGTACTGGAAGGCCTATCAGACAGGCCTGATAGTCACACGGGCTATGCAAAGTCCTGACCTCCCCTAGACTGGGCATTTCAACAAGTTCCCTCTCCAAAGCTGGGAAGAAAGTATAACGCCCAATTGAGGGTAGCTAGAGGCATTCAAAGTTTGATCCATAAAATTTCTAAGATGTAAGGACCAAAACTGATCCTAAGGGCTCAAGATGTTTTTATATTTTCCAGACCTCTGTACCCTTCAAAGAAAAATAAACCATGTTTGTGTTTAAAAAATGTACAAGATTTTTAAAAAAGGAAACACTAGAATTCCATCCTGTTTAAGACTCTCCAATGTATTTCCTGATAGGTTATCAAATCTATCTTCCTACTTTAGATTTTTCTGCCCAGGAAATAAGAGTTTCCCGATAAATAACTTCAGCTGCCTAGCAGGGAAAGGTAGAGAGAAACACACACTTCCTCACAGGTAGAATGAAGAGTGATGTCACGATTCCCGTTCCTAGGATCCACTGAGCCGTTCCTAGGATCCACTGAGATTGTTCCTGAAACAAAATGCCTTCTTATCAAGAGAGCTTGCCCCTTAGAAGGGCTCATTTTTCCAAGCCTGGCTTAGAGTTTTACAATGTCTGCCCTTCAAACAAATACCTAACAATAACCTGTGTATCAACTCAGTTTTACAGAGCTGAGGACAAAAGTAAGAGCATGGCTTTCTCTGTAAATCTCCTGTAACTGTTCTGTCCTGGGTGACCACCAGCATGATGTTGATGATAGCCTAACCCTGAGACAAGGCTGTATTAGAAAAGCCAGTGGAGGGGTACCTGGGTGGCTCAGTGGGTTAAGTATCTGACTGTTGATCTCGGCTCAGGTCATGATCATGCAGTTCGTGGGATGGAACCCCGTGTCAGCCTCTGCGCTGAGAGCATTGAGCCTGCTTAGGATTCTTTCTCCCTCTCTCTCTGCCCCTCCCTCACCTGTGTACTCTTTCTTCTTCAAAATGAATAAACTTAGGAAAGGAAGGAAAGAAGAAGGAAGAAAAGCCAGCGTGGTATGGCATTGTCTGAGCTTGGACTATCATAACAAACTACTATAGAGGGGATGGCTTAAACAACAGAAATGTATTTCTCACTGTTCTGCAGGCTGCTAGTCTGAGATTGGGGTGCCAAAATGCCCAGATTCTGGTGAGGACCCTCTTCCTGGTTTGCAGATGGCCATCTTGTCACCATATCAGAGAGAGAGATTTGAGAGAGCGGAGGAAGAACATAAGAGCCCTACCCAAAGGCCCCACTCCAAATATCACCACGCTGGGGGTTCGGAGCTTCAAGATATAAATTTGGGCAGGACATGTTTCAGTTTATAGCAAGTATTAAAGCAAAGGGAGCTTGGGTGCACCTGGTGGCTCAGTCAGTTAAGTGGTTAAGGGTCCGACTTCTGCTCAGGTCACAGTCTCATGGTTCATGAGTTTGAGCCCTGCATCAGGCTCTGTGCTGACAGCTTGGAGCCTGGAGCCTGCTTCAGATTCTGTGTCTCCCTCTCTCTTGCCCCTCCCCCACTCACGCTCTGTCCCTCTCTCTCTCTCTGTCCTCAAAATAAGTAAACATTTAAAAAGTTTTTTAAAATAGAAGGAACTTGAACAAACCATTTTACTTCTATATGCTTGTATAGACTAAAACAATCCATAGCATAAAGACCATTCTAGATGTGACCTTCTGTGACTTCTTCAGAGAACCTCAACTGAAAGCCTATTTAAGTGGTCTTTATCACTGAGGTGGCTAAGGAGTGTAGGGCTCACAAAGGAATCAGACAGGCAAGCCCCAGATGTTAGTGCTAAAGGCTAACAGAATGCAGCTGAAATTTATCCATCATTCAGCTAGTATTTATTGAGCCCCCACCATGAGCCAGGCATAGGTCTGCACACTGGGGATACTGCAGCTAAGAAAACATCAACATCGCTGGCCCTCATGAATCTTCCATTTACATATTGCACCAAAAGGCTGGCCCTCAATAATTCTGTTACAGAGCTAGAGGCTTTAGGAAGCTAAGGTATGAGTACTCAACCAGTGTAACATTAAAAAAAAATTTTTAATATTTATTTATTTACTTTTTTAATGTTTATTTAATTTTGACAGACAGAGCATGAGCAGGGGAGGGGCAGAGAGAGAGGGAGACACAGAATCCGAAACAGGCTCCAGGCTCTGAGCTGTCAGCAGAGAGGCCGTCACAAGGCTCAAACTCACGACCTGTGAGATCATGACCTGAGCCGATGTCCATCACTTAACTGACTGAACCACCCAGGTGCCCCGATATTTATTTTTGAGAGACAGAGAGTGAGTGAGAAAGGGGCAGAGAGAGAGAGAGAGAGAGAGAGAGGGAGACACAGAATCTGAAGCAGGCTCCAGGCTCTTGGCTGTCAGCACAGAGCCCGACGGCGGGGGGAGGGGAGCTCAAACCCACCAACTGTGAGTTCATGATGTGAGCCAAAGTCAGACACTTAAAGGACTGAGCCACCCTTTGTTCACATTTTGAGATATCCAAGAATATATGCTGTTCAGAGGAGGTGGAGCCGCCTGGGGTGGGAGCAGAGGGACATGTGCCTAACCCCACCCGTCCTATTTGGCTCTGTGGCTCACGTGCTTCCTGTGTGGCCTTGGGCCAGGAGCTTCCACTTTGTCCATTTCTTCATTGACAAAGAGGAGATGATGTTATTTGCCTGTGTTCTAGGGATGTGTGTGAAGCCCCCTGAATAGTCAGTGTTTAGAAAGCCTACTTTTCAGATATAAAGACAAGTAAATAAAAGGAGCTTTGCAACTTGCCTTGGCGCAGCTCACTAGCAACCTGCCTTTTGGAGATCCACGTGTAAACACAAGACTGTGTGATTCACCTGACGTCAACACCAGCTGCACGAAGGCACAAGGCTGAGGGGAACCAGGTGGCCCTGGAGAGAGACAATCAGGTAGGCTTTGGGAGATAAGGAGCCCTTTTCTCTGGTTCCTTATTCAAATCCCTTCAAGGGAGGAATGACCCACCAAATGTGGGCAAGCAGTTTCCAGGACTGGTGAGTTTTATTGACACAGAAGAGAAAAAAGTTACTCTGAGAGCCATTTATTTTCCAAGAAGCCCTGGGCAGCCGGTGATAGTGGGCACTTGTCCAAATACTGCAGGTGGAAGCTGCCATTACCTGAATTAGCCCCCAACGAATTCTTTGATATGGTGATGACCATTGTGCCGAGTGGAAGATGCGCTGTGGTTTGGTCCTGTGGCTGCTGACAGAGTTGGGGGAGGGGTGGAAGTTATGGGTTAAATTTGTGTCCCCCATTTTGTCCGATGTTTTTCTTCACTTGGGGATAAGAATATTTATAATGAATGATGAGATGATTTATAATGAATGAAACAACTTTAGGGGCATCTGGGTGGCTCAGTCGCTTAAGTGTCCGACTTTAGCTCAGGTCGTGATCTCCAGTTTGTGGGTTTGAGCCCTGTGTCAGGCTTGGAGCCTGGAGCCTGCTTCGGATTCTGTGTCTCCCTCTCTCTGCCCCTTCCCCACTCATTCCCTTTCTGTCTCTCTCTCTCTCAAATAAACGTTAAAAAAAAAAAAAAACTTTAAAATGGAGCACATGAAAGAAAGTCATGTTGTCATTACAGTAACAAAAAATGCAAAGGTGAATTCAATATGAAGTTAAGACGTTAAAGAGCATCAGAGATTGTCAGAACTAGATGTCGCTTTGCTAAGGGATTCTCTCTCTGAGACTTTCCCACAATTTAAAGGAAAACTCTTTTTTAGCCAACTTGTTACCCTCCTCACCTCAGAATGAGAGAAAAGCTTATCCCAAGGAAAGTAAAGTGTCCTAGCTGATGAGAATATTATTTTGGTTTAAAATCATACAAAATAGGAGCTGGACTTCTCAATAATTTGTAACTGGTGGCCAGCTGCCCACCCTTCCTTCCTTCCATCCTCCTTTCCTTTCTTTCCCTTTTCCATCCTGCCTGTTCTTAGCCATGATTAACAGATTTTAGTCCTTTAAGTAAACCATGACACCTTTTTGACCTGTCTGTCCTCTGAGGTGTTCCAAGTGCGTCATATGCCCGGTGTGACTGAAAAGTAACAAGACAGAGTTCCAGATCTGGCTCGGGAGATAAGTCTCATCACTTTGTAGTCACAGGGCATTGTTGGGGGTCAGGAGATTATCAATGTCCAGGGAGGGAGCTGGGCAGGCAAGCAAGTGACCTGGCAGGAATGTGACTATGTGACAGACAGTGTTCTGGGTTAGGTTCACAACAAGCCACCCTCCCACTATGGAAATTCTAGAAGGCTAGCGAGGCATGGGTAAGGAGCGAGGTGGGATCAGGGGATTTGCAGCCTTCATCGGACCAGCTGTCTGACTGTATGTGTGAAATTTCCTTGGAAGCTTCCTGGCAAATTCCTAAGGTGAGCAGTGTGAGAACGAGGTAACTAGGCCAAACGTGGCTTCTACACTTTAAGAGCACATGTCTTCTTTTCATGAGTCCCATGCTTCCCACGGCTTAAGTGGGCACCTCAAAGCTGCTGCAACACCTCTTTCCCTACAGCTTGATCCCCCCTCCGCCTGGAGCCATCTTCTGCCCTGGATTCATAGCATAAGAGCAAGACCGTGTTGGATTCTCATTTCTACTCCAAACAGTTAGCAGAACTGAGCTCTGAGCCACACGATTTTTTTTTCCCCTTCCTATTTATATTTTGTTTCTTTGGGCTTAGAGTCATGTTTATTAGGCTGTCGGCTTCCCATCCAATGGTTAACTTATGAGTAAATAAACACTAAGAGCTGTGAGTTCTCACTGGCAGTGTTAGTACATCAGACTGAGGATTTCAAGAACCATGAGCCTTAGAAACGAATGACAAGGAGCACACGTTCCCTTGAAAATGTGAGGGCTGTCACAGGTTGCCGGGAAGAAACCAGTCATGAAGGTCCTTCACACTCTTTTTTTTTTAATGTTTTATTTATTTATAGGAGAGAGAGAGAGAGAGAGAGACAGCGTGAGCAGGGGAGGGTCAGAGAGAGAGGGAGTCACAGACTGAAACAGGGCTCCAGGCTCTGAGCTGGCAGTCAGCACAGAGCCCGACGCGGGGCTCGAACCCACGAACCACGAGATCATGACCTAAGCGAAGGTCGGACGCTTAACCGACTAAGCCACCCAGGCGCCCCGAAGGTCCTTCACACTCTTGAACAGCAGATCTATCACCCAGCACACCAGGCCCAGAATTCCAGCCTCCTCCGTGCTTTTGTTCTTCACCCTGATGAACAGCTGCTCTGACACAGTTTTCTGCATAAAACGTGCAGTCTGGCTGGAGGCATGGGCTGGACATGAATCCACTTTATGGTTTTCCCAGTTATTATGCTTGTCGCTTTTTGGAAACATATATGTCTTCATGGGCGTTAACTCTACAATACGATTGGCAGCATTAAATGTGGTCCAGGACATGGGCTTCTTTGTGTGCGTACATTGTGGACCTAGGGGTCTGAATTGTGATCATGAATTTCATGTGGTTGGACTGGTGTCTGAGGAGAGTCACTAAAATTTATCTGTCACCAGGGTGCTGACCGACGGGGCGGGGCATTCCTAGTGTATGTTATCCACTTCCCCCAAATTGTAGCATCCGTTCTCAGAAGGTTTAAAAAATACCAAGCATAGGTTACCATAAGGATCATTACATTTCCTACCACTTAAAAAATGTAACAGAATTACAAGAAGGCAGAGCAATACGCTGATTTTTGTAAAGACGAAGTAATAGGTACAGGAAAAGTTATTATACTATTTTCTATACTTTTATGTATATTAGAAAGCATTTAATAATTTTTTAAAAAGATTGGGAACACCCAGCTGAAGCGATACAAAGATATTTAGACACTGACGTGCAAATTCTTCCTCAACACTAATGAGAATGGTCAGGAACTGAGCGCTTAGCCCTGGGTCTGAGAATTTTGTGCCAGGCCTGTATGTGAATGGTTGCACGCGTATGACAACACAGCAAAAGCAGAAGAATTAATCCGATTTGCAGGCGAGACTCGAGGCTACGTGATTAGCTCAAGCCACATGTCGAGCAAGAGAGTCAAAAATGGAACACAGGTCGGTCTCTCCCTGAGGAGCACAGTGTTTTACAGGCCCTTCAGCTTTGTGTGGGTGTAGAGTGCAGTGACTTCCAACCTTAGCTAGTCACAAAAATGACCTAGAAGACAGGCTTTTCAGATTCCTCTCCTAGAGCCCCCAGGTCAGGGTTAAGCCTGGGGAAGGGTGTGTTTTATGCACACACTCCCACCCCAGTGATTTTCATGAGGAAGAGAATTTACAACATTCTCCCCGCCCCTATAAAGAAACGTGTTCCTACAAAGTGCCCCTCTCTTTAGAGGCTGTCTTTTAAAATGTATTGTTTCATGGCAGCATGAGACACTACAACACATTCCTAATTCTTTCCCCTTTGAATTAATTTGTTACATCACCTTGTTTTTTCCCTGTTGGAAGAGAATGTCCTAAGAGCAGGGACATCTGGGGCAGGAGTCATTAAGAGACAGTAAAAGGTCACAAAGAAGGAAGGTAGGGAAATTCAATGTGCTTTCCTTCATAATTTCATCTAGCACCAGCCAATACCCACACCTTTGTGGGTATAAATTTGATCTTGATGCACCGTAAAATCTAAAACTAACAGAAATATCTTTGAAAGAGAATATTGTGCCCCATTACTGCAGAGGGTTTGAATCCAGTAATTAATTCTATTTTTCAAAGGACAATTATGATGATATTTCGATTTTCTTCCTCGATGCCTCTTCCTTGTCCTGTGCAGTAAGTGTTTCTGAATGTATGCAAGGGTCAACTCCAGGCCAGAAAGAACAATGGGCATATTAGAATTGACAAGGGTCAGAAACTGAAGTGTTTCACATCATAGGTCTGAGTTCCAGGAAACTGTGAAATTCCTGAGCTCTTTGGAGATACTGGCATTCAAAGAGGCATGGATGATTTCAGCTTCATTTTAGGCCTCGGGGGACTTCATTGGGTTGTGAAAATCTGCACGAAGGAACGCACACACACTCACACACACCCTTATCCATGAAAACCACATAATTTCAGTGACTCCTGACAGTCTTGAAAAACGTTTACCCTTCCCAATACCAAATCCACCCCCACTAAGAAGGATCCAGAAGGGCCTCTTAATTTGCCCTGTGAGAGAAGAAAACATACAGTGGATTTTTCTCCACTTGTTTGCTTTGTCGAGGTTAAGAAAACACTGAAGCCAATGGCTTCTTCTCTCAACCAGCTGAACCAAGGACAGGGGAGCAAATGAAAGCAGGAGACTCAGTACTTCTCAAGTCCAAAGACGTTGACCTTCTTCAAAGAAAGAATTCTTTGAATGTGTCCTGTGTAATCTTGAGACTGGGGGTGAGAGTAGCTGAGGTCTGTGGGTTCCCAGAATATGAGTGGACCTTGTGTCCTTCCAGTCAGGATGCCAAGTGGACCAGAGAAATGCGGCTGTAGGAATCAGATGCACCATGGAGATGCCGGGGTCCATCATTGGCGATCTCTCTGAAACGAGACGGCATTGTCAACCACTGTCCCGGATTTCCCCCTCCTGGGCCCTGACGGAACTCTGAAGGCATCCCATAGGAACACTGGCAGTTCTAACAGACAACCCTCATGGAACCATTTAGAAAGTTCTTTGACCTTAGATGCCCAGACCTCCAAAAATACAGGATCTCAGGCCTAGAAGACACCCCAGAGCCACTTCATTTTGACTGGTCATGGGATAAGGCAGAGCTTGAAAGTAATATTTCCACTTATCTTTTTATGCCCTAAGAAGTCTCTGGTAAGCAGTTTTTGAAAAAAACACTTCTAAATGACACTATCTACTAATCTGTTTTATTAAATAGGTGTTACCAAACAAACAGCCTTCTCTTAATAACTTGACATCACCCTTAAACTTCAGTTTTCCCAGCTATGAAATGGGGAAAACAATAGCCCCAACGTTATAGGGCTGTCGGGATTGAATGAGACGTAACATGTAAAGTGCTAAAGTACTTGGCAAAGTGCCTCACCCACCATCAATATTAAATAAATAGCAGCAAGAACCTGGACCCCACTGCAGTCTCAGCAACTCAAACCATCAGATAACTTCTTTGCTGGCTACCTAGTGACTCCCCACCACACCCCAGGTTGTTGTTTCTTATCTACCATGGACTTTGGGGAACTAGAAAAATCAACCGTGTCTAGAACCAGATGTTCAGATGCTCAGTTAGAATCAATATACCTTCAAATGAGCGGTGAAGTGTACAATTGTGTTGTGTTTTATCTGATCTGTAGAAACCTCCACCCAGGAACACAGTATTTTTAAGGGTTGAATATATCATAAATCAGCCATCCAGAGTCTAGACGAGTGAGCTGTTACTGTATTTGTCATAATCTACTTACACAAGGTCATGTTTCTTTTAATAAAGTAGTTTTAATCACACGTCTTTAAGGTCTTGCTGGGAAGCTCCTCTCTTTCCCCTGCTGGTGAAGAGAACACTAGAGGACATTGAAACGATGCATTGTGATCAGTATAAACCAAAGCTCCTTGAAGCACCATCCAGATTTAGACACATCACAGGTTTACTAAACCAGGAGAAATCTCTAGCCTTGGCTGTGCAAAATAAATCTCACAGAGGGATGTCCACGTCTGGGTCCGTGAGAAGGATAATGGAAAACAGTGATATGTTTCTGGATTGGAAGTCTGGCATTGTCAGTCTTCTAAGGGGGTGAGTGTGATGTGATATAATTTTCTTTTTTAATGTTTATTTATTTTGAGAGAGAGTATATGTGAGCAGGGGAGGAGGTGGAGAGAGATCCTAAGCAGGCTCTGAACTGACAGTACAGAGCCTGAGGTAGGGCTCCATCCCACTCTCCCTGAGATCATGACCTGAGCTAAAACCAAGAGTCAGAGGCTTAACTAACTGAGCCACCAAGGCACCCCATGATAGAATTTTCTGTTAGGAAACCAGACACCTATGGATTTGCTTTTGTACTGAACTGTGGTTAATTTTGCCAGCCCAGCACCATTAACCCTTTTTTCTTATATATAATAGACATTTACTCAAGGAATAATCACATGGCTTAAGCCTGACCAATCAGTACCAAATTCAAAAAAAGATCAGTGATTGATTCAGGCATAAATATTCTTGGAGAGCCTGAGTGGCTCAGTTGGTTAAGTGCCTGACTTTGGCTCAGGTCATGATCTCATACTCTGTGAGTTTGAGCCCCATGTCGGACTCTGTGCTAACAGCTCGGAGCCTGGAGCCTGCTTTATATTCTGTGTCTCCCTCTCTCTCTGCTCCTCCCCTGGTCATGTTCTGTCTCTCAAAACTAAATAAACGTTAAAAAATATATATTCTAGCCAATGGAAGCCCACTGGATTTTTGTCGTTGTTAACACGAAAGAGGTAATCTCTTTTAAACTGGGGAGGCAAGCCATCTTTCTTCCATATGAGGAAAGCTGATCTGAGAATGAGACAAAACCCTAGGAACATCATTTAAGCACTTCTATTGGGCTATATCAAGACTTTTCAGTTATATGTGGTAGAAGACATGTTCTCTTTTATTTTATTTTTCTTGAGACAATTTCAGGTAGATTTTAGTCACTTGCAACTGATAGATTTCTGATCATACAATCTGATGTATGGCTTTAGTGTATGGCTCTGTGTGACCACATGGTAGCCAGCCTCCAAGATGGCCCCCAATGAACTTTGTCTCCTAGTATTTTCTGGTATTCACAGGAACTGTGTGTGGAATTGAGTTCATAGGAGTTGAGTAGAACTTCCTCCCACACCAAATTAGGGGTGGTCTGTGTGACTACAGAATACAGCTGAAGTAATAGTCTGTGACTTCAAAGACTTCCATCTCTGATTCTGGGGGAAGTCAACCACCATGTTGTAAGACCACTCAGGAAGCTCATGTAAAGAAGTCCACATTGAGATCACTAAGGCCTCCTATAAATAGCCAGCACCAATTAGCCAAGTTTGTGAGTGAGCTCCCTTGGAAGTGGACCTCCGGCCCCAGTCAAGCTTTCAGATGACTACAGCCAAGCTGGTATTTTGACTGAAACGTCATGAGGGACTGTAAACCAGAATCACACTGCCACTTCGATCCCAAATTCCTGACCCACTGTGGGAAATTGTGAGAGATAATAAATAATGATTTTGTCTTAAGCCAGTAAGTTTTGGAGTACTTAGTTACACAGCATTAGATAACAACCAGACCTCTGCTGCTACTTCTCATTTCCCGGCGAGAAAAACAAAATACTGGAATGTATACGTCCCAGGCTCTTGTCCTTCAAATATTACTCAGTTTTTGAGAGTTCTCAGAAGGAAAGTAATTATCATAGTGAAATCCCTGCCACCATGTGTTCTCACCTTCCCTGAGTACCGCCATCACTTCTGCTGGGCACCACTGCCACTTCCCTGGGCACCAGTGCCTGTGCCATGTGACTGGGCTGTCCCGTGGCCCTAAGTGCCCCCTCAGGTTCCTCAAGCAGAACTCAGGCCTCAGGGACATTTATGAGCTCAGGGCTCATCATGTCCTCTACAGTAATGGGGCTGCTTCTTGTCCTCTCTCTGTTATGTCACTTTAACTTTTGACTTGCCCTTAAAGTTTGGAATTTGTCATTTTGAACATACCAGATGATGATAGCTCAGAAGTCCAACGTGGCCATTTTCTCTTCCATCATTAGTATATGTGCTGCCGAAGCGAGCACTCTCTTCCATCATTAGATGGAACATTTTCTCTTCCATCATTGGATGGACAAAGCTTTGTCTTTGAAGCAGAGCAGCCTAATGGAAATTTCTGCTGTGATGAAAATGTTCTATATCTTCACTATTCAACACAGTAGCCACTGGCTACATGTGTTTACTTTGCACTTGAAATGTGGCTAGTGTGATACAAGAAGTGAATTTTTAATTTTATTTAAATGGTCACATGTGACTAGTGGCTTCTGCATTGGACAGTACAGCTTTAGATGCAACGGTTACCAAGCAATAAACTTTTAATCTTGAGCACAGAGTTTGCACTAAGGTAAATGTGACTTTACAGCAATGCTTTAACTCCAATGTCTTACTCAATTTTAATGGAAGTGGCTCTTTCAAGGTTTACCTTCAGTTCGTCTTCCCGCCTTCCCCTGAGGACTCAGACAGGAGCCCAGGATTGACTAATCCCACCATCTTCCAGACATGCCCACACACAACTGAATCCCAGCGATGGGTGTGGCCCTCCTTCAAATGGATACCCTGCTCCAGTGAAATCTGGCATCTCAGGGTGGGAGAGGATCTGGAAGTTTACCTAATCCACGCTTCCATAGGCCCCTCGCTGCTTACCATCACATAACCGTTCGTTCACTGAACAGTCCCCACTCTGTGGGGTGAAACATGAAATGGTTTTAATTTTTCTAATCACTACCTTCAAACCTGACGTGTTCCTCGCCAAACAAAACAAACTAACAAATGAAAAATGAAAAGCTTCTCCCTTAGCACGTCTTGGGCAGACACCATTCCTCTCTTGTCACTGTCAGTCCAATTTAAAACCTCATTCTCATCCTGAATTCAGAATTCTGGGTCAGCCTCCTTCTCTTACTCAGTTTTAAGATCCTCGGGGCAGTTGGGGTGGGGAGGGGAAGGGAAGAAAGGACACACTGGTCCCTGATGAGGGCGAGCTAGCTTGATGAGGCCTCTTTTGCTGCGTCTCAGTTCTGCCCCGCTGACACACCACCAGCCTCTTGCCGCTGGGTGCCTTTGCCCGTGGGCAGCCCTGTGGGTGAACCCTGGCAAGTCGGCTCAAGACCAGCTATTTCTCCCTGTACAGACCCACTGCCGCCCCCTCCCGCCCAGGTAGGCAAGAGGGAGAATCTGCAAGTCCAGAGGCAAGCAGATGTCTACCTGGAGACTGAGACGCAGCCCCCCTCTTCGGTCCTTCCCCCCACTTCTTTGCCTGGGGGCGGAAGTAGACAGTGGGGCACAGGGAAGGAATCACTTCTCACTGAGAACCCTGCCCAAGGTTGTCCACCTCGATGACTCCTCTTGTCCCCCTCACCCCCCCATACAAAGGGAGTGGTGAGGTGATGGGATGGCTGTGGTCGGCTGTAGAACCTAATATGCTGCCTCATAGAAAACCCAGGGCCCCGCAGGGCAGGGGAGGGAGCCTCCATGGCTTCTGGTTTCTAATAACTCTCTTAAATGTGAGGCATTTAGCACATCTCCTTTTCAGCTGGGACTCTAAATGCCAGTTCCAGGGTAACAGGGAAACTCTTATTCCACCCTCTCCCTTCCCTGTTTTATTTGCTTTAGGTTTTCTCGAGCAGGAAGTGTGGATCCACATGGAACTGCTTGGTGGTCCCGGGTGAACAGATGGACGGGAGACAGAGCTGGCCCTGGTGGGTTGTGGCCGACTCTCAGAAGCTGGACAGAGAGCCCAGCACTGTGGGCAGTAGCTCCCTGGGCTTTCGGGCAACGTCACCCGTGCTCTGGTGTCCTCATGCTGGACAGAAAGGCTGCTCGGTGTCTACAAGGCCAGGCCGAGGGCTCCCAGCACACTGACCTGGGCCGGAGGGCTCAGCTCTTTGCTGGTCTCTGTTGACTCACAGGTGGGTGGTGGGGGATGCTCCAGCCTAAGTGATCTAATCTTTTGGGATCAGAACACCACTTCAGGCACAGGGTGGCTTAGGAACCAGTGGTGGTTGAGTTTCCCTGGAGAAGTAAAGCTTAAAGGGCGGGTCTGAGAGGCAGAGCTGTAGCAGGACATTGTGCTGGGGGTGCTGCCGTGGAGGCTGGACAGAGCTGGTGAGTTCACAGTGTTTGTTGGGTGTGGATGATCCTCCAGTACCACAGTCAGCCTGCCAGCGGCCTGCACACATCATCAGGCTGAACAGCAAGCCATGGACGTTCTTCCCGACCTGCACACTCAGTTCTTGCACACAGACACCTGCAGAGGCCCAGAGGCTGGGGATGATGGCTCAGGACTGGGGCCAACATCATTCTGCCTCCTCTTGACCTAAACCACCATCCTGTTTCAGAGAGTGAACCCTGTTCCCTCCCCAGCCAGGAGGAAGCAGCTCCTCTGCCTTTCCCCTCTCCCCTCATCTCTTTCTCTCTCCATCCTTCCTTTCTTTTTTAAACTCAAAATAGTAGGAACAACTCACTTCCTACCTACCGTTCTCAGGGAAGCTCACTGCATTGATTCCAAGGTGGTTGTCAGAGCTAGCCTGTATTTTGAAGTATCTGGAACTTCTTTCCTAAGGAACACAAAAGGAAAAAAAATTAAATCTCTAGGACACAGCTCTGATAGAGTACCTGCTCCCATGCACACGTGAGTAAGAGAAAGGAAGAAACACTATTGCTCTTAAAGCATTGCCCTCAAGCTGACTGTTGGCAGTCTTTTTTGCAGCCTGAATATGTCTCTGTTCTCAATACCATCTGTTCTCACACACCTGCGACCTTTAAATAGGCCAAACGTTCCTGCGGTAATAGGTAATAGGGACGATCTCTATAAGCCACAGACCCATCAAGGAAATGTGGTTTCTTTAAACTCACTGGATTCTGAAAGTTATTTATCATGTATAGGGAAAACATTCCAAATGAATTCATAGTAGAAGATATAAAACATGGTTACTTTGTCTCTGTTAGAAAGAAGAAATGGAGATGAAAGCCTGGTCAGCCATTTTGTTTTCTCTCAACTGAACTGGTTTTTCCTTATTGTTTGGCGAACTTTTTTTTTCTTCTAAAAAATATTGTATTGGTTCTTTTTTGTAAAAAGTTATTTATTTTAATTTACATCCAAATTAGTTAGCATATAGTGCAATAATGATTTCAGGAGTAGAATCCAGTGATTCAACCCCTACCTATAACACCCAGTGCTCATCCCAACAAGTGTCTTCCTCAATGCCCCTTGCCCAGTTAGCCCATCCCCCACCCACAAGCCCTCCAGCAACCCTCAGTTTGTTCTCTGCATTTAAGATCTCTTATGTTTTGTCCCCCTCCCTGTTTTTATATGATTTTTGCTTCCCTTTCCTTATGTTCATCTGCTTTATATATTAAATTCCACATATGCGTGAAGTCATATGATAGTTGTCTTTCTCTGACTGACATTTCACTTAGCATAATACTGTCTAGTTCTATCCACATTGTTGCAAATTGTATTGGTTCTTAAAGATAAGCAAATTTCACTCCCTGCACTCAAGGTACATTTTAATTAGAATTATGGTGGCATTTTAGATTGTTCATTTTCTCATAACAGGGCCAGGAAAACAGTATTGTCACATTTTATGTACGAGCACACAGAGGCATGGAAATTTAGGACAATTTCTACGAGTTTAGATAATCACTGACTAACCTAAGATTGTAAGTCATCATGCTCTCTCAAATATTTAAGCAGTTATGCCATTGTTGACTTTCTGACTCTCAGAGATATTTTCCTTTGGCTCTTGATGCCAACCCTTTGATCAATGTTATCATTTGATTTTAAGTTCTCTTGGGAAGGTTTAGATTAAAAAGTACATTAACTGGAAGTATCTTGATTTTATTATGGTGACTTAAGGAAATATGTAAGCAAAATTGTGATCAGAAATTTTGTCTCAATTTTTAACGTTTTGTTTCAACATTTATCTTACTGGCAAATCATGTTTCGAATGCTTCTGTTTTAAATGAGAGACCCTACTGGCCTCCTGGAGGAAACATTTTAAGTTATTTACCAAACAGAGTCCCCTTCTCCATGTTTATCTTCTATATGAATGGATTTTCTTTTATGTTTTCACACATGTGACTGACACTTCGTCTGTATGTTCTTGAATTCTTTTCCTGTTTGATTGTCTCTGTTTTCCCTGAAGCCACCTAGATTCTCCCTCTTTTTCTACAGATGCAAAATCAGCTGACTCTCTCATGTTTATTTTTCTTACTTCTTTTCTTTTTCTTTAATCTATAGTCTGTGCCCTATCGTAGGAACAGGGAACTCAGGAGACTGTATTTTTGCCTTGGTCACAACAGCACCAAACAACACCTCCAGAGAGTAAATGTTTGCGCTCCCGACTGCTCCAGGTTCTCCAACATTCAGGCCAGCAGTGTAGGTGGGAACTTGTCATGCTTCCTACTGGAGTAGGAAGCTAAGTCAGTCCTGGAGCCTGTGTGGGGGGCAGCTCTGGGCAGCACTCCGAGGCCATCTGCTCCCTCAGAAACTGGTAGGAATCTTTTCTTTCCAGAAGCCTCTGTGTGTGGCTACTGGGACACGGCATGTGAGGAATGTGGGTGTCTCGCCTATTTGCTGCCCTTCGACCCAACTTGCGAGTACTTGCCACCACCTAACTTCTCTGAGCCTCCACTTCACTCTTTTAAATACAGGAGATATCTTAAAAATCACCAAATTGCCCATCTGTTTTAGGCTGTGGAAGGTCCGGACTATACAGCCTGGAGACACAGGGAGTGGTTAGAAACCACGTGGGCCACCTAGAAGGCACAGAAGCTTTGGCAACTTGAGCGCAAGCTAGTGGTGCACTAGCATGGCATTTGAGGAGACAGAGAGAAGACAAATTTTAGAATTGAAAGGAATCTAGAATCTACCAAGTCCAGCAGTCCCCAAAGCTTGTCTCAGTGCAGGGAGACGTGGCTGTCTCAAATGACTAATAGAAGGAAGTGGTAGAAGTAGAGGAGGGGACTTGAAAAAAATATATTTCTGGTCTCCAGGTTTATGAACCACTGCAGATTCAGCCCTTTCTCCATCCCCTGTTTACAGGTGAGGCCCAGAACAGGTGTGTAACTTTTCCAACATCTATGACTAGTCAGTAATAGGACTAGAATATACATTCCCCCAAATTATTAACCCATTTTTGCCTACTAGTGCAGCACGGAAATAATGTGCCACAACTGTGCTTGGGGGAGGGGTGGGGGAGACATTCTGCCAACATAATAATAAGAACTAAATTATCAAGCAAAAGCTCAAGGTGATAGTAAAAGGGGCAGTGGGGGAGGGGGAGGTTCAAGGCAGATCACCTGGAATACTGTTTGTATACAAGCCTGAAAGCAAACAGAGACCGGGAATGTCACACAGATCAGACTAATTTGACCCAGATCTGAGAAATTATTGACCTGAGTATGTTTATAGCCCCTGCTTCCTCTTCCCTCCCTTGCAAGGCTTGGGCTTGTCCTGATGCATGAGGTTAGGTCAATTCAATGGGAAGCCTTAGAGCCCCAGGGCCAAGAAGATTATTATAACTCTTGTACTCCCAGCACAGAAGTGAGGGTAGGAATGTATGATGTAGTTGTTTTCTTGTGTTTAAGAAAAAAAAAAGCCTGTGTGGCCATGACAGAAAGAACATTTTAGGTCAAATAGTAGGAAAAACTTGCTAAAACTCAGCCACTCCTCTGATGATCTGGGAACTTCCGTCCTTACCATTTTCAGATCGTGACTTTTTTCCACGGCAGTGCAGCAGCAAGGCAGAAACTCCCATTTGCAGAACAAATTCAGGTCAATCTTTTGGGTTGTCCGCCTTGCTTCTGTGTTTTTAAGAAATTTGTTCAGTAACTATAGCAGGCCAGCAGCGTGACTGGCCTTTCCCCTCATTTGAGTTAGCCCCAAGCATCACTGCTAATCACGAACAGGATCCTTTCTTAACCCTTCAGATGGTGCCAGGGCAAATTCCTCAGTGTATTCATGAGTCAAGGGACAGTATCTCTGGCAGGGAAATGTCTGGCAGGCTGGAATTTCTGGATGGCTTTTCCCACTGCAGGGATTCTAGCAAACCATTGTCATTCTTCCCTCTCCAGCAGGAGAGAGAAAAAAATCCCAGCCCGAGGAGCTTTGGTTCTGGCTCAGGGACATGGCTTTTCTTTCCTGCAAACATGGACTGGCTCAGTGAGATGCCCCCAGAGTCGTGCTCTGTGTGGCCAAGACGCCTGTTCTGGCAAGCTATAGAGGGAGGAGGCTGTGTGACAGACGGGTCTTGATGCCCCTCAGAAGGACACAAAACCTTCATTATTTAACAATTATTCAGCATCAGAAAAATTGTGTCCCAAGGAAAAGGCTTAGATAACATCATTTATAGGAGTATTTTAAGAATTATAAGCAGAACTCAGATCACGTTAAATAGTGCATGTTTAAGCCAAGTACAAGTTAAATTGCCTAACAGGCTAAATGAGGAAACAAGTGAGTTGTGGATTCGCAGTGTTGTCTGTAACCGGCAGCACATGGACTGGGCGAGCCAACTTCCCATGCCCTCCGGCTTCACGGCTCAGCACCTGGACTCTCCTACGGCTCCTTTGAAAAGACCCCCTGTCATGGTGGTCACTGAGGCAAAAGTGACATTGACCCAGTGGGAGGAGCCAGACCTCGGTGTGATGCAGAACTCAGTCTCCTCCAGGGCCTTGCCACAATCCTTTCATATCCATAGTTTCTTCTTAGAGCTTTTGTTAGCCCCATGATCACTTACAGTAGCAATTCTCCAAGTGTGGTCTGCGGACCCTTGGGAAGCCCAACGCTATTTCAGGTGGCCCACTAGTCAAAGCTATTTTCATAATAATACTAAGATGTTGTTTACCATTTTTCACTGTACTGACATTTTCATTGATCGTGTAAGAGCAAAGACAGAGAAAACCACCAGTGCCTTAGCACGAATCAAGGCAATGGCACCCAACTATTCCAGTAGGTGCTGCATTCTTCACTGCCACACACTTGCAATCCTGAAACAGCCCTGCTAGTTTCATTTAAGAATGTCCTTGACCTGGGGCGCCTGGGTGGCTTAGTCGGTTAAGCGTCCGACTTTCGCTTAGGTCATGATCTCGCGGTTCATGGGTTCGAGCCCTGCGTCGGGCTCTGTGCTGACTGCCAGCTCAGAGCCTGGAGCCTGTTTCGGTCTGTGACTCCCTCTCTCTCTGACCCTCCCCTGCTCACACTGTCTCTCTCTCTCTCTCTCCCAGAAATAAATAAAACTTAAAAAAAAAAAAAAAAGAATGTCCTTGACAGGGGCGCCTGGGCGACTCACTTGGTTAAGCGTCTGACTTCTGCTCAGGTCACGATCTCACAATTGTTACTGAGTTTGAGCCCCAAGTTGGGCTTTGTGCTGACAGCTCAGAGGCTGGAGCCTACTTCTTATTCTGTGTCTCCCTCTCTCCCTGGCCCTCCCCTGCTCATGCCCAGTCTCTTAAAAATAAAAAATGTTAAAAACAAAATTAAAGAATACCCTTAACAAACCATAAAAAATACTCATTTTATTAAATCTCACCCTTTAGGTACCTGTCTTTTTAACATTTTACGTGACACAATGGGAAATATACATTTAAAAATTCCGCTGTATTCCAAAGTATCATGTTTGTCTTAAGGAAAAGCATTCATACAACTGTTTGAGGTACAGACTCAACTAGCTGCTTTTCATGGAATACCACTTCTACCTCAAAGAATGGCTGAGAGACAAATGGCAGTTATTCAGACTTTGATATTTGGTAGACATTTTCCCGAAAGTTGGCAAGTGAGCCTGCCACTTCGAAGAAAATAACTGATTTCCAGTATTTGTTGCCAATGGTAGAAAGATGACTTCAAGTAAAAATGAGAACTTTTCAGCTACCATGAGCTTCACAGCTTTATCAATACTTAAAGACGTTAATGATGATATCGATGGTTATATCCACAAAGGCAATTTTTAATACTGTATGATTAACATCTCAATGTTAGGAAGGTCTGCATAACTCAGTGAATCAACACGCTCCAAATGAACAATGCCTGATGTTACAAAATTCTTCATGGGTAAAGATGACTTCAAAGTATAAGACAGATCAATGGATTTTAACGCAACTGAGATGAAAATTATATTAATTTGGTTTCAGGTTTCACTATGAACTAACTTTTAACAAACTACCATTTGTGCAGTTTCGGTATGGTGTCGAAGAATATGCACAATTTTCCGAAAAAGGCTCGTAAAATACCCCCTCTTGTTTCCAATGATCTATCTGTGTCAAGTCAGATCTTCTTTGTGTACTTCAACCAAAACAACACATCACAACAGATTGAATGTGGAAGTAGATAGAATCCAGCTGTCTTCTATTAGTCCAGATGTTAAAGGACTTTGCAAAAATGGAAAGCAATGTCACACTTCTCACTATTTTGTTTGCAAAATAAAGTTATTTTTCATGGAAATATATTATTTATGTTAGCATGAAATGGGCTAATCAATGCTATTTTGAAATCAATTAGACACCTTAAATTTCAGTGTTAATTTTTAATGTGCTAAATATCAATAGATATAACCTAAATAAATAAAAAACATTTTATGATCTCAATCATTTTTAAGAATGTAAGGGGCTCCTGAGTCCAACAATTTGAGAACTGTTGATGTACTGAAATTTTATGTAAAAAAGCCATTCAAACTAGCATGATAGAGTGGATAGAACATGTGCTTTGGAGTCAGACCCAGGTTAAAATTCTGATTTTACCACTTATTAGTTATTTGACATATCATTGGATTGCTCCAAGTTTCAGTTTCCTCATCTGTAAAGTGGGAATAACAATACTGGACTTACAGATTGCTTGAGGGTTAGGATAATACTTGTAACGTACTTGGCATAGTACCTCACAGTAGGCACTCAAATATTGATTGAATGAATATAATAAGACATTCAGTATATCAATGAGTGCTTTTAATGTTCTAGGTGATGAAATGGAAAATATACATTTAAAAATCTGCTGTATTCCAATATTCAGAAGAACAGAAATGGCTTAAACAGGAAACAAGCAAACTTAACTTCCGTAATGTGAGAAGTGAGATGATTCATTTTCAGAAATATCAAATAAAAGCTGTGCTGTTGCTGTCTAGTTAACAATAGGTTTACAACCTATTGGAAATATGTATGAGCCCCCCCACACCCCCTTCATAATGGAGTCCTAAACCCTTAGACACTTCACTTTCTGGTTCTTCTTACCCTCTCCATTTCTCGGGCTTATTTTTCACGGGCTTTGCAATGAGCATGTGGCAAAGAACTGAAGTCTCTGCATCACCTCAAGGAATGTACATTTGTTCCAATTAGACTACTTTTTGGCCTTTCATGGGCATAGGTGACTGGCACAGGTAAGGCTGTAACCTCTTAGTATTCAGTCAACGAGGAGTCAGGGGAAGGATATCATGCTAGGAGATAAATTTCCTGCTGTAACTGCCAGGAGTGTGCCTGTCCATCAGACACCCGCTCCTGCAAGAACGTTGATTAAAGCCTCACTTTGCTGTGCTCCAAGTTTCCATGTTGCTCCTTTGATTGGGGCAGTGGGATTATTTCTCACACATAACAGGAAATCCTGAGACAGAAGAGCTCAAGAATGTCATAAGACCCAGGTCCTTCCCCTCTCTGTTCTGATCCCTCAGTGTTAGCTTTCTTCTTTGGGCAGGTAGGAGATGGCAGCCATGGGTCCAAGGCAGGGTATGGAAACAGAACAATGTCATGAACAGGAGAGATTTTTGTTTGTTTGTTTGTTTTGTCCCTTGTGGCTTTCTCTCACCAAAGAGAAACCTCTATCTAAATTGTTCCCCAACAGACCTACCTTCATATTTCATTGACCCCAGTTTGGTCACATGTCTATTCCTGAACCAAGTCCTGGTGGGATTGGGCGGTGGGGAAGGGGGAGTGGAGATGGGATGCCCCTCTGGCCAATCAGGCCCAGTTCTGGGGTGGGGTGGGGAGTGGGATCAAACTTCCTTGAAGGACAGGCTTTTTCAGTGAAGGGCTAATACCTGAACAAAATCAGGACTTTGTTAGGTGGGGAAAAGAGATGACAGGAGGAACCATCAGGCAATCACACAGGGTCTAGCACGTTCGGTAAATGGAAGTCTAGAGCTTTGGGTCTCAGATGCTCCTCAGCAGACTGGTTACATGGGTATCACCTGGGAGCTTGTTTAAAAATACAGTTCAAACTGTACTATGCATACGAATTGCCCTGGGATCTTGTTAAAATGCAAATTCTACGTTTGTAACAAGTTCTCAGATAATGTAGCTGCTACTGGTTGATGAACCCTCTTTGATAAACAACAATGTAGATCTGCCACCCTCAAATTACTGACTCAGAGTCTCTCAGGTGATCCTGGTTTGAGAATTGGGTTCAATGTGGTGGTATATCACCTATGTGCAAGATCGGCATGCATTCATTCACTCACTCATTCATTTACTCATTTAATAAGCATTTACAGAAAGCTATACGCCACGGAACCCTGTGCTTATTGCTGAAACTATAGTATGTATTTTGTTGGGGAGGGAGAGCACCTGTAAGCAGATGTCTTTAATGTAATATGAGAAATGCTCTAAGAAAGCTGGGCAGGAAGTGTCCTGTTGATGGGGTTTTGGAGTGGTGGTGGGGGTCTGGAGCTTACGGACAAGAAAAAATTCTTTAGACCTCTTTGGCGCAAGAAGGTGGTTTTTACTAAAACACGGGGACAGGACCTGTGGGCAGGAAGAGCTGCACTGGGGTTGTGAGGAGTGACTGGTGATATCCTAGGGAGTTGGGGGAGGTAAAGGCAAAAGAGAGGCCTCCAGAGGGACTTTCATATGCTAACGAGGACTCCTAAAATACCAGAGGCCTAGCTATTGTTAAGCTAAGGTTGTTTTCCCTCTAGTCAAGCATTAACATTAGGACGGTAGGGGGTTCCAGGAGAAATGGTGCCCTCTGTATTTGCCTCACGTATGTGTCCATGGGCGGCAGGTTATATGGAAATTTAATTTCCTTCTTGTCTTTGTTCCTCGTATCACTGTGATTGAAGGGCAAGGTGATGAAGGTAGGGTGACAGGGAAAGTTGCACAGAGGAAATTTGAGCTGGGTTCTCTTTGGTGCTCAGAGTGGCACAATATGTGTGCACGAACGCATGGAAGTATGAAGGAGCCACGTACATTCAGGGCACAGTGAAAAGGTCTCTGTGCCTTGTGTACAGGCTGAGATGGGGTTACATGAAGGAAAGGTGGAAAGACTTGGCTGGGGCTCGATTATGAGAGGCCTTGAATGCTGTATTACATCATTCTGCGGCTGTTCTCAAGTTTGCACATTAGAATCACTAGCAGCACTTTAAAAAATCCTGACGCCCAGGTCAATTAATCATATTCTCCTGGGTGGGGGAGGGGGGTGAAGGCAGGCATCAGTACATTTTGGAGCAGGTGATGCAATGTGCAGCCAAGCTGAGAAGCACAGCCGTGCAAGAGCCAGTGCCTGCCCAACCTGTTTGCATAGAGCACGCGCTTCAGCGCGGAGAGAGCCCATCCTTCCTAAGTGCACTTTTCATTTCAATTTGATATTCAAAATCCGAATTATTAAAAGGCTTTTATGCCACGGAGGCCATGTGATGGGCATTGGAATGGAGCCCCCCCTGCACAGGGGCCTGTGGGGTGCGGGCAGATGAAGCCTGCCCTTTGTTTTCCTGCTTGGATCTGTGAAAGCTGATCCCTGAGAAGCTGCAGCCAGGCTGAGGGCACCCCTTCCACTCACTGGCCTAGACCACAGGGATCTTTGACCAGATAGGTCTGCAGAGCATTTGCGGAGTGAGAACACACCCCACTCCCCACCTCGGTTTACGAACCGAGTACCTATTCAGCAATTTGAGCATATTTTTCCTTGATAAGATGAAACGATGAAGTCTCCACATTTCAAAGCGGACAGAAGAATGTTTTTGTAAGCGCTTGACAATATGAATTTGGAATGTCTAGTCCTGGTTTTGATCTCCGTATTCAGTTGCTAAAATGTTACCGTTAATAAAAGTCGCCCCTTAACTCATTTATCACCATTAAAGCCCCTGAAATAAAGTCTTTCAAGTGTCCAAATGTTGCCATGAAACTTTTGTAGTTGTTGTTCTCTCAAGCTGCAGAATTTCTCGAGTGTTTTGAATTAAAAAAGTATTTAAAACGATTCCATGTATAAAACATAAACACAGCTAAAGAACAGCACTCCAAACTTGTTTACCAACCAGCTCAAACTCCGTTTTTAGTCCATAAAATATTCAGCCCGTCTTCAATGGAATGGAACCAGCCCTTGGGTGGGGGGTGGGGGGGAGGGAGACAATGGAGAGAGGAGGCTGATGTATGCAAATGCCACTGCCCAGCAGGCTTCTAGGGACACCGGCCTAGCTTTGGGCTGACTTCGGTTTGGCTTTCAGGACTGTTTTGACCCTGTCCCATTTTACAATTCCCCACCCAACACACGGGAGGGAAAGTGCTGCTTTATTTTCGGAATTAAACTGCCTTGCGGGAAGCCTGGGGTCTCGGTTGCTTTTTCTCAGAGAGGCACCACCCCCCCGCCCCCATCAAGATGAGGGGCGTGCAGCCTCTTCTCAGCAGTGATTCATAGGCCTTCCTTGCACTTTTTTCAAATAATTCACCCAGCCTCTTCCTTTCCTGATAGCCCTGGCTTTCCCCACAACCAAATGATGTGTAATCACCTTGAAAAGAAATATAAAACAAACAGTTATCTGCAGCTCTGACTCAAAGAACTGGATTCTATGGAAATTACAGGCTTTCTTTCTGATTGTGCAGATGTGACTAGGAATCCCTGCCACAGCTAATGCAGAGGGGACTGGCCTCCGGGAGCACGGCCGTGCCAGTGTGTGGGTGGCCCTGGGCAAAGCCAGCCCCTTCTGGGTAGGCCTGGCTGGGTCTGAGTCCCTGAGCAGGAGGCCCTGCTGATGCCTGACCACTTAACGGTGACAATATATAATTAGTAAACAAAGCCTCAGCAGCCCCCCCCACCACACCCTGCACTGTGCCTGCATTCCCACAGCCACAGTTGTCACAGTTGTGCTGTGGCCCCCCATTCCTGTGGCTGTGACCACTTCCACTGAGGGCCTGGCTCTCCCAGCGGCCCTGCTTGGACACAAACAAGCTGGCCTTTGATGACAGGAAGTGAGTACAGTTTTATCTTGGTTCTGTGGGACGTTACCTCCTTCTTCGTGGATCAGCAGTTGCTTTCAAAATACTAGGAATCGCCATTATTATTATTTTACCTTACAGGGTTATTGTGTGCCCTAATTAATTTAGCCAAGGCTCTCAGAAAGCAGTAAATGCAGAGTGGCCTTATTAGGCCTCATTTTAAAAAGCACTTTAACAACCCCGGGCAGCAGGGCTGATGAGAAGTGCTACTTATCTTGACGCTTATGCATGTTCCTTCTTCTTAACGGGTTCTCACAGGGCTTTTCCGTCCCTCTGATGAATATGCACTGGTTCCAAATGAATCATACTGAAAATTAGGCAGGGAGGTGATTTTATCTTTAAAGTAGATCAATTCTAGTTTCTAATGAAGGAAAAAGAAATAATTTCCTGGTAACAAGGAGGGAGACACATAGCCTGCGTTTGGGAGAGAGATGGGACAAGTGCTTGGGTTTCCAAGTTTAATTAGAAAATGTCTGCCTAAAAGAAACACCCGTTTGGAAGCTTGCTCACAGCCTGGGGCTCTTGTTTCAAGCCATTTTCATTTCTTCTCTCTCCTTTCCCTTCCTCATTTCGTCTCTCTCTCTCTCTCTCACACACACACACACACACACACACACACACACACACACAATCAGTGCGAAATATAGAACAGGCCAAGGGATGAGTCTTTACAAGACGCATTAGTACATCTTGGGTGGTGCAGAAAGGCAAGGATTACAAAGACACGGGATGGGTTGGCAGAAGACTTGCCTGGCCCCAGCCCTGCGGATTCCACATTCTTCCCCCAGGGTAGCAGCCCTGGGTGCCTGCAAGCCCATACAGCCAGCAGCCCCGGAGGTCACCAAGTGCCTTGGAAGCCCAAGCGTTTTTCTGGAAGCCTGTCCAGTCCGTACCTCTGTCGCTCAGGATGTACCAGGATGTGCCAAACTCTTAACTCTGTTTGACAGTTTTAAAATCACTGTTTACATGCGCTTTTAATTTTTATTTAACAAAGGCATAAATACTTTATAATTAAAGACCAGTGGGTGATTAAAAACCGTTTTATTGATGGCTAGCAAACACAAAGAAGGGCTGATATAAATCTTTACGAGCTCTGCAAGGACCAGCTGCTTGCCGGCAATCCCTCCTCTCCTGAAGCAGCATGTCTCTCACTTTCTCCCAACTTTGTTTTGGCCTCGTAATTCTATCCTGTTTACACAATTGCTCATCCTTTATCCCCCTGTTTTTGATTACCAACTGGTGTTTATTTTGAATGTAGTTACTGGCCAATTAAATAAAAATTAACTACATTTAGAGACAGGGTGCCTGATTATTGGATTAGTGCTTCTTCCTTTGGCAAATATTCATTCTTCTTTAGGCTGTTCTGAGAACAGAAATCCCAAAGGCAAAGTCCAGCACCCTTTTTGCCAAAGTTTCTTGGGACAACTATCTTCGAGACCCAGAGTTGTAGGAGGTAGCGATGGGATGCGCTGGTCACCCATTAGGACCCAGAGCAAGCTGGGCCGTAACCAGAGCTGTTTCCTGTTGTGATTCCGTTAAACCATTTCTGATTCAAGACAGACTCTCCTACCAGAAGGTCAGGTTTATTTCACTGAAGAAAAGGAAAAATACCCATCTTCTGCTGGTCTTTGTTTTTCAGGACAGCTGGGATGCATCTTCCTTTCCACCCAAACACTAAACACTGCTCGCTTGGGTGAAGGAGAGGCTGGCTCCCTTCCTGGGCTGGGCGGAATCCGAGGGCTAAATCAGTCAGCTTCAGGGAGCAGCAGAGCTGAAGGCTTCCTCCTTTCCAAATCAGACCCGTTGTGCTAATCACCTAGATAATCTGATATGGATATTATTTATTCTAAAATAAGAACAAGAAGCACATCTGTGACAGAAGTCATTAGTCCAAGACTTCTTCAGTCTCAATATGTGCTTCTATAGATGGCATACATGTACATAGATTCTATATGGGTGTATCTCAAGTTGTATCACCTCCCCATCAGGAAACATCTTCTCCTGTCTTTGCCTGACATAAAGCTACCCGTCCTTCAAGGTTCAGCTCAGGCCATCTTTTCCCTGGGACAATGAGTCAAGTCCTAATTCTATCACTTAATAGCTGTGTGGCCCTTGGTTAACCAGCGGAAGTACTCTACTTCTCATTTTCCTAATATGGAAAATGGGGAATTATGGATAAGATCAAAAAGTTTAATAAGTGTGAAGATATCATTAATTTCTACACAGACGTGAGGTACCATTATTATTCCACTATGCCTTTTTATTATGATTGCATCTTACAATACTATTTGGGGCACTCACTATCTCCTATCTCACATTATCACTTAACTGTTCCTGATATGCCTGCCTATTCTCTTTAATTAGGTTGTAAACTTTTAGAAAGTAAATAATAAAAAGTAGATTTACCTAAAAGAATCATTCAACCTTGTTTATAACAGTAAAAAGTGGAAAATTGCCTAAAAGGAAAATTGAAAAAGATTGAGATCAGTTAAATAAAGTATATAACATAATGCTTTTTGGCCATTAAAATGAAAGGAAGGGCTTGGTTCTGCGATGTAGAGAGCTAGAAGGAGCATCACTCTCATCCTTACAAGGCAAGTAACTGGATTAATTTCAAATTTGTCATAGACTGTCAGAGAGCTGAAGTGACAGAGCAAGCAACAGATCCCAAACCTAAGAAGAGATAATGTTTGCAGAGAGAAGGATAATACTAAGTACTCACTCAGGGTGGATGCCACAGGACACCAATAAGAAGAATTAGATTAAAATAGCTGATAAACTGTTGAAGACTGAATATGGGATGAGAGGCAAGTATGACATCCTTGGGGGCCACAGAGTTGGGGGAGTCTGCACTTCTTTCAGGTTTTTCCCACAACCCCAACAATTGCTCAGAGAAAAGGCTGGATATATCTCTTAGGTGGGCTCATCATGCTGCAGATCTAGGAGACTGGTAGAGCAGCTCTGTGGGAGGAGCAAGAAACTCCAGCTGGATCCATTGCTCTCATCTCCAAGAGGCAAAATCAGCCTTAATCTGTAGAGTGAGAACCCACCAAGAACTTCTACCCTAGGGCATTGGTGAAAACTCCTGGTACCTTGGTGAAAGGAACCAAGGGGAAAAAAAATCAAGGAGGGACAGGATTATACACTGGGCCCACAATACACCTCAGGTAGAGACAAGAGAACTGAGAGACATACCCCTGCCCTAACCCAGAGATACAGTACCTGCCTCAAACTGAGGCTTATTCAAAACACAAAGAATAAACTCCTACATTACCTCTCCCCAACTGTCAAGCTAACAAGCTTCAAATAACAAATAGCAGAATCCTACCAAGAGAGGGATGAGAGACAAACAAGAGCACATAAAGAAACTCTGTAAGATACAATGTAAAGAGTAGACCTAAAATTCAGAATCAAACAGCTAGTGGTCTGGTAAATTCACTTCCATCCATCCAAAATGCAAGATACCTCTTGTAGGATATCAGATACCTCTGGAGGAATTTCAGGCGTTGAGGATAAACATAGCAATCCAAACCCAGATTAATTCATGCCACTACATTAAAGGTGTAGCAGAGGAAAGGCTAAAAAATTATTAAGGCTAAAAAGCTATTAGCCTATACAAGATGGCTGGCTTTCAACAGAAAATTACAAGGCATATAAAAAGGCAAGATATGGCTATTGGCTTCCAAAGAGACGAAGTAATCATCAGAACCAGATACAGATATGATAGACAAGTTGAAATTCACTGACAGGAAGGTTTTTAAAATTTATTTATTTATTTTGGGAAAGAGAGACAGGGACAGAGGGGCAAAAAGAGAGGGGAAGAGAGAGGGAAGCCCAAGCAGGCTCTGAGCCAACAGCACAGAGCCCAATGCAGGGCTTGAACCCACAAACTGTAAGATCATGACCTGAGCCAAAACCAAGAATAGGATGCTTAACAGACTGAGCCACCCAGGTACCCCTGATGGGAAGTTTTAAATAAGTATGATTAATATGTTAATGGCCCCAGTAAAAAAAATAAAAGTGGGCAACATGGAAGATCAGATGGGTAATTTCAACAGAGAGACAAAAATCTATTTAAAAAAGTGCTGGAAATGAAAGCCATAATAATGGAGATAAAGAATGCTTTTGAGAGTTTCATTAATGGACTCAGAAAGATGAGCACCAGTGAACTTGAAGGTAGGTCAATATAAATGACCAAAACTGAAATACAAAGGAAAAAAAGAGTGGGAGGAAAAACAGAACATAATAAGAGTTTCAGGATATTATTAAACATTCTAACATATGCATAATTAAAATCTTAGAAGTAGAAGGAAAGAGAGGAATACAATATCTGAAGAATAATGACCAAGACTTACCTAAATTTAATGTTAGATCCAAGGAGCTCAGAGAACACAAAGTAGGATGATACCACACACACACACACACACACACACACACTCCTTGGTAATATATCATATTCAAAATCAGCTGTAAAACATTAACACAGAGAAAACATTAAGGGCAGCCAGAGAATAAAGAAATTGCATATTGTGGAACAAAGAGAAGGGTTGGAACAGACTTCTCAGAAAAAAATGTAAGCCAGAAGAGAGTGAAGTGACATCTTCAAAGTCCTGAAAGAGGAAAAAAAAAAAAAACCAAACCCAGAATCCTACACCTAGGAAAAATATCTTTCAAAAAGAAAGAGAAGTAAAAGACTTTTTCAGACTAACAAAAAACTGAGAGAATTTCTTACCAGAAGACCCACTCTATAAGAAATGTTAAAGGAAGTTCTTCATACAGAAAGAATATGCTACCAGACTGAAACTTGGATCTACCCAGAGATGTGAGACCTTGGAAATATAATAAAAAAATAAAGGTAAAAGAAAATTCATTTCTTTTCTTATTTATGATTGCTCTAAAAGATGTTTTTCACTGTTGAAGACAGTGATAGTGGCAGTGTACTCTGTTTATGGCATATGTAAAAATGAAAGATATGAAAACAAGAGCACAAAGACGGAAGGGAGGAATTGGGAATATACTGTTGCTAGGTCCTCATACAACACAGGAAAAGTATGATATTTGAAGGCAGACTCGGATTAATTAAAGATGTGTATTGTAAGCTCCAGAGGAACTACCAAAAATATGTTTAAAAGAGTAATGAGTAGGGGCGCCTGGGTGGCTTAGTCGGTTAAGCGTCCGACTTTCGCTTAGGTCATGANAAAATAAAAAATAAAAGAGTAATGAGTAATAAGTCAATAGGGAAGATAAAGTGGAATAATAAGAAATTCTCAATGAGCACAAGAAAACACAGGAAAAGGAAAAAAGGAAACAAAAGACAGATGGAACATGTGAACTCACCTTAATTATAAAGACAGATTGGTTAAAAGTAAAGGATAAAGAATATGCCATGCAAACCCTAAAGAGAAAAAGCTGGTATAGCTATGTTATCAAAGTACACATTAAAATGAGATCTCTTTTTAAGGATAAAGCGGTATAATACATAATGATAAAGGGTTTAGTTTTCTAAGAGAATATAACCAACCAATTTTGGATGCAACTAACAGCAGAGTTTCGATAGACATGAGGCAAAAAGGGATAGAACAAAAAGGAGAAATACTCAAGTATCTCTCAGTAAGGGGAGCCTGGGGGGCTCAGTCAGTTCAACACCCAACTCCTGGTTTTGGCTCAGGTCATGATCTCACAGTTCGTGGGTTTGAGTCCTACATTAGTCTTTGCACTGACAGCATGAAGCCTGCTTGGGATTCTCTCTATCCCTCCTCTGCCCTTTTCCACGCCCCCTCAAAAATAGATAAATAAAGTTCAAAACTTTAATGTTTTTTATTCATTTCTGAGAGAGAGAGAGAGTGTGAGCAGGGGAGGGTCAGAGAGAGAGGGAGACACAGAATCTGAAACAGGCAGCAGGCTCTGAGCTAGCTGTCAGCACAGAGCCCGACATGGGGCTTGAACCCACGAACCGTGAGATCATGACCTGAGCCGAAGTCGGACACTTAGCTGACTGAGCCAGCCAGGCGCCCCTAAAACTTTAAACCTATAAAAAACCCACAATTATTTCTTGGTAATTAATAGAAGAAGCAGAATGATAATAGTTGTGGAAATAGAAGCCCTGACAATGGTCTCCTTACCTAGGCCAAGCTGACATATATAGAACACTCCACCAAACAGCAGCAGAATACACTTTTATTTCAAGGGCACATGAGACATTCATCAACATATGCCACAGTTTGTGAAATAAAACAAAGTTAGAAGAATAGAAACCATTCAAAGTATGTTCTCAAACTGCAATGGAATTAACTAGAAATCATTAACAGAAAGATATTTGGGAAATTCCCAAATATCAGAAATTAAACAATTCTCTCCTGATAATCTATGAACCAAAGAGAAATCTCAAGGGAAATTAAAAACTATTTTTAACTGAAAGAAAATAAAAATTCAACATATCAAAATCTGTGCAATTCAGCTAAAGTAGTGGTGCAAGAGATATTTTGGCATTAAATGCTTAGAAGAGAAAAAGGTTTCAAAATCAATTATTTAAGCCTTCATCTTTAGAAACTAGAAAAAGAAGAGCAAAGTACACACAAGTTACACATAAGCTAAGGAAAGAAAGTAATAAAAATTAAAACAGAAAACAATAAAATTAAAACAGAAAACAATAAGGAAATTTTAATAAAACCAAAAGCTGATTCTTTGAGAGGACTGGTAAAATTGATAAACCTCTAGTCAAACTGACCAAGGAAAAAAGAGAAAAAATGTAAATTACCAATGCCAGGGACAAAAGAAGGGATATCATTATAGACCCCCTAAAATATTAACAAGTCTATAAGAGTATATCATTAACAGCTTTATACCCAGAAATTTGACAATTCATATAAATTGGATTCCTTGAAAGAAACAAATTACTAAAGCTCACTCAAGAAGAAATAGATAAACTGATAGTCTAATATCTATTAAAGAAATTTCATTTATACTTTAAACACCTTCCACAAAGAAATCTCCAGGCCCAAAAGTTTTTACTGTTGAACTCCACCAAACTTTGAAATAATATCAATTCAGCACAACTGTCTTCAGAAACTAGAAGAGGAGGAAATCTTCTCAACTCATTATATGACAGTGGATTATCCTAATACCAAAGCCAAACATGGCTATCATGAGAGAAAAAGAAACCTATAGAATAATATTCCCCATTAACATAGATGAAAACACCCTTAAACTCCTTACCAAAATGTAGGCCAATTTAAAGCAGCATATAAAAAGGATAATCATGACCAATGGCATTGATCTCAGGAATGTAAGACTGGTTCAACATTTGAAAATCAATCAATGTAAGTTACCAACTTAAAAACTAAAAAAATAGATTCAGAACAAGCATTTAACAAAATTCTACCCTCGCTCATGATTAAAACTCTCAGCAAAGCAGTAGCAGAAACTTCCTTAACCTAAAAAGAGACATCTACAAGAAACCAACAGCGGATATCATACTTAATAGTATCATAATTATCATGAAACCAACAGCGGATATCATAATTAATAGTAAAAGACTGAGCACTTTCCCCCTAAGACAAGGGAGAAGTCAAGGATATATATTTTCTTTCACTATTCTTAGTTAACACAGTACTGGAAGTCCTAGCCATTACAATAAGATAAGACATGGAAATAAAAGGCTCTCTGCATAGATGACATGTAAATATTCCCAAAGAATCCATACAAAAGCTCCTAGTACTAATAAGTCTAATAAAGACTCAGGATATGATATAAAGTTAGTGCATACAAATCAATGATATTTCTATATACCAGCACTGAACAATTGAAATTCAAAATTAAAATAACAATAGTATTTACAATAGCACCAAAAAATGCCTGACTTAGGTATTACTCCAAAAAAAAAAAAAAAAAAGACAAAGAAGAAAAGCTAAAGATGTTGGAAGCTGCAAAGAACAAAACACTAAAGAAAAAAATCTAGGAAGACTCAAATAAATGGAGAAATAGACTATGTTAATGGATTAGAAGACCAGTATTATTAAGATGTTAAGTTTCCCCAATTTATTGTATAGATTCAATGAAATTACAATCAAAATTTCGGCAGGCTTATGTACAGATAGTGAACCTAAGCCTGTATTTCATATGTCATGTAAAAATTAACTCAGAGTGCATCATAGATCTAAACTCTTAAACAGAGAAGCATAAAACTTCTCAAAGAAAACATAGGAGAAAAATGACATGCATGATCTTGAGTTAGGCCAGATTCTGAACAAAGTCATTTTTATACCCCAGGGAATATTTGGCAATGTCTGAAACATTTTTGGTTGTCATAAATGGGGGTGGAGGTGGGCTTAGGGGTGGGAGGTAGAGGCCAGGGATGTTGCTAAACATTCTGAGTGCACAGGACAGTCCCCATCCCCAATGAAGAATTATTCAGTCCAAAATGTCAATAGTGCTGACATTGAGAAATCCTGAATTAGGCAAAGTTTTTAGATATGACAACAAAACCACAATCCACGAAAGAAAAAAATTGATATATTGGACTGTATTAAAATTTTATTTTATTTTATTTTATTTTTTGACTATTAAAAATTTTAAAAATGAGGGGTACCCCTCTGTCTCAGTTGGTAGAACATGCAACTCATGATCTCCGGGTTATGAGTTGAAGCCCCACATTGGTCAAAGAGCTTATTTTAAAAAGTGGGGTATTTTTCCTCTGTAAAAACTTCTGCCTTTTTGATTAAAAGTATGAGAAGAAAAGCAAACTGGGAGGAGATATTTTTAAATCACATCTGACAAGGAACTTGTGTCCAGAATATACAAAGAACTCATAAAAGTCAACAGTCAGAAAATAACCCAATGTTTAAAAACAGGGAAAAGATCTGAACAGATATCTACCAAAGGACATATCCAGACACAAAATAAGCATAAGAAAAAATGCTCCATATCATTATTCATTAGGGAAATATAAATTAAAACCATAGTAAGATAACACAATATGCCAATTTGAACGTAAAAACCTGGGAATACCAACTGCTGGCGAAGCTGTGGAATAGCTGGAACTCTTGTATATTTCTGGCGTAGATGCCGAAGGGTGAAAAAGCAAAATGGTCCAGCCACGTTGGGAAACAGTTTGGCCATTTCTTATAAAGTTAAACATATACCTCCCATAGGATCCCGCAATCCTATTCAGAGGCATGTAGGAAAAAAAAAAAAAGAAGGAAAGAAAAGAAAGCATGTTCACACAGAAACCTACTAGTAAATATTCAGAGCCACTGTAAAAACTGGAAACAACCGGGGGCACCTGGGTGGCTCAGACAGTTAAGCATCTGACTTCGGCTCAGGTCATGATCTCATGGTTTGGTGGGTCGGGCTCTGTGCTGACAGCTCAGAGCCTGGAGCCTGCTTTGGATTCTGTGTCTCCCTCTTTCTCTACCACACCCCCGATGTCTCTATGTCTCTCTGAAATGAATAAATATTAAAAAAAAATTTTTTTAATTGGAATCAACTTAGATGTATCACAAACTGTAGTGCAACCATTTAATAGAATGCTACCGGCAATAAAATAGAATGAATGATTGTTCACCAAACAAAATGCATGAATCTTACCTGCCTGTTGCAAAGTGAAAGAAGCCTGACCCAGAATTGTTTGATTCTATTCACATGACACTATGAAAAGGGCATAATCATAGAGAGGAAAGCAGGGGAGTCAGTTGACAGATCAGGGGGTGGGGCGTGGGTTGTCTATGAAGGAGTAGCAGGGAACTTTGGGGTAATGACTTGTTGTGTATAGGGCTGTGGTTTATAGTACCACTCTATGCATTTGTCAAAATTGATAGAACTGTACATGTGGGGGGAAAAAACCCTACCAGGAGGGGAGAAAAGATGGAATGCAGATTGTGACAGATACATTTAACTTATTACAGATTAATCACATGAGCACACAAAGCGATGGGGAAGAAAGGAGCTGACCTCAGTAACTTTGGAAAACAGCACTTTGATTTGATATAAAGCTCAAGTAGCCAGCAGATAGATACTGCACGTCTGTTGTTTCTCACGAGGGGGATCGATTAGAATTTCTGATACGTGTTTTGTATATTTGGATTAAACAAAAAACTAAATATATTGTAGAAACTGACAGCCAGATTTGTCACTATAGCAGGAAGAAGTGACATAGAAGAAAATAGTAAGGCTCGAAGGACTCCTGTGGTGCTCAGTTGGATTCAGAGATATCCAAACAGGCACATGTTTTAGACGTTAAATTAAAAAATAAGTATATACAGATAAGTTAGTACAGAATTATAGATAAGTATGTATGCATGAGTTAGTTATCTACACACACACACACACGCACACACACACACAACATCCTAGCTCTATCCACTGAGAGGAATTAGAAACAATCACAAGGAGAACACCTAACCCCCAATGGTATTGGTTTCTGAATATTATCATACTCCAATAAAAAGAATCACAGATCCTTGCAGAACTGTTTTATTCCAGGGCAGGGCAGTGGAAATAAACATAAGCCTAAACATAAGCATTTTGTGATGTTTGTTTGAATGTAAGGAAACACTTAAAAAAGAAAAGGCATATTAAAAATGCACAGGAAGGGGCGCCTGGGTGGCTTAGTCGGTTAAGCGTCTGACTTTCGCTTAGGTCATGATCTTGGCGGTTCGTGGGTTCGGGCCCCGCGTCGGGCTCTGTGCTGACTGCCAGCTCAGGGCCTGGAGCCTGTTTCAGTCTGTGACTCCCTCTCTCCCTGACCCTCCCTGCTCACGCTGTCTCTCTCTACTAGAAATCAATAAAAATAAAAAAAAATAAAAATAAAAATGCACAGGAATCTGAAAGAGCTACCAGTAACCAAAGCTGGAAAAATGTGAGCATCAAAATAAAAAACAATAGTACAATATGAGAGTATGACAAAAAGAATAAATGTCCATGAGTCCACATAAATAAAAATAAACAATTAAATAGATACATGGGAGAGAAGGGACAGCTCTTTTTTAGAGAAGAATACCAATTAATAAACATAGAAGGCATGAGGGAAATAAAAACTCACTAATATGACAGATACCACAGTAATAATTGCAGGCAAGATCCACCAGTGTATGCTAAAAAGAGAGGGCAAATGTTTAAGTACAGCCAAGATATTTTCATACTGTCCAAGTACCTTTGTACTTGTTTTTCAACTCTTCTTTGACTCCAAAATTATTTTGGAATAAAAATTTGAAAAAATTAAGGGCCATAAAAATATTTAGTAACATGTAAAGATATTTATAATGTATTAAGTTTTAAAAAGCAGTATGATTCCAATTTAGTGCACCCCCAAACACACACACACACACACACAAAACCAAAATTTGAGACATAGCTATCTCTTGTTGGTGGCAATATAAGTAATTTGTTTTACGTTATTGTTGTTAATATTATTGTTACCAATTATCAGTGTTTTCTAAAAGTTTCTGCAATGACTATGCATTAATATTGGAATAAAAATATTTAAATCACTTTTTGATGGATGTGTTACATATCTTCTGTATTTTATATTGTGTTGAAAATAATAGTGGATATTGTCAAAGTGAATTCTTGAATTGAAGCATAGTCTTGCTATTTATTCCCTTTTGCAAAACAGAGAACTATCTCCTTAATTTATATTTATAAATAGCATCTTAATGCTCCGTACAAAATACTCAGTAATAGTTGAATTTTAATTTTTTATTATGTTTATTTACTTCGAGAGAGAGAAAGAGAGAGAGACAGAGTACAAGTAGGGAAGGAGCAGAGAGAGAAACACAGAATCTGAAGCAGGCTCCAGGCTCTGAGCTGTCAGCATGGAGCCCGACATGGGGCTCGAGCCACAAGCCATGAGATCATGACTTGAGCCGAAGTCAGACACCCAACCAAATGAGGTACCCATGTATCCCAGTAATAGTAGGATTTTAAATGTAAGTTTTGCTGTATTCACATGAGTATAAAATGGAGTACAGCTGAAAAAATAAATAAAATATACATACCATATGATATATAGAAATAACAGAAAACATTTAGAGGTGAATATGTAACAGCATATGGTGTACTAGGCGCTATTCTAAGCACTTTACATACATTAACTTATGTAATCCTCACTACAACTCAAAGGTGGTGGGGGGGCGGGTAGTACTCTTATCCCCGTTTTATAGATAGAGATCCAAGGCATAGAGCTTAAGTAATTTGCACAAAATCATGCTGCTGGCAAGCAGTAGGCAGCAATATAAAATACTTCTATGTTCATTATCATTTTACTTAAGTAACTCATTGAGTCAGGTATCATTACCCCAATTAACAGATACAGAATCTGAGCTCTGAGAAGTGATTAGCCCAGCTAAAAGTGACAGAGCGAGGACCCTTGATCTCAAAACTCATGCTTTTTCAGCAATAGCATGCTGCCTCATGCATTAACATAAAGTGGGCAAACCCAAACAGGAAATTACTAGAGAACTGTCAAAACAAATCCCCAGTGGAGAATTCCAAACGTGGATTAGTTCTTTCTCAAGTCGGCTTAAATTTCACACCATCCACCTGCATGGTTTTTTCTTCCCTACCAGCAGAGAATGGTGACGTGTCTTATTTTCTGGTTCAAATCAGAGAAGTTTGGAATACTATAATCTCCAGTGAAGCTACATATTTGTTTACAGAGATTTTCTTTTTCTCCTTTAAATTAAAGAGGCAGTGAATGGTATAGTCTTGCCTCTCTTCCTAGGACTCTGAGAAAGTCATTGTGGGCATTCTCAGGCAAAAGGAAAGTAACTTCATTTTTAGAAAGTAATGCCCTGTTGACAAGTTGGCAGGACTAGCCTTGTTTGGAAAAGAATGTGAAGAAACCCTGAAAGATAATTAGTGTGTGGTAACCTAACTGCACACAGCGGGGCTCTAGCGTGCCTGACAGAGGCAGATGTGGCCACCCAGTTCATTAACACTGTATAGTTTATTTCTAGTGGGGCAATCAGAGAAGGCTCTAGAACCTGGATAGAACTCAAAATAGACTCTGATCTCAGCAACAGTGGGATAGATCTAAGCCACCACCTTGGGCTCGGAGATTAGACTAGAATTCCTCATAAATCTATTTGCTTTTCTTTGACAATCATCTCAAGGTTGCCCATTGGGATGGAGGAGAGTAATGACACAGATGGCGAAAATAAAGGAGAACCTTTTTTGAAGGATTTTATTTTTAAGTAATGTCTACACCCGATATGGGGCTTGAACTCACAACCCTGAGATCAAGAGTTGCATGTTCCACTCACTGAGTCAGCCAGGAGCTCCTAAAGGAGAATTTTAAAACTAGCTTTACAATGCACCATACAATGTTTCCATCATGAGGCTTACCTTTTAACTTATATTTTGCTTAAGTATCAATTAAAATCACACGTGTTTCCGATTTTACAGAGTGAATAAATTTTAGTATAATTGCTTATCAAGTGGTTATCTGTTAATGTAATTCTATTCTGCTAATGACTTCTTTTAATAAAATTGAAGTTATGTTTCACTGGAGGGAGAAAGTAGCTAAGTAGGACTGGTATTTTTGTATTTTAATATGCTATAAAGCATTTTTAAAATGTCCATTACTCTCTTATCCCTATATTCCCACACCTGCTTTTTTGTTCTCCCTTCCATTCCTTAGACCAAGGAAATCCTTTGATAGATCTCTTTCTGCCTCTGTATGTATGCCTCTGTACGTCTAATAGAGCTAGAAAGCACTACCACATATAGCCAATAGGTGCTCTAAAATATGAGGGGCCCTAACCTGGTATATCCATTTACTGATTCTCCAGTGCAGATAGGTGCTACATTCAATAAGTTCATTGGCCTGAGAATCAGATGAATTTGTTTATAATACTACACTTGAAATATACACATATATGTGTGTATATATATATGTATATAAATGTTTTCAAGTGTGTACATAAATGTGTGTATATATGTATGTATACACACATATATACATATATGTGTGTATATATGTATATATGTATATTTATATATATGTATATATGTATATTTTTATATATATGTATATATATATGTGTGTGTGTGTATATATATATATTTTTTTTNTAATACAAATATAATACAAATACACACACATATGTGTGTGTATATATATGTATATAAATGTTTTCAAGTGTGTACATAAATGTGTGTATATATGTATGTATACACACATATATACATATATGTGTGTATATATGTATATATGTATATTTATATATATGTATATATGTATATTTTTATATATATGTATATATATATGTGTGTGTGTATATATATATATATTTTTTTTTTTTTTTTAAAGGGGGCATCTGGGGGGCTAAGTCGGTTAAACATCCAACTTCGGCTCAGGTCATGATCTCACGGTTCATGGGTTTGAGCCCCGTGCCGGCCTCTGTGCTGACGGCTAGCTCAGAGCCTGGAGCCTGTGTCAGATTCTGTGTCTCCCTCTCTCTCTGACCCGCCCTTGCTCATGCTGTCTCTCTCTCTCTCTCTCTCTCAGAAGTAAATAAAACATTAAAAAAATATTTATAATGCAACACTTGTAGTGTGTATTCTCTGATCCTAGCAACTGATGGCGAGTGAAGCAGTTGAACATTATGCTGAGCAAACAGGGAAAGCCAAGCTGTTGTTAAATATTTTCCAAAAGTCTCTTTCTATGTGGCTAATCAGCCAACAGATAAACAAGTGACTTTGAGTCTTTTTCTTTTTTTAAATTAAATAAGAACAAAATTTTTCCTAGATTGCATGCATAGCCCATCAGAGCAACATGGAGCTACTTGCTAAATGCCTGTAACCCCTGTCTTTAGCAGAGAAAGAGAACACATGAAGCTTTTGTTTATTGCTGCGGGTCAATGTGGCATGTCACTGAGCTGATCAATGCCACTGTGTGTCTTGGAGAGAACTCCAGACTTTCAGCAAAGGATTGCTGTATCTTGCCAGGATTTTGTGTTGAGCCCTTATGTACTTTTTCTTTCTACCTGCCTTCTCCTGACTATAAGAATGGAATAAGCTGGCTTAACTACACTCCTGCATCTATTATTTTATGGAGCAGGCAAAATCATTGTGAGTCCTCTCTCCTACCCTTCCGGAGAATAAGGAACCAAAATCCCCAACATAAAGCTTATTGCTGGTTCCATGCCCAGCATGGCTTCTTTTCTCTAGTGAACTTGAGTAGCTCAGTGAGAATGAGACATTACCCAAAGCCAACTCCATTCAGCAAATGGCGCGGGCTTCCTGGCCTCATTTCCCCAGCTCTGGAGCTCATCACGCCATAAACCACAGGGACTTTGTAGGCTTGTTATGGTATTAGCAGCATATGGAGAATACTCATGGAACTCACATGCAGAATGTGTGATGTCAGACCAGTTTACATGAGTCCAAATTTTGTGCAGCTGTTAGACTCAGATGTTTCATTTCATTTTTTATGTCAGCACCATCCCAATAAATCCACTGATCCTGAGACTGAAAAGTAAAGAGGGTTCTGTGTGCTCACATGTGTTTTGGAGCTGCAGAACTCTGCACCACATCTGCACGGACCTGCTCTCACTACCAGGGTAGTCGCATCAGAGCCTCAGCTCCTGTTCTCCTAACAGAAGGGCAAGCATGGCTGTAGAAATCAATATAAAAGCAGATACAAAAGGGCAGCAGCCTTCACATAAATGAGAAACTATTCTTTAGGATCAGTAGATCCTTGCATGGGCACCTGGGTGGCTCAGTCGGTTGAGTGTCTGACTTTGGCTCAGGTCATGATCTCACGGTTTGTGGGTTCGAGCCTCACGTCAGGCTCTGTGCCGACAGCCAGCTCAGAGCCTGGAGCCTGTTTCAGGTTCTGTGTCTCCCTCTCTCTCTGACTCTCCCCTGCTCATGCTGTCTCTCTCTCAGAAATAACTAAAACATTAAAAAAATTAAAAAAATAGATTCTTGCAAAGGGAAATTTCAGGAAAGACATTGCAGTTTCTTCAGAAGGCACTTGATAAAAACCATGCACCAAAACTAATTAGTTTCTGACAAGGAAATGTGTTTGCTAACAAGTGTCCCTGACTCTGCCTCTCAGAGAATCAGCAAGCCTGACTTGGGTTTGCCTTAGTCAGAGTAAGATGAATCACTGTCTTTCACCAGTAAAGGAAAACCTTCAAAGGTTGCCACCCAAATAATGCTGATTTTCAAAAATAAATAGTTCTCAACATTTCCTTGGAATTAAGCATAGAAGACTACATGTATTTTTTTAAATGCCTGAATTTTTAGATTTATATATGGTATTTATGACTCCTCATAATATGACTACATGTGTTATTTAAAAATAAATGCTGAGAACTGTGGATTTCCTGTGATTCATTTTGTATACGTTGTGGCTCTTCATGGTTTGGTGAAAAAACAGAACCTTGGAGATTAAAAGAGAGCGAGAGAGAGAGCGAGAATTCTCTGTTTTTTCTGGACTGGTGCAGGCACAGTTTCTGGGCCTAAGTGAAGAACTGATAGAAGGTTTATTTCTCCTCCTTGCCCCATCCTCATCACTCTGCTCTAAGGATTTTCACAGCTTCATCTCCATGCCTTGTGATGTGGTGGAGAAAAGCTCTGCAAAAGCTTAGTGGCCTGTGGGAAAGTGGCTCTTGCATAAGAAACGTTTGCAGAATTGCTTGTTTGACTTCTCTCCCCCATTCATCATGTTCTGCTGTATGGATTTTTTAAATTCAGAAAAAAACCCCAAAATCAAAACTACTCTAGTTTTCTTCTGAAGAAGAGAAAAACATTCAGCTGCAACACGCTGTGAACATTTTAGGGCCTGCTTCTCATTCCAGATGCATGGCGTGCCTAGCTGCTTAAGACTGAAAATCCCCTGCCGTGCTCCCTAAGCAGGCACAGAGAGCAGATTTCGTGAGCTCCTGGGCACAGTTCAGACTCTAGCTCTTAATGCTCAGTCATTAAAATTACTATAGGGGATAATACTCTATTGGGTGTTATTTGGGAAGATCACACTGAGCAGCATCTTCCTAAATATGGTTTGGAAAGGACTGGATCTCACTTTAGCAACAAGGATAGGGGGTGCTTGGAATGGGGCTTAATCACTTTGGTTTGGAAGATGCTGCTCTTTGAGCAGAAAGCTTTGCTCCATTGCACCATCAGCTTCAATGATTCTGGAAACTCTATGGACCTGGAAAGAGATGTTAAAGGGTTCATGGTCCTTTTGGAAATTCAGAGCTGGCTAGGGGCAGTTGGGTGGCTCAGTCAGTTAAGTGTCTGACTTTGGCTCAGGCCATGATCTCACCGTTCATGAGTTCAAGCCCCACATCAGGCTCTATGCTGACAGCTCAGAGCCTGGAGCCTGCTTTGGATTCTGTGTCTCCCTCTCTCTGCTCCACCTCCACTCATGCTCTGTCTCTGTTTCTCTCTCTCTCTCTCAAAAAAAAAAAAAACCCCACACATTTAAAAAGTTAAAAAAAAAAAAAAGAAATTCAGTGCTGGCTAGATGTTTTATATAAACCAGGCTAGGTGAGTCATGTAGTAGCACGTGGTAGATAAGCAATTGCTGGAAATTCTCATCTAAGAAGGTCAGAAGATTTGCATGAAGGCCTGGTGGCAATTGTAGCAACCGTACAAACTGCTCAAGTGTGAACGTTAAACTTTGTGAAACGTTCAGCTCTTGGTGAATGAGACCCTTCTGAATTTTTTGCTCACTTTTTGATGACTCATCCCTTTTAAGACTAAGCTGTCATCATTCTCTTAACAGTCACATTGTTTTCCCTGTGATAAATATATATTCATTTAATGAGGACATGTAGGAATTTGCAGCTTGAAATAAATCTTTTGGAGAAAAAAATCTGTACAGTATGCCTGATTTCTGGAGGTGATTTTATTCCTATATTACTGCTTTGTTCTTGTATCTCTTACTGTCAAACCCTCTTGCCCTTAAAAGATCACTCATTTTTTAGTTGAATTAATCCACTAACTCTTTGCTTACAGAGAATCCTCCAGGCTGTGCCAACCCAGGGAATAAGAGACTCAATATCTGATATTTAAACATACATAACAGCACATAAAAGTTATAGGTGGTAGTCCACCTATTGGAGGTAGTCAACCTCCTTTTAAATGCCATCATTGACTAAATGTGCAGCTTATATGTCTGGTAATCTAACTCACAGTATTAATTTCAAGTATTTGATGTATTTTTCCTTAGAATTATACTTGGCTGTCAGTTTTCAAGTACGAATTTTTGGTTTAGAAATATGGTCACTGGAGACCTAAGACCTTCCTATTTTGTTTTAAATCTTTTCATTTATTTATTTTTTAGAGAGGGAGAGAGTGTGCATTTGAGACGGTATGGGGGGGGTGCTGCTGAGAGGGTGAGATAGAGGGAAAGGGAGAGACAGGATACTAAGAGGGCTCCATGGGAACGTGACATGGGGCACGATCTCATAATCTTGAGATCATGACCTGAGCCCAAATCAAGAGTCGGATGCTTAACTGACTGACTCAGTCTCCCCCTTCCTATTTTGTTTTAATTGGTTAAATATGCACTGTAGAATGAAGAGGGGACACTTAAGTGGGAAAAAGAGTTAACTGATTTCTTCTTTCCAGAAATACAGGAAGCCATAACTGGATTTGCTAAAATGGGGAACAAGGGTAGCATGTGTGAAACCAAGGTAGGTTCTTATGAGAGGCAATACCCAAAAGTGAAACCAAAGGCCAGCAGACAAAAGGACTTTTATGAGTTCAGGAAGCAAATAGTCAAAATTATAAATGAAGAGGTGGCCCAGGCTTAGGTAGCTTATTGGCAAGTTCTAGCAAGCCTTAAGATATAGATAATTCTTACATTATGTGATCTGTTTGAGAGCATAGAAAAAGATGGAAGCCTTTAAACATGGCTAAGTACTCCACCCCAAATCTCATTGAAATGACACAAAAAATATAAAAAGTAAGAATAATTGACAACAAAGCTAAGAAAACAAGGGTACCACTAGCAGGCTCAAAACAGGGAGAAATTCTTGAAAAGTTTTTGAGAAATATATATTCCTGGGTTGCTCAGTCGGTTAAGCTTCCGACTTCGGCTCAAGTCATGACCTCACCTGTTAGTGAGTTCCAGGCCCACCTCGGGCTCTGTGCTAACAGCTCAGAAAACCTGGAGCCTGCTTCAGATTCTGGGTCTCCCTCTCTCTGCCCCTCCTCCACTCATGCTCTGTCTCTCTCTCTCTCAAAAATAAATATAAAAAATTTTTTAAAAAAGAGAAAAGCATAGGAGATAAAACTGGCAGAAAACCTTCCAAAACAGAAAAACACCTGAAAGCTCAGGAGATGAAAAGAAGACATTTTTAAATTTTTGGTTTCTTTTTAAGAGAGAGAGAGGGGGCACAAGTGGACGATGGGCAGAGAGAGATATTCTCAAGAGAGGCAGAAGGAGAGGAAGGGGAGGAGAGAGAGAGGAGCAGGGCTCACCTGAAGTGAGCACGAGCTCACTCAATGTGGTTGTGGGACCTGAGCTGAAGTCAGATGCTTAATGACTATCGAACCACCCAGGCACCCAAAGAAGACATTTTTCAAGGTGAGTTTTTTTTTTAATATTTTTATTTATTTCTAGGAGAGAGAGAGAGAGAGAGAGAGAGAGGGAGAGAGCGTGATCAGGGGAGGGTCAGAAAGAGAGGGAGATACAGACTCTGAAATAGGCTCCAGGCTCTGAGCTGGCAGTCAGCACGGAGCCCGACGCGGGGCTCGAACCCACGAACCGTGAGATCATGACCCAAGCGAAAGTCGGACGCTTAACCGACTAAGCCACCCAGGAGCCCCTCAAGGTGAGTTTTTAAAAGCAGATCTCCAGGAAAAGCATATGAGGAAGGAAGGAAGGAAGGAAGGAAGGAAAGGAGGGAGGGAGGGAGGGAGGGAGGAAAAGAATGGACCATGAGTAGGGACAGGTAATTATTTAAATATTACAAATGAACTGCATCTGAATCTCAATCTCAATAGAGTTACCTGGTGTTTGTCACTAGGATCAAGCCAGCAGTATAGTTTTCTAGATGGAAGTGGGAGCTTTCACATAGAAAACTCTCAGAGGGGACCCTCAGACCAGAGAAGGCTTTAGATAATCTAGAGTTAATCAAGATCAGTGAAACGAAGTCCTGCATCCAGATGGTAATTTACTTGTAGACCTTAAATGAAAGTTCACCTGATCCCACACCTACCTCCTTCCCAGCCATTATCCCTATAATCAGAATCTGCTTTTCAACAGGTAGAGGAATAGGAATTCTACAGTCAGTTGGGGAACTATCAACGAAATAGAATTTTTTGAGACATAGATAATAATAATTTTAACATAAGTTTAGTTAAGATTCTCTAAGAGATCCAAAAATACTGAAGTTCATTAAGCAATAACAAAAAAGGCTATTATGAAAAATAATTATTTTTAAAAAATTAAAAACATTTGGGGGCACACCCAGGTTTTTTAATTTTAGTATAAAAATTTTTTAAGTTTTATTTATTTATTTTGAGAGTGAGAGAGCTTGAGCAGGGGAGGGGCAGAGACAGGGAGAGAGAGAATATCAAGTAGACTCCGTGCCATCAGCATGGAGTCTGATGCAGGGCCTGAACTCACAAACCACGGGATCATGACCTGAGCTGAAATCAAGAGTTGGACGCTTAACCCACTGAGCTACCCAGGTGCCCCAGACCCAAGTTTTTAAAAAGAAAAATTGAAAATATTTATTTAAAGAATCTAAGAAAAAGAAAAATAATAAAATAAACATTTTGAAAAAGCAAAAGAAAATGAGAAATGATACAAAACAAAAATTAATGAAAAGGAAAAACTAGCAAAAATGAAGTTAACCTGAGGATTCCATAGAATACAAAGCTGATTCCTTGGAAGGTAAAATGTAAGGTAAACTTCCGAGTAATTTAAATTAAAAACCTAGCATAAATAACCAATATTAAGAATGAAAAAGGGAGAATTAATTATAGATACAGGAGAGATTTAGAAAGTCAAAATCTATTGGAAGAATAAAATATTATAACTAATTTGTATTTACCTAAGAATGCTAGAATGGCTTAATAAATGTTAGGAAATCTGTTAAGCATTTATAAAATAAAAGAGAAAGTCCATATGATCATCTTAATAGACTCTATAAAAGCATATTAAAAATGAATGCCTGTATCTTTTGAAAAGTGTTAGCAAGTTAAGACTAGAAGGAAAACTTTCTTACTTGATATCAGATACTACAGTAAATATTATCTGTAATGGTAAAAGACTAGAAGCAATCCCATTAAATTCAAATTTAAACCCCCCCACAAAGATATCTGTAATTATCATTACTATTTAAGAATGTATAGAGTTGGGGCACCTGGATGACTCAGTCAGTTAATGTCTGACTCTTGATTTTGGCTTAAATCATTTATCTCATGGTTTGTGAGATAGAGCCCTACATCAGGCTCTGCACTGATAGCTGGACAGTGTGGAGCCTGCTTGGGATTCTGTCTCCCTCCCTCTCTGCCCCTCCCCTGCTTGCTCTCTGTCTTCTCTCAAAATTAATAAAAATAAACTTTAAAAAAACCCTAAAAGTCAAGAAGGACAAAGATTGACAAATGATTACAAACATTTTTAATATATCAGTGTGGTTAAAGTTTCCATAGACATAGTTATGGGAGAAAACACCTGCCATGTATATAACAGACAAAGGATTACTACATATATGAAATAATCTTGTAAACTGATAAAAACAGTCAAGGAATATGAGCAGATAATTTAGAGAAAAAAATACAAATTTCCAAGATTCCAAGCTTCACTAGTAATGAAAGAGATGCAAAGTCAAATGCCTAGGTTTGGAGGTCTTTGTTGGGGTTTTTTTTCTTTTTGTTTTTTTTGTAGTTTATTATTATTATTGTTGTTGTTGTTGTTGTTGTTGTACTAATCTTGCTTACTGTTCTCTGAAGCTCCTGGATCTGTTGATGGTTGGGGAGTGGGGGAGGGGGTTGCTGTCTGTAATTCATTTTGGAAAATTCTTAGGCATTATTTTTCAAATATTCCTTCTGCCCTATTCTCCTTTCCTTGCAGTATTCTAATCACACACATGGTAGATCTTTTTATTTTATTTTTTTACATGTTAGCTCTTTTGATATTGTCCCACAGTTATGTTCAGTTTTTGAAAATTCTGTTTTCTCTTTGAGTTTCAGTTTGGGAAGTTCCTACTGAGTTACCTTAAAATTCACCAATTGTTTCCTCAGTGTGTCCAGTACACAAGCTCACCAAAGATATTCTTAATTTTTTCACTTTTTCATTTCACAAAATGGCAGTTTTTCATTTTTAGTATTTCCTTTTGATTCTTATAGTTTTCACCTCTTTGTTGACATTACCCATTTGATCTTACATGCTGTCTATTTTTCTTTTCTTTTCAAGTTTATGTATTCATCTGAGAGGGGGGGGGTGCGTTTGAACAGGGGAGGGACAGAAAGAGAGAGGATCCCAAGCAGGCCGTACAGTGTCAGCACAGAGCCCAACGCGGGGCTCAAACTCACTAGCAGTGAGATCATGATCTGAGCAGAAACCATGAGTCTGAGGCTTAACGAACTGAGCCACTCAGGCACCTTCTATTTTTATATTAGAACTTTTAACATATTGATCATGGTTATTTTAAATTCCTTACCTGATAATTCTATCATCTGTGTCATATCTAAATTGATTATGATGCTTATTTTGTCTCTTTAGATTGTGTTTATTCTTGTCTTTTAATATGTCTTGTAAGCCAGATATGTTGTATTTGTAATAGGTACTGAGGTGAATAGGCCTTAAAATGAAGATTTATGTTAATCTGGTTTAGAGTAGGCTATGTTTAATGTTTGTTGTAGTTATAAGTTCCAAAGTCCTCTAGTATCCTTATTTGTATGTCTTCTTTTGGTTCTGGGGGTTCCCTTTGTACTCGAGAATCTGGGTCTTGCAATTCTCTCAGTTGTAATCCGCTGGAGGCTTACTGGTAAGGTGGTAAGGTATGGGGGAGGGGAAGTGTTCTATAATCTTCTGATTAAATCTCAGTCTTTTGGTGGGCCTGTGTCTTGGAAGTTTGGCCTTCATAGGTGTTTCTGTCTCTCTCATAGGATCCTCCTCCCGTATATTCCACTCCTACTGTCTGGTTAACTATGTTTTTTGGGTTTGTTGTAGGTGAGACTGAAAGGCTAGGTGCCGGAGAAGGGTGGAAATCCCGGACTGCAGGTGGGACAAGCTCTCTTTAGTGTCTCAGGAAGGTAGATCTCTGTTATAGAGAAGGACCCAGGAAGGTTGTACCATCGCTACTTTTCCCATCCCCCTGCCGAGGCCAACGGGGAACGTCTCTCAGATCCTCACCATGAGGATCCTGGGGAAGAAAGACCTCAAAGTTGCGAGGCTCCCATATGATTAAGGCCCCAGGCATTTCTCACTGTCACACTAGTCCACATTCAGCCTCCGGTAATTCATCACAATTAATAGTGAAGTCAAGGGGTCTCACCCTTATCACTCCAGTGGCTTCTGTTGAATCTCTCTGGATACACTTGTCTCTCCTGATTTCAGAGTGTGGTTTGAGTTGAAACTTCAATTCTCTGATGGATCTAAGAAAAGTCACTGATTTTCAGTTTGTCCAGCTTTTCCTTGTTGTGAGGATGGGATGGGTGGCTTCTAGGCTTTTTACATGTCAGAGTGAAAACCAAGAGTCTGCAAACTGAAATGAAATCTCATTTTTGGCCTACCAGATTGGCAAACTTAAGAATGATTATATTCAGTAGTAGAGAGAGAGGAAGGAAGTGAGCATTCTCATATGGTGTCATCTTTGACAGGATAGGAATCTAAATAGGGTGTCATCTTTGTTTTCTTAAAAAAATTTCTTTAATGTCTTATTTTATTTTTTGAGAGGCAGAACATGAGCAGGGGAGGGACAGAGAGAGAGAGGGAGACACAGAATCCAAAGCAGGCTCCAGGCTCTGAGCTGTCAGCACAGAGCCTGATGCTGGGTTCAAAACCACAAACATGAAATCATGTTCTGAGCTGAAGTTGGTCAATCAACTGACTGAGCCACTCAGGTGCCTCGGGTGTCATTTTTCTTAAAGGCAATTTCACATTATCAAAGTTTAAGATGCACAACCCCTTTGACCTAGCAATTCCACTTCCAGAATTCTATTCTACAGATAAGCACACACAAATGTGAAACTATACGTGGACAAGAACGTTTGCTAAATAATTGCCTTTCATAGAAATAAATTGGATACACTACAGTCTTATCAGTAGAAGAATGGTTAAAAAAATACTCAGCAACTGTATTTCATGTATTCCATGGCCATTGTATAACCCACTAAAAACATAGGTAGATTACTATAGTAAAATGATAGCACATCCATGACATTGCCCCATGAAAAAACATCAAGTAGCAGAACAGTATGTGAATATGATATTATCTTTGTAAAAACAAAACAAGCAAAACATTGTGTGTGCATGGGGCACGGGGGTGGGTGTGCGTAGACATGTATTTGTATCTGCTTAGAAAAGAGTCTGGAAGTAGAGACATCAAATTCCAGAGTTTAATAGCTTCTCCTCCAGCAAGGAGGAGAAGCATTCCATTTTAGACCAGATTAACATGTTTTAAAGCAAACATGTGTTACTTTTATAATCAAAAACACAAACACAAAGAAAGCAGCTCCTGTTCCTCAATTAAAGAGAAAGCCGTCTGGGAAAAGACGGCAATAACCTTTAGTTCATATTTCTAAACAATTCTAGGAATCTTAAACAAGTTGCATTTTTGTCTAAGTAAAAAACCTCTTGGGAATGTAGTAGGGAAGGAAAGCCACTTCTCTGCCAGTGGAATGGGCTGGTTAACCTTGGCCTGTGTAAGAGTGAGTGCAGGAACTATGTCCATCGTACTTGTCATGGTCACTCCAGCATCTAGTCTATGTCAAGCACTTAGCAGGGTCTCGGTATGTATTGGTTGAGTTAATAAATTAAACAAACAAACAAGGCAACAATTCTGTGACAAATTATTATACCATATACAATAGGGAAATCTGGTAAGCAGTTGATCAGAAGTTTTTCTGTTCTTACTGAGTTGAGATACTAGTCTCAAATTCTAGCATTTAAATAGGAAGTTATTAGCACCATAGCAATGTTAAGGAAATTGGCCAGACTGAGAGAGAGTGCTGCTCATTGACTGAGAATCTTTCTCATACTGAAATAGCAGTAGAAGTTGCCAAGGTAATTTTCTCTCTGCCAGCTCACAAAAAGGATCACTGACTCAGGAAATGATCTAAATGTTTAACATTTTAGGTTTAATTTTTACATTCAAAAAGTAATATAGCAAGTGAGGCCAGAGTCAGGAGGACCTGGGGGTGTCCGTGGGTTAGAGTCTGTTACCACAGGCTCCAGGATAAAAAGAGGGGAGACATAGGTTTATTGAACACCTCCTAACTACTCACTGAGGCACTGGATTAGTCACTCAGCACATGGTACCTCATTTAATGTCACAACAAGCTTGTGAAGTGTTGTCATCATCTTATAGATGAAGAAACTGGGATGTGGAGAACTTGGGTAACCCGTCTCAGGGCACACAGGCAGAACATGGCAGAGCTGGGATTTGAATGTAGATGGGCCTGGATCCAAAGCCCATGGTCATCTCCGGAGCCACTGGACTCTGTCCTGGTTGGTGTTGGCATGGCTCGCCTATCATGTTAACATGAGAGCAGTCCCTAGAAGACTCCTAAGGGCTTGGTTACTAAGAACTGACTAGATTGGGCCATCACCTCCATAGAATAATCCAGAGATTTTACACACAGATGTAAGATCCCCACCCCATCTTTAAATTCTAGAAGCTAAGGGGAAATGACTCAGTATTACCAAACAGGACTCTCTACATCATGAATAAACACAGGTGTGCTCTATATTCCCTCAAATTTGTCCCAGGAGACAGAGCACCCCCCCCCCCCCCGGGGNGCCGGTGAGACAAGTCACAGTTCCCGAAGAACTGCTTACAAAGGTGTCAGTGATGCAGAGACAGTCACTTGTTATAAATACCCTCATGGAATAAAGATCTTCATTTACTTTTCCATAATATTTGCTAACTCAGATGAAATGCTTTTCATCTTTATTTTCACCACAGCGGAAAGCTGACATATCAGAGTGCTGCAGTTTTCAGCATGTTTATGCCACCTTAGATTCTTTCTCTAATGTACTTCACGTCCAGTGTTTTGACTCCCTTTACAGCATGTTAGGTACTATCTCTGTTTTCATGACACGCTGCCCTGACCCTCGAATGTTAGAGTGCATCCTGGCCTGGTCCTGGGCTTCCTACTTTTCTCTCCTCCCATGGCGTTACATATTTTTCACATGCTGATCATGTATATTATTTCACAGGAAATAAAACACTTTTATCTCCCTGGCTCTCATGCCTCCAGTCCAATGTCCAACAGAAATCTTCCATATAAAAGGGCTACAAAGAGTTCTCGCTCCCTACCTTCACCTCGAACCTATTCCTACCCTCCACCTGAATCCAGTTCCCCATCTCACGATGCTGCCATTCACTCTGTTATTCAAACCTTAGCACTTAACTGGTTTCCCACCCTTCCCTTGCCCCATATCTAAGTCTTCAGCATGTTGGAGGCTCTGCCTCCAGAGCATCTCAAATCCATCCACTTTATTTCATGTCACTGCTGGTATGAAGCCACCAGTCTCTTGCCTCAACTACTCTAAGCTGGCCTCCTTGCTTTCATCTTTTTCCTGTAAAGCAGCCAGAGCAATAACTTTAAAACACAAATAATATTAATATATTGTCTGAAATCTTTAAATGGTTTCCAGTTTTACTTCACCATGGCCTAAAGGACTTGCATTATGCAGCCCCTACCTACCTATACGACTTCATTTCCTCTATCTCTGTTAAGCCACAGCCCTGCAGTCACATTACCCTTCTTCCTATTCCTTGAACATGCCAAGCCTTTCCCTTGGGCTTCTCTGGATACTCCTCAGATTCTCCCCCAGACTTCCCATGGATGGGACTTCCTCACTCAGGTCTCAGTTTACACGTTACCTCCTCCGTGGTTCTGCCATGACTACTCTAAAGTAGTTAGCCTTTATTTTACTGGTCATTCCCTAACACGCATCCTATTTCAGTTTTTTAAATAACACTTATAATTATCTAACATTACTTTTTCAGGGGCACCTGGGTGGCTCAGTTGGTTAAGCGTCTGAGTTGGGCTTAGGTCATGATCCCACAGCTCATGGGTTCAAGTCCCGCGTTGGGCTCTGTGCTGACAGATCGAAGCCTGGAGCCTGCTTCAGATTCTGTGTCTCCATCTCTCTCTGCCCCTCCCCTGCTCATGCTCTGTTGCTCTCTCCTTCAAAAATAAATAAACGTTAAAAAAAAAACTGTTTCAGGGACACCTGGGTGGCTCAGTCGGTTAAGCGTCCGACTTCGGCTCAGGTCATGATCTCACGGTTCCTGGGTTCGAGCCCCGTGTCAGGCTCTTTGCTGACAGCCAGCTCGGACCCTGCTTCGGATTCTGTGTCTCCCTCTCCCTCTGTTCATGCTCTCTCAGAAATAAATTTAAAAAACATTAAAAAATTGTTTTAACTACTTTTTAAATTACCTGTTTATTGTTTGCTTCTCCTGTAGAAAGACCCCTCCATGTGAGCGGGATTGTCTCTTGCTCAGGGCTGTATCTCTAGAACTAAGACTCTTTCTTTTACTGAAATCGTGTAAGTTGCCAGGGCAATTTTCTTTTCTGCCAGCCTACAGAATGTTAGATCACTGACTCAGGACATGACTAAATTAATAATATTTTAGTTCTAATGTCTGCATTAAAAATAATGTAGTAAACGGGGCCTGAATTAAGATTCTAAATCAGAATCAGATTAGCAGAGAAAAGGGGTTCAATAAAAGTGTGTGGACTATTAAAGGTAATGTGAATACAAAGGAGTGAAATGCTGCCCGTTACTAATCTGAGGCTATAATTATGATACACGAACGTCGTACTCATTTTACAGCATTCTAATTAAATGAAGAATTCTAGCTTGTATTTAAAATATACGTTGCATTATGTCACCACTTACTGTCACACCAGTTGAACATTGCAAAACATTGACCACTTAAATTCATCCAAAGGAGAAAAATATGGGGCAAATCTGCCTTCCCCCTAATAGTAAACAGCTGTGCTTGCTGAACTTTCCCGTTTGAATCTCATCACTTTGAACGTCTAGCATCACTTCTAAAAGCTGAGATGGCCAAATACAGGCTTCCCTAATTAGTGACTTCCACCTCACCTTGAAAACAGTGCTCCCCAGATAGCTAAACAGGACTGTGGCAGTCCTGGCTTCTAGCTAATGAGCTGGCAGTAAAGAGGGCTGGTTGCTTTTTGAACAACACCTTTCCTAAGCAGAGGCCCGTGGTGAGAAGTCATCCTTCTTGGTAGGGGTGGAAACATTGATTTTGCTCTTTTATTCCCCCTCGCAAACAGTAATATATTATTTATTCTTTTTACTCGCTTGTTATCACTTGTTATCTAAAAGCAAAGATGCAAAATGCCGGAACACCATAGAAGCCTGAGGTTTCCTTTTGCCTCCTAAGGAGGACTTCTAAATAGAGGCATTTTATAAACAGCTGCATGTTCTTTTGGAGAGGAAATTGGAGGAACTGGCTGGCTGAAGAAAATGAAACGCGCGGAGCTGTATGATGTCTTTTCTTCTGATAAATTATGGGTAAACCTGAAGGAGCAGAGGAGACAAGTGGTCTTTTATTATCTGCAAACTAAGCCTGAGGAATGTGGGATGGCCCAGAGCAACTTCTGCAAATTGAAGTGGATCTTCTTTAACTGTAAGTTAAAAAGCAACAATATAAACTTAAAAACAGTCTGGATAAGTTGTAAGGAGGAGCCATTCATTTCCGTTAGATTTCTCCTGATTAGGTCTGTGGATCAGCTAAATTGGGTAAAGTTGTCTTTTGCGGGGTGTAAGAGATTTATTTCAGATTTCTACGTCACCAAAGAGTGCAAAGTGAGTTCAAGTCAGATTCCACATAGATTTGGAGGAAGGAGAACATACAAATCATAATGAATGAAGTAGAGAAAGATTTCCTGAGGAGTCACAGCAGTTACATTCTTTGGGCTATTTTTTTAATTTTAAATCTGGATAGGGGGATGCAAGATGAGTTACACCTGCAAGGGAGTTAGGCTCCGCTGTTTGTTCTTGAGATTCAGGGAAACCAAAAACGAATTTGGGTTTAGTTGAGGTTTCTGCGCATATCAGAATGAAACCACATAAGGTCATAGAAATTCAGAGTTAGAGAAGGCTTTGAGTATCTCCTACCCAATTTATAAATGAGGATACAAGTCCAGCTTTTGGCATGGAAACTGACCATCCTAAAGGCAGAAGGCAAGTCACTTTTAGGTTCACATCACTTTCCCTTTAATCTCTTTTCTGTCTACCTCTCTCATCTTTAAGTTGGAAATTCTCAACATACTTGAGACTACAGTGGTCTGACATAGCTTAGAAAGGATCTGATTTGACTTCAGGTTATAGTTGGAGACACAGCCACAATTACAAAATGTAAAACCAATTAGGAAAACAAAGTTCAGTAGAAGGGACTCGTACTTAGATTTTCATGAGTGTTTCTGTTTTGTGTATCAAGGGAATTCTTTATTTCTAAGACATTTACAGATAAAGAGAATGAAAAGAACTTTGGTATGATTCAATGGTGGTGGTTTCAGTTGATTTTAATTTCATCAATGAGCTAATTATCTATTATTCTGTTCCTCAAACACCAACCAGCCCATCTCCAAAGTCAAATGCCACCTATTTGCTTCCTGCCTCTGTATTCCCAAAGAGAAGCTGGGGACAATGAAGTTTCAGGTATGCTGGTCTACTGGGTATGGAATACTTGGATACTGACACTTTGATTTGCAAGTCATTAGGAAATATTTAAAATTATTGTGAGTCAAATTATTTCTAAAGACATGATGACCCCAAAACCATCTCCTAGAACTCAGGCCCATGATCACTGAAGCCAGCTGAGAAAAATGAAAACTCCTTTTTTTTACTAACTCATATTCTACCTTTGTCTAAGAAAAAAATAGCTATCTTTACAAGAAAACAATCTCTTTCCTCAAAAAAGTGCTCTCTGCATTACTTGTAATAATGAACCTTGGAAACGATCTTAATATCCAATAATAAAGTAGTGATTAAGTAAATCATGGCATATAACCTACATGAAGTATTGTGCAAAAGTCCAAGTTGACAATTAGGGAAGCTACAGAAATATGGAAATATTTAATTATTATGCATTGACTGTCTACTGTATTCTAAAACTCTCCTGGACAGTGGAAATAAAGGAGTACCTCAAATAGCTTAGTAGTAGAGGAATCAGACACAGATAAGCATTTCAAAAAGAAAGGACTGCGAAGATGGAGGGCTAGATGCATGTTCTGGGAGCTATAAGCCATTCAGTATGGCTGGGAAGATGGGGTGGGGATGAGGTGGAGGGGGGAGCCAGAGAGGAAGACATGGGCCAGATTGAGGAGGCCTTGGATTTATTCTGTAGATAAAGAGGTGTTATTGTAAGTTTTAACAGGATAAAATACATGCTACTATAGTCATGTATTCATGTATTCATTCATTCACTTGATTATTTGTTAATTTGAGGATCACTTATTGAGTGTATTCATTGTGATAAACTCAGGTACTATAAAGATGAATAAAAAATGATCTCTACCTCTGAGAGGCTAACAACCTTAGAGGTGGGACAGTCTCATATTGTAATACTGTGATTAGCAGCACTTCAAAGGAGCCATCTACAAGGTGCTATGGAAGCACAAAAATAAATGCTTTTATGAGGAGGGAGTGGATGAAATGGTCCCCAGAGTCCTATGTAGGGAGGAAAACCTGTCTTCCCCTCTACCCATTTAGGTTTATTGGCTGATGTTCTGTAAATTAGATTAAGAGAAAAGATTTTATTAGTGCATGTATTGCTCATGTGCACAGGAGTACTCAGTGATGAATAACTCAAAGGGGGTGGTTAGAACTTGGTCTTCACAGAATTTTTAACAAAAGCACATAATTTAAAAAAAATGATATCACCTTTATTGAGATATAATTCACATGATAAAGTCAAACCTTTTAAAGTGTATCATTCAATGGTTTTTAGTATATCTGCAGAGCTGTGCAACCATTGCTGTCACCTCGAAAAGAAACAACACACACTCCAGCATTCACTGCCATCCACTGTCCCCTCACCCCTGGCAATCATTAATCTGCTTCCTGACTCTAGGAATTTGCCTATTCTGGACATTTCATAGAAATGGGATCGTACAACTTGTGGTCTTTTTGTCTGGTTTCTTTAACTTAGTGTGATGTTTTCAAAATCCATCCATGTTATAGCATGTATCAGCACTTCAGTGCTTTTTGTGGTGAAATAATATTCCACTGTAATAACTACACCATATTTTGTTTATCCAAAGCACAATAGCCTTTTAAGAAAGTGACAAGACAAAGGAAAAGGACTGAGTTTCTGGCTGGTAAACTGTGGGAAGGTAAATACATGGGGAACTAACAGATGAGAAAGGATAGGTAGAAACGTTTGTTATGTAGATTCTCCTGGGTGATTAACTTCTGTCCTTCCTAGTAGAGAGGGGCAGCGGGGACACTCTAACAAATCTGTATCTTGCTTTTAGGCAAATAGGGGGAGGGTGGGGATCTTTTTCCCTGTTTTTTCTCGGTTGCCTTCAGTTCAAAATAATCTTTACGTCAAATATTTTGGGGTGGCATATTCTGCTACCCATCACTTAACTGAGGACAATCAGTCTGGAAAACAAAACAAAACAAACAACACATGTAGGTCAAGAGAGAAAATTTAATATAGGGAATTAGGTAACCAGGTCTTAGAGAGAACTGAAAATACAAAAGGGGAACACATAGGTTTCATAGACATAGTAACTTCAGGAAGCAACAACCACCTCCTAGGTCTGAACAAACAAAGAAGACACTGGGGTTATCAGGTTCAGAAGCTTAGCGATGGATGACACAGAGAGGGAACCCGGCCCTCAGAAGAAGGGACACAGGGCAAGCGGTGTTTCTAAGGAAAGTGGGACTAAGGAAGGTAGGATGAAGCTGGTTCTGGTAATGTCAGAAGAAACTGGAGCCTGAAACTAACTGCCATTGTCAGGACAAAGGGTCATTGCTGGGTGACCGCATAAGAAAAGCAAGCAAGTAGGAAAGTACAGGTCTATTCAACTTCCTCATGCCTTCTGGTTCCCGTGAGCACCCCCTATTGTTGAAACCAAAAGGAATTCAGCTGACAAAAGAAAAAGGGGGTTTGTGTAATTTCAACCCCAACAGGGAAGAGAAAGGTAGATTTGGAGCTGACAGAAAATAGCTTAATCTCAGGTTTAAGAGTTGAGATCTTATAAAGTGAGGAAGCCAGTTTATATGGAGGGCATTGCAGGCAGAAAGAAACCACATGTGCCAAGGCATGATGCCATCAAATGGCTTGGTGTTCTTGGGAATTACAAGTACAGACAGCCATTGCCGTTGGAATGTAAAATGCATTGGGAATGTAGTGAGCAGTGCAACTGGAGTGATTGAAAGGGGCTATGTGGCCTAAAGGGCAGGAAATCCCATGCGAAAGAGCAAAGCAGGAAAATATTTTTAAAATATCTCTTGCTATATTTTTTCCCTTTCAGTCATTCAGGTTTGCTGTTGTTGTTATTGTTGTTTTAACCCTCATAGTCATTAAGAATAACCTTGAATAGGGGTGCCTGGGTGGCTTAGTCGGTTGAGCATCCGACTTTCGCTTAGGTCATGATCTCGCGGTTCGTGGGTTCGAGCCCTGCGTCGGGCTCTGTGCTGACTGCCAGCTCAGAGCCTGGAGCCTGTTTCAGAGTCTGTGTCTCCCTCTCTCTCTGACCCTCCCCTGCTCACGCTGTCTCTCTCTATCCTAGAAATAAAATAAAAATATTTAAAAAAAAAAAAAAGAATAACCTTGAATCTGAGGCTTTTTGTTTTAGGGAAGGGGAGAGTACTTGATATAGCACAGAACAAATGGGTCATTGCCTACATTTTTGAATTTCAGAATAGTTGTTTTAAGTCCCTAAGGAAACAAAATAGCCTGAGGACAAGCCCTTTTGATTTGCAAGAGTATGGCTTTTTGAAACCAAAAAAGACAGACTCAAAACTCTAAAAGCTTTATCAAGAGCCAAGAAAGCAGAATTTATTCTAAGGAGGCATAGAGTAGGAATACACAGGATAGGATATAAGGCAAGTTTCTGTTCCACAGGACAAAAGAAAAGCCTTTTCCAGCAGAGGAGGAACCAACCGTAATGGCAGATTCCAGCGTTCTTGCTGTGTTCATTCCTCACCCCCCACGTCTGGGTCAGATCTGGGCCGGGCTGGGCAGGGTGTGTGTGTGTGTGTGTGTGTGTGTGTGTGTGTGTGAACTTCCTGAGACATTTAACTCTTAAGTCCCAGAACAAAAAGTCTATTCCTCAATTTCCCAACTCCAGCCTGTTCAAACTGCTCCATGGAGAAGCCTGGTATTAGCTTGGGGCCACAATGACACCTTCTGATGGGTCTTGGATAGTGAATCCCCAAACAATATAATGAATGGTTTTCTTGTTTATGAGCTTTACAAAATGGTAGACTCTATGTGTGGAACTTGAATTTTCCACATTATTTCATGTAGCTGCAGGGCATTCACTTACATTTACGTGTAATAAATTGTGAGAATATTCTGTAATTTGTTAATCCATTTTCTGGTCAATGGATACTTGTGTCTTTTCTTGTTCTTACTCTTAGGATCATTGAGGTCATGAACATGGCATCCTTCTCATTAGGGTTTATATCTGCGTGGAACTGCTGGGCTATAGGCTATATGATTGTTTCATTTTCTAAGATAATGCAAAGTTTTCTAAATTAGTTACACCAGTTTGAATTCTCAGAAGTAGTTTTAGGAGTTTCTGTTGACTACATTCTTTCCACCACCCAGTATTTTCTGATTTCTTAATTTATCAGTTTAGTGAATGCAAAATGTTATCCCATTATCATCTTAATTTCCATTTTCTTAAGTATGAAGAAAGTCAAACATTTTTTCATGTGTCTATTTGCCAATAGGGATTTCTCTTCCGTGAAATTCCTTTGTATATCTTTTGCCTTTTCTATCAAGTCACTTGTCTTTTGATATTGATTGGTAGGAGATCTGTAGATATTCTGGATTTGAATCCTATTAGTTATAGTTCTGGCAAACATCCCTTCCTATCTTAGTTTGTGGTATGAGTTTTAATTTTCGTAATAGTGTCTATTAAGAAACAGATGTTCTTAAATTTAATTTGGTCAAATTTATCAGACTTTTCTTTAGTGGTTAAAACTTTATGTCTCTGATTTAAGAAATTCTTCTCTACTTTGAGGTTATAAAATTTTCTCCTAAAAGTTTTTAAATTGTGCCATTTATATTACATTCTCAATCCATCTATAAATTCATATTTCAGAATGGTACGGCATAGGGATTGAATTTTACTCTTCCCATATGGATGATCAATTATTCCATTTATTGAATAATCAGCCATGCATGGCTATGCAAGGCCATATATCAATGTTCCATAACTACTTTTGAATTTTCACATGTCCTGATATGAAAAAACTCCTTTGGTCTTGAAGAGTAATTTGGCCATTCTTGGCCCTTTGCTTTTCTATATGCTTTTTAGAATCCGTTTGTCAATTTTTAAGAAATAATCTATTTGGATTTTTACTGGAATTGCATTGAATCCATTCAGTCTTGACCCACTCCATTCTGGCTTCAATCTCTAGGACTCCACTGCAATGATCTTGCCAAAATCACTGAAACTGTCCATATTACCAATTCCCATGGATTTTTCTTCATTATCATTTTACTTGACCTGTGAATGGCATTCAACATAGACAAGATCTCTCTCTTTTTTGAGTCAATTTATGCTCTGGGCTTCAGAAACATTACACTATCCTGATTGTCAGTTTTTATAGTTGCCTTTTTGCCTTTCTTGACCTCTGAAAGCTGGAGTATCACTGGGCCTGGTTTTCAATTCTCTCTCTTCTCTTCTGGCCCTATGGCTTTACATGTTACTATGTGCTGATATATAACTGACCTGAGCTTCAGACTCATGGATCCAATTGCATAACTGATATTTCCAGTTAAACTTCAAGTAGGTATTGTTCACTAAATGTACATTAAAACGAACTCCTAACTATGATCCTATCCCAGTCTAAGTAAATACCTCCATCGTACACCCAGCTGCTTAACCCCCAAAATAAGGATCCCAGTCATTCCAGGGTCCTCTTTCTCTCATCCTCTGTATCTAATCCATCAGCAACTTCGTAGGTGCTGCTTCCAGAATATATTTTGAATCCATCTACTGTACTCCATCATCCCAGCCTATGTCACCATCCTCTCTTGTTTTCACTACTGCAATAGCCTACTAATGGTCTCTAGCCTTCTGTTTTTGTCTCACCGTAATTCACACTTCACTAAGCCACAAGAGTAACCTAAGGGTTATGTCAGAACATGTCCTGCCTCTGCTTAAAGTCCTCCAAAGTCTTCCTGTTGCACGTAAAATAAAATCCAAACTCCTCACCATGGCCTGCAAGGCCCCACAAGGCCGACTCCTGCCTACCTCTTAGGCCTCTGCTGGCTCATCTCATTCCCATATGCCCCCATTAGCTTCCTCAAATGTGCAAAGCTCTTCCCCATGTCAGGGCTTTTGCACGTGCTGCACCTGATGCTTTCGGTTCACCGCATGGCTCTTACCACCTCATCGTTCTTCTAGCAGCTCAAATATCCCCAGAGGAGACTTCCATGATCCGAAAACATCTAGAATGATCTTGTTCATGTATTGGCTTACATATTTATTTCCTATTAGAATTAAGTTCTTTTGAAACTGGGGCCTTGTCTCTCTTGTTCATCATTATATTCTCAGCACCTGGAGCAGTGCTTGGCATGTGGGAGGTATTCAATAAATATTTACTGAATAGGTAAAAGCTTCTCCCAGAGGGAGCGTGTGGTGTGATAAGGCAAGAGGGCAGATGACTGAGGGTTATAGAGCATTTTACTTTTTTTCCCCAACCACTATGCAAAATAAAATTTTTAAAAAAGGCAGGCAAATGGACTTGGTATAGAAAGAAGCAAAGAAAAATGTAAACAATTGATGTGTTAAGGTATAAGTGTTAATGGTGTTTCCTTCCTTCTATTATTGTTGTTATGCTATATGTGTAATAAATCCAAATTTGTAGAGAAAATTAATTTCTTTGAGTTCATATATTCTTATAATGAGATGGGCTGCAGTCAGCATATGAAACCACTTCATATTCATGATTTTGGAAGAAGAAATGAAACCTTTAAGAAAATGTTCATCTGGATGTTCTCTTTCACCTTGTCTAGCAGTCTAATTTATGCCCCAAATACTGAACTTACACATTTGTTGCAAAATCCAAAATACTACCTTATGTTAAGAATGCAGTTCTTTAACTTATATATTTCATGTCTAATCTATTTTGGAGAAGGAGGAGTTTAAACAATTGTCAATCGGTTATTTTTCTTTCAGTTTTAATTATTGTCTTAGCAATGTTTTAGTTGGGTGTATAATTGAAAATGTACTATGGCTACTACAACATTCTGTCCGACAATTAGAATATGCTGCAATAGTCATAAATGATAATAAATATGTACTTGTATTTTTTACTTATTATTTAACAAATCCATATATAGTGCTTACCATGTGCCAGGCACTGTTCTAAATTCTTTTTTTTTTATGTTTTTAAAAATTTATTTATTTTTGAGAGAGAGTGAGCATGTGCACAGAAGTGGGGGAGGAGCACAGAGAAAAGGAGACACAGAATCCAAAGTGTGTTCCAGATCTGAGCTGTCAGCACAGAGCCCAACACAGGGCTCAAACTCATGAACCATGAGATCATGACTTGAGCTGAAGTTGGATGCTCAACTGACACCCAGTTAAATATGAAACCATTTAGTTTAGTTCAATTCTTATAAAAACCTTATGATATATGTACTATTATTATCCCCATTTTATATTTGAGGAAACTGATACACAGAGAGATTAAGTAGCATTTCCAAAGCTTACATAGCTAGTAGTAGATGCCAAGGCTGGGATTCAAATCCACGCAATTTCTTGCTACTGAATGTTCACTATAACTGAATGTTATGGTGATTGAAAGTTGGTTAGTAAATTAAAATGTTTTCTTTGTCCAATTGAAAGAATTTCCACATGCTTGCCATATGCTTACTCTTTTGAATAGTTGCTTGTTCTGAAATATCATGAGAAGAGCTAGTACCACAGACAGCTGCTGAAGTATCATTTAACACAATGGGATTCTGAAGGATATTGCTAATACTCCCGTGGTTGGGGCCACTGTGGACCATTTTGGAGCCTGTGCTCCAGTGTATCACTCTCAGGGCATGACCCATATAGACTTGATGCGATTGGCACCTCTTAAGAGTTGTTTAGGGTCTAAGCATCTGCAGTGACCCTGTGACCCTGTGAGTGGCCTAAAGATTTATGAGCTTTCTGAGAGTAAGACTTCCAACTGGGAGACCCTTCTCTCTACATGGTCCATTTTTAGTTTCCATCCACCAAAATTTATTACTAAGAGAATGTATTAAGATGCCACTCTGTGTACTGGATACTTGCCATATCTCTTCCATTTTCAGCTAACTAGAAAGAAAAAAAATGTTTACATGTTTAAATATGTCTCCATATAGGGTGCACTATGGAGATACTTTTTTTTCCCTATGTGAAATGTTATGATTTTAAATGCCTTTCTGAGTACCTTCACAGATGGCAACAAATCTAAGCCAAAATTTTGTGAAAGGCCATATCCTTTCCTTAGTCCACTTGCCTTTAGATAATTTTGAGAACAACCTATTAAATTCTCAATTTAGTTGATTGGCGGTTATCTGGTTTGGGGCTCCTGGTCCTCTGTCTGAGCTTAACCCCCCAAAGTAGATGCTTCCTTTCCCAGAATTATCAGAACTAGAGGAGTCAGGGGTATCTGGGATCTGAGTGGTCTTCTGGCCTGATTTTTCCTTAGACAAATAAAGAGCCTGAGGCTCAGAGAGTTGATAGCTCATGCACACACAGCTGGCTGGTGGCAGGAATGACACTTGAATCTCAGATTCCAAACTCTTACTTTTTTTCCTGTTAAATCTCATTATATCTGGTACCCCTGTAGAAAAGAGACTATCTTGTGTGAGTACCTTAAATTACTATGTCCCAACTTTCTTATTTGCCCATATCCACATTCCCCAGGACAATCAGTAGAATCCTTTGGGCATTAAATGTGATCTACTCAGTCTTTAGGAAGAAAAATACATTACTAGTTCAGAAATATAGGCTGGTGGTTTACTGGTCATGATTCAGGAGTCAGGGCTCCACCACTAATTTTGTGAATTAATTAATTGGCCAATTACCTTTCATGGGCTTTCCCCAGTTATGAAATGAGAGGGTTGGAGAAATGGCATGCCACGCACTCTTCAGCTCTTGTATTCCATGTTTCTGTGAAGGCTCCTAGGGATTCCCCATTATCTTGTCCCTAAGGTCCACTTTCAACATATTACACTCCTTTTAGGTCTTGATCAAATAAGATCATGTTTTTTAGTAGCCTACTCAACTTTGCTACCTTGTTTTTCTCATCTTGCTTTCAGTGCTTCGTACCCTAGCCCTCTAATATTCTGTTCTTTTCTTGCAAATTACCACTAAATATACAGTGACCTGTCATTCTGCTCCAACTAGTCTAGTCTCACTTTTTGGTTGTTTTTTTTGGGGGGTGGGGGGGAAAGGATCATTGCTAAAATGAGCAGAGGAGGAAATTTCCCAGGTGGGTTCTTCAGAGTCCCACGGACCTGCCAAGGGTTGCTTGGTGCCTGGTCCACAGGGAACTCATGAGGTGCCTGGCTTGAGAGTTGAACCCAAAATAGATGCTTAGGACTAGACACTTCCCAACAGACCCAAATAGATCCTCTCAGAGCCTTAGAAGCAGAAACAATGAGGTACTAGAAGCTATGAAGTGGAGAAAAATTTAGTCAGAAAGGGAGGAAAATGAATGAAAGTAGATAGAAGTTGAGTCACCATAACAGTGGACTCACTAAAGCAAGAATAATAAACAAGCCTGAGGCAATGACCAAATGACCTGCTGACCAGAGCTCTTGTATCCTGAGGGCATCAGAAGCTCTTGTTGCATCTTATGCAGTGTTCCCATTCTCTGTAAGACCTGGCCAGCTAAAATCTGCTTCTAGTAGCTCCATGTTCCCATTATCTTTCTAATAATTTCCATCTCTTATGCCTTGCCATGTGAAAGAGCCTAAATAACACAGCTTCTTTGTTGAAATGCCTGCATAGGGCCAGCATATAGTAAGCACTCAGAATGTTTGCTGAATGAAGTGTTAAGTTGTATGGAATTACTTTGGGAGTGATTGAGTCCATGTTAGGCTGGTGAAGGAGGAGTTCTGTTCCAGGATTAAGGTGTATCCAAAGCTATCTGAGTAGCTGAAGGAAGAAGGGGTTTATGTAGCAAGATAACTAGGAAGGGCCCCAACCCAAAGTATTTTTGACTCCAGTTTGCCACACTGCCTGAAATTCATAGTGGGAGATTAACCTCTTCAGTGTAAGTCACTCTCTCTCCAAGTCCTCACTTATAAAGTGCTTATGTTCAGAGATAGGATTAACACCTAAAGTTACCAGTATTTCACATCTTACTGAGTGTTCATTCAGAAAACCCCTCCTTGTAGTTTGTCTCCAGGGAATGAGGAAATGGGAATTTTGATAGTCAAGGGAGGTAGAAAGGCAATACTTTGAGAGCCTGGGCCACTGCTGAGAGAAATTATGGTGACTGTCAACAAAATAAGCTCTGGCTATTTTTGGTGAAGGAAACAGTAGGGATGAAGCCAGATGTCTGAGATCTCCTTGCTTCATTCTAGATGACCCCAACTACCTGATATAACACAAAAAGACCATCTTCAAGGATAGATGGTTGTAAGACAAATATTATATATAGGCTTTGGAATAGAAAGACCTGAGTTCTGGGTCTGTTCTCTATTGCTTGTTTCTCATACGTATAACTTGGGGTTTCTGGGCCACAGTTTCTCCATCTATAAATGGGACATAATAATAAAATATATCCTTCAGAGGGAGGTAGCAAGGACCAACAGAGAGAATGGAGGTCAAATGACTCTGATAATTGCAGACTGCACATATTGCTAAGCAGTTCAATATGAAAGCTGAAGGAAAGGGAGTAAATAAGAATGGCTTTTGGCTGAGGGTAGACCCTTCCTGCTGCTAAGTCCCTACCCCATGCCCCACTCTTCCTGGGCCGGGGGAAGTACATGGATTGGTTTTTCTCCCACCCCACACTGCTGTGGTAGTTGTCTATCATTTGGAGACTTTTTTTTTTCTCATGCTTTTCTCAATAGCAATCACTTCTTTATTCCTTACTAGTCTTGCTTTTCTACAATTAGTTGTGAAATTGGCCTTAAAGGTAGCCCCTTGTCTGCTTACCTTTCTTCTATAAATGTTTTCTAACTGATAGGTATGACAGTTAGGAAGCTTTGGTCCAATACAAAACACTTGAATCAAGCTAGTTTAAATAATATAGGGGATTTAGTGGTTTATATTACTAAATGGTCCAGAGATAGGTCTTTTTTATTTATTTCTTAAATAGTTTATTGTCAAGTTGGTTTCCAAATAACACCCAGTGCTCATCCCAACAAGTGCCCTTCTCCATGCCCATCACCCTTTCCCCTCTCCTCCACCCCCATCAGCCCTCAGTTCTCGGCATTCAAGAGTCTCTCCTGGTTTGCCTCCCTCCCTCTCCCCCACTATTTCTCCCCTTCTTCTTCCCCATGGTCCTCCGTTAAGTTCCTCTTAATCCACCTATATGTGCAAATGTACGGTATCTGCCCTTCTCTGCATGACTTATTTTGCTCAGCATAACACCTTCAAGTTCCATCCATGTTGCTACACATGGCCAGATTTCATTCTTTCTCATTGCCATGTAATATTCCGTTGTAGAGATGAACCACATCTTCTTGATCCATTTGTTAGTTGATGGACATTTAGGCTCTTTTCATGATTTGGCTATTGTTAAAAGTACTGCTATGAACATTGGGGTCCATGTGCCCCTATGCATCAGCACTCCTATCTCCCTTGGGTAAATTCCTAGCAGTGCTATGGCTGGGTCATAGATAGGTCTTTAGGCAAAGCCTGATCCAGCAGTAAATGATGACCTAGTTTTTTTGTTTGTTTGTTTGTTTTGTTTTGTTGTAGCTGCTCTATTCTGCCCTCCATGGTATTTGCTTTTTAAAGAAAATTCTGTTAGTCCCCATTATGACCCTAAGGTGGCTGCCAACTGATTCAGTGGTCTTGTCCATCAGGAAAAGTTGAATAATGTTTTCCCAGCAAAAGCCCCAGGATTCAGTTTGATTGGATAAGCTTAGGTCACATGCCTCTGAACAAATCTCATTGTCTAGGAGAGACAATGCATTGAATAGTTTAACTTAAGTCACATCCTCTATTCCTAGGACTGTAAGTAGATTAAGTTCTTCCAGAGTCTCATGGATTCCCAAATAGTTTCTGGGCTGATAAGAAAGTGAAAAGAGAAAAACAGATGCTGAGGAGGACACTAACCAAAGACCACTGTAACAGGTTAGAAAAAGAGGCCATGCTTATACAAAAAGCTGCAGCAGCCACAAGCTTAAAGGTTTTTCCATTTGAGATCTAGAGAACGTGATGTTTCAACAAAATATGATGTGTTTAGTGTGATATGAATTTACTTTCACCAATAGGTATGAAGAACAATCAACCTTTGAATTTGGGATTTCATAAAACACTGATTTCTATACTTCAGTGCTCTTATTAGGGAAGCTTTTTGTTTATGTATTTTAGCCATTTTCAACATGCCCTAAATTGAAACAGAGAATGCATTTTTTTTCCCTTATAGTGTAAAATCGAATAAGCTACAGCACACTGCAGGAAGTCAGTCTAGCCACAGCAAATCTGTACTTGTTTTTGTGAGAGAGGATGGGAAGAATGAATATTTGCCCTGTGGCATCAATTTCCTGTTTAATGTTCTCCAAGAGGCATTTGGAAAATGCCCAGCAACCCAGATGTACATAAATACCATACATAATTTGTTTTCATGAGTGGAAAGAGGAGTCTGTAAAATTATGACAAGGCTGGCTTACCCTCACCTGCTGGTAGTTGGTGAATCACTCTGACTTTAACTTAGTGATTTGGAGGATGGACCATTCCAGAGTGTGGCATTGGAAGGGCAAGCAATGCAGAAGTAGCGTGGCATTTAGCTTCTCAACCCAAGTTCTTACTCATTTAAGGCTACTTTCATTCCACCGTTTGCTTGTGCCTGCTGGAGGTTGCTTTCAGGTTGCCCATAAGAAGCACACATATACCAAGATGGTTTTCTAAAGAAACGAACAAACAAAAAATAACCCCCCCAAACAGAAACCCATGTGTAAGATTTGCAGACACAAATTTGTTTCAAACCGCAGAAAACCATATGCACATACCACAGAGCATCTCCCAAGGTGTGGGCAGATGTGTTCTCAGTTCTGTAGATCATAATACCCCAGAAGACTCACACACCAGTTTTGGACCTCTTGTCTAAAAGGTCATGGCTTGGTTGGAGAATCAAACTCTTATTGTTTTCAGCAACAAACCTCTAGGGCTACTATATGATTTAAGAGCTTGACATAGAAAAGAAGATTCAAACTAAAGAATCCGTTCTCTAACTTACCCTTTTGAACAACTTCCTCACATAACACAAGATGAGCAATAATAGTTATGATCTGTTACACCTACTAAGGTGCTTAGGAAGGAACGTGCAATAACACAACTAGAAATACTTTTATATCTCTCATAGCTCATCTTCATAATACTCCACGATTTGTCCACATTTCCCTAATTTGTAGATTTAAAAAATGGGACTTAGAGAAGATAAATACAGCCAAAGATCACCCCAGAAACTGGTGCAGCCAGCATTTGATCCCATATCTGTCTGGCCCTAAGGTCCAGGCTCTTTTTTCCAAATTTAGAAAATATCAATTTAGGATGCAGGATAGGCTTCAGAAGATTCACAAGAGCCTAAAATGGAATGTAAGCACATAAGTGTGTACATATATGCTTTTTTTCTACGGAGGGGATCTAAAACTTTCATCAGATTTATCAGGTGTATTTCCAGAGCCTGGCACAGTCTTGATGGAGTAGATAAATCATAAATACTGGCTCAGTAAACAATATGGGCCCATGACATAAAAAAGGATCAGTACCACTGCTCCTGTCACATGCCTCTGTATTATTACAGATTGTCCCAGTGTCTGTCCTATGAGTTACTAGATTTGAGTTTCCATTACAACAGGCTTTGCTTTGGATACATAAATGCATTCTTTAAAACAGTTAAAGATACAAAATTTAGTTGATCATTCATTTGAAACTAGTTGATATTTATATAAAAATATTAAACATTTTTAGATGGAATTGTCTAAGGACATGTTTTTTCTTGAATAGAGCACATTAAGGCAAAGGCCTGGAAACTATTTAGACCACTATAGAACCAAAACATAATGTGAGCTACAAATGCAGGCCACATTTGTAATTTTAAACTTTCCAGTAGTCACGTTCAAAAAGAATTTTTTAAAAAGCAGGTAAAATTAATTTTAATTTTATATTTTATTTAATTCAGTGTGTCCAAAATATTCTCATTTCAACCTTCAAGCAGTATTAAAAGTTGTTAAGGGGATTTTTTACACTCTTTTTCTCACGCTAGATCTTGGCAATCTAGTGTGCATTTTATACTTACTTCAGACTGGCATTATAGTGCCTGTTCAGGGNGCTGGTAAAATATGGGGGAAAGCAGGAAAAGAGCGTGGCAGGCTTGGGCATGTGGGGAGACACTTCATAATCCAAGACACAGTGACGTTGGGTTAGGCCGCCGGCTCATATTGCCAAAATTGTAGTTTGCAGGTGATCATTAAGACAGGCTCTGGAAAACAGTGTAAAAGCCAGCATTTCAGCGGAACATCTCCGCATACCCACAGTCACGTTCTTTTTCTTGGTAACAGACACGCGGACCTAGGACACCCATTTAGGGGAAGATGTGATGCCGAGTGACTAAAGTTACACCCAGTAATTATAATAATAATTTTGTTCTTTTAACCACACCTAGAGCAAAGGATCTGAGTTTTATAGTGCGCAGTTTAGGCAGTCTCCGGCCCTCCTGGGGGAGAAAAGCAGAACAGAGGTCCTGGAGTTGCATTCCTCCATTTTACAGATACAGGAAGGAGGCTGCAGAGTGCCTGAGGTCATCGGCTGCAAGAACAGACAGAGCCATAAAAGAGGCCAAAAAGCTGCTCTGTGCCCTGCCCAGGCTTCCCTCAGTCCTTTCCGTGCTTCTTGAGGCCACACCAAGGCTTTTACACGTGATAGAGTCCTACCCTCCTCTGTGGCCTGGCTCCCCTAAATCCCCAGATTGAGTGCACTTAAAACACCCTCTGCTCCTAGGCAAGGCAGCATTGTGATTTACAAACACAACTACAAATACTTTGTGGATGTAAAGTATCTTGCAAAATTACATCTCTTCTTTTAAATTTTTTAGTTCTTCAGCATAACAGGCATATTACTGTCATTGTCTGTAAGAAACTGCTAATCCATTTGGGAGCTTACAATTTGGTTAGCATGGGTGTCACATCTAGGTTTCCAAGAATTGAGGAGTTATCTGAATCCATACAAACATGGTTTCCTTTTGTCCCTAGGTCTTGAGTTAAAAGCATTTGCTTTAGGCATATGGTAGAAGATGTTTTCAATTTTATTTTATTTTTTTTAAAAAGCTTATTTATTTTGAGAGCGAGAGATTGAGTGTGGGAGGGGCAGAGAGAAAGAGAATCCCAAGCAGGCTCCATGCTATCAGTGCAGAGCCCAACTGGGCTCAATCTCCAGAACCTCAAGACCATGACCTGAGCCAAGGTCAACATTTGGATGTTTACCCAACTGAACCACTCATGTGCCCCAGATGTTTTAAATTTTAAAGGAAAAAAATACAACAATACATGTGAAGACCTATTCCACTTGAGGGAAATGGAGATAGATTATGAAACGTTGACAAAATAAATTCAGATTGTCAGAGTAGAACAAAATCCTATATTCATACCAATATTTGCTGGGTGAGGTGTCAAATTGGTTGAGCAAAATCTTTCCACCATCACTGTTATCACCCCTACCATTATAACCACCAATACCACTGTCACCACCACCATCAATATGCTCCTCCTTCCATTAACCAGGTAGTCAGGCAAAGGACCCAGAGAAACAATGTTTTATGAGAAATTTCCTCTGCACTCAGGGCCATGTCCTCCCAAAGTTACTGGGTCATGGGGGGAGGGGGTGGTATAAACTGGAAAGTGTCAAATTTATAAACCATTCCACAATCGAAACAATTGCTCACCCCTCTATGATGATGTGAAGTTATTTGCTGAAGTAGACATCGCCTAGCCTAACAGAAGAGTCTAAGAAAGCAATTAACTAGGTAGGTGAAAATACAAGACAGAGATGGCCACAGCTAAACACTCTTGGGGACTAATGAGACAGAAATTCTCAGGACTTAATTCATAAAGGAAAGCAGTAGAGTGTGGAGGAGTGGATGGGTAGGTGATGACTCATGTTCCTGCACAGGGTGCAACCTCCAAATAGTGAGGCTCATCCTGCAAAGTGCGTATCAAAACCAGTCTCAGAGCTGCAGTCACTAGTCATGGATGAGCATTGACTCTAATTTCTAAGATTGCTTTTGTAGAAAAATAGTGCCCTGCTCAGAGCCAGTTTACGAGCAGAAACAGGAAGACGGTTTCTTAACATGTGTGATCTGGAGCAAGTTTCTTAATTCTCTGAGCCTCAGTGGCTTTCTCTGCAAAGTAGAGATAACATAGTATAAATTAGAAGTTGTATAATTCATTATGTAGGATCTTTGACATATATTAGGATAGATGATGTTGTAGATTTTGTGTACTAAGAGAGTGCTTGCTTTTTTCTATTAATCTCCCCTTCATCCCCATTAAAAAAAATTTTTTTTAATGTATATTTATTTTCGAGAGACAGAGAGAGCATGAACAGGGGAGGGGTAGAGAGAGGGAGATACAGTATCAGAAGCAGGCTCCAGGGTCTGAGCTGCCAGCACAGAGCCCAACGCGGAGCTCGAACCCACAAACCTTGAGATCATGACCTGAGCCAAAGTCGGACGCTTCACCGACTGAGGCACCCAGGCACCCACCTACATTTCCATTTTACAAATGAGAAAACTGAGGCTCAGCAAGGTTAAGATCCCACAGTTTGCAGAAAGATGTCTTCTACTTTACTCTTCACTGTTGGGCACAACTATTTCCGTAATATGTAAATTGTATAATTTGCAGTGGTTTAGACATCAGTGAAGATGATTATTCAAACCCAAAATATAAATACATATTAAAACATTTATTAATCTGGAAAATTGGGCCATTTCAAAGGAAATGCAGCTTTATTACTTTCAAGTACATACAGTAACCAGAAAAATGACTAATAAGTGCTGGCAGTTCAGGCCCAGACTCAGTAAATAGATAAAAATGATTAGCATATTTAAGAAGTTCTGGTCTTGCCTACACTTTGTATAGAGTGTTTTATAAATAAAAGAAATCTCAAGTGTTGGAAAACAAATTATTTTCTTTGGTAAGCAAATGCTTCCTTTCAAATATTATTCATACAATTCATTTACTTACTAAGCCACTTTTTTCATAGATAATACAAAAGTACATTTCAGCTTAGTCCCTGCACACATTATAAAAAAATTAGAGATTGAAACTGTCTAAATTAAATGTTAAAATATTTTAATCAGATTAACTTTTTTGCCCTTTAATTCTTTAGAATATAATGTTCCAAATAAATATAAATTTCTAGAATGTTTTTCAAGTATTCCAGTTATCCAAACGTCATAAAAAAGATTTATTCTAGTATTAACATGAATGGCATAATATCAGCTATGTTCTCTGTTTGTGTAGAAAGTTTTTGAGGAGTGCAATCTTTTCTCACTTGAAATATTTATGTCATTTATGAGTAGTCTTTATAGTAGAAAATGGAAAAATGGAGAAGAAAGTGTAGTGTTCAAACTATAGTGTTTGACACCAGTTATCAAAATCTGGCACTAAATCTGTCCTGGGTTATAGATCCGTGACTTCCACTCATTTTGGTATACAAGGCATGGCCCAACCTGGGTATGGAATCTATTAGCTATTGCTTGTAATCCATGGAAAATATTTTAGTGTTATGTGTTCTCCTTAAAAGTTAATTAATTGTTGCAAAACGAATAATGGGATTTATTAAATATGGTGGACCTGAACCTGCCAAACAGTTTGTGGTTTTGTGGGAATATACCAAAGGCAGTTATTGGTATTGTAATAAATGAGGATCTCTGCAAATTCCAGCTGTTGAACATATGATCATTACTTAGGAGGGCAAATGGCAATTTTTCATCTCCAGAGTACATTCTGCTATTCATATGCCTACATAACTACAATGAACTATTAGTGGGAGTTACACACAGAGAAAAGAGACTGAGGAACTACATTTCTTTTCTCCTGCCTAAATGAAACTTTATCTGGTTGATATCCATCCAGAGTTAAACTTTCCATATCACATAAATTCTGTGTCTCTATTTTAATTCTATTTTGATAGGAGTCCTTCTTGATATATTTTTAATTAGGTGGAACATGGTTTTTGACCACATATTTTTGTGTAACTAAATTTAATATTCAGCAAATAACATCTGCTTTATGCCTAATGCTATAACCTGTAAAAGCAAAAGAAAAGCACGAGGCACTGTACTTCTAGAATTTAAGTCTGGGTAGACAAATAAGATATATTTATCCAGAATCATAGATATATGGAGTGAGAAAGGACCCAGAAATGATGAAGTCTTGGACTTATATATTCAAACTCCAACTGAGAATTAATATAAACAAGTTACTTGGCCATCATGTCACATCAGAGGGTCCCTATTTCATGTTAAAAGACAATTGCTTTCCTTCTCAGTGGATCTGCCGCCATGCAGAAATGTAGGTCTCTTGTTGCCTAATCTACTTTTTTCTCAGAGAGGGTAGATTTCCAAGTTTTCCAGAAATTTCCCGATTTCTAAACATTGCCCACTAATTTGAGTTTCACTGAGGCCAAATGAAACACATCTGTGGGCCTTATTCAACCTGAGGGCTGCCATTTTGCAATCTACAGTCTAGACTAAGTGTTCCCATTTTGCAGATGTGGGGAGCAGCCTCTCCATAGCCTGGAATTGTTCTCCCAGACTCCCAGCCCAAAGCTTTTTGTCACTTAACTACACCTTCTCTCAATAAGAAAATAATCAGATGACTCAATAAGAAAAAAAAAATGGAGTTATATAGCAATTTGTTAAAAATTTTTTTAAAAAGTACAAGACAGTATCATGAAAACAATGGGGCAAATCTCATGGGGAAGAGGAATAAAAGAATGCTCATAGTAGGAAGAATTCATGAAGGTTTTACAAGTGGCATTTGAGCTAGATTTTGAAGGAAGTGACTAATACAAATTGATTAAAAAATAACAGTAAAGGGACTTAGGCAGGGGAGAAAAGAATGAAGAAAACACATAATCAAGAATTTGCAAGTGGACATGTAAGACTATGTAGAGAATGGCTTGGCTTAATCAGAGAGTAAAAATTATGTCACTATAATTCATTCAGCAAATATTTCTTGGGCTATATCTGTGTGCCGGGCACTATTGTCAGCCCCACAGATATAAGAGTGAACAAGAAAGCCAGGTCTGGGTTCTAGTGAACTTTTTTTTCTGGTGGCACAGATAAAAAACAAGTGAAAAACAGTGTAAAGTATTATGAATAAAGCTAAGAGATGTGACAGTAGTATATGTGAAGGCACATTAGACAGATTAGTTAGGGAAGACCTTTCTGAAGAGATAACATTTGCATTGGGTCTCAACTGGTGAGAAGAAGCCATTGTGCAATTACCTGGACTAAGAACTTTCAAGGCAGGGAAGAAAGCTAGTACAATGGGCCTTGGGTGGGAAGGAACAGAAAGAAATGTTAGCTGTATCAAGGATGATAGGAAGAAAAGGTCAGAAAGATTGGCAGATACTTATTAGCCTTTGGAAAGGAATCTGGAATGAAATGAGGTTTCCCACAGGGAAGCTACATAATTTGATTATAAATAGACCATTTCTGATAAGAAAGTAACATAATTTCATAATAAAAGGAGGTAGATAATGGAAGTTCTTGAATGGAAGCTGAGCTCACAAAATACAGTTAATCTTGGGGAAATGCTATAGATTCCAGTGCACAGAAGAACAGGGATAAAAATGGTGAATGAGAGTCTATTCTGTCTGCTGAATGCAGAATGGGTTGAAATCAGGAGTTCTGCATAAAGCTGTGGTTCAAGTCCAGGTATAAGGGAGGGTTAGGATTCAGTCAGGAATAATGGAAATGGACAATGAGTATCATGAACACTAAACAGAATGGATCCGTGTAAGGCAGAACAACCAGAGAAGAAAACTGTTGTGAAGAACTCTCAAGTTTCAGAGTTGGAGGCCACTTTGGAAACAGCCTTTATCAAGGGTAAGATAGGAGACAATTTATCAAGACATTAACTCTCAGTGGATTATATGATATATATTATAAACAATTAGAAATACAAAATTAGAGAGGCCTTGAGGGTGACAACTCAGGGCAGTAGAGAGACTTAAAACTACTCTTCGTATCAATGGAAACTAAGGAAAACAGAGAAGCAGAATTCATAGATAGTAATAAGAGAAACAGGTCAAAAAACTAAATCCTGATTATATCCACAGCAAGGCTGAAAGGTACAGGATAACTAGGTGTTTGCTCTGTTTGCCTTCTTTCTTTTTTAGTTTGTTTATTTATTTTGAGAGAGACAGAGGCAGCAGGAGCCAGGGGGTGCAGAGAAAGAGGGAGAGAGAAGGAGTCCCAAGCAGGCTCTACACTGTCAGCACAGAGCCTGACATGGGGCTTGAATTCATGAAGCTGTGAGATCACGACCTGAGCCTAAACCAAGAGTCTGATGCATAACCAACTGGGCCAGCCAGGCGCCCCTGTTTTACCTTTCAAATTGATCTGTTCAAACAAGGGAAAGAAGAAGAACCTAGCCCCTTCATCAACTCGAGTTAAAAAGAAAAAACAATTTAGAAGCAGGCAGTTGGGATGCCCCGGGTGGCTCAGTTGGTTAAGTGCCTGACTCTTGATTTTGGCTCAGGTCATGAACCCAGGGTGGTGGGATTGAGCCCCACGTTAGGCTCCACACTGAGCATGGAGCCTGCTTATGATTCTCTCTCTCTCTCTCTCTCTCTCTCTCTCTCTCTCTCCAGCTGGCACTCTCTCTCTAAACTAAAAATAATTTTTAAAAAGCAGGCAGTTTTTCTACATAAATGTAACAGATACTATGTTTTACTATAAGAACGTTTTTATTTGAAGCAAAATTTAAAGAAACATAAAACTTAGACTTACTTGGAAGGCTTCTAATTTTTACCTACTGTGATGATTAATATTTGAATGTAAACTTGAGTGTTTTCCTAGAACCTGCCACCTCTCTATAAAGTCTAGAAAGGCTAATGGTCTTGAACTTGAAAGCTCTGAGTCTCAAAACAAAACAAAACAAAATTTCAGGCAGAGTTTTAAACCAACCCTTTACTCTTTATGTAGCAAAGCATTAATTTTATCTTTCAACAAAAAATAAAACATTTTTTTGTATGCTCACATATTTATGGAGTGCCTATACACAAGAATGAAGATATGGTCCCTGCTCCCAGGGAGCTTTCAATTTCATCAACAAATAATAGAGTTTGGCAAGATGTCCAAGAGTAGAGGAAAAACTATCTTAGCAGAGCACAGAATAGGGGTGAAAGAATAGGCAGTTGTTTGTCTTGTGGGAAGCCCTCGGCAATTGTCAGTTCCTTTTAAAAAGAAGAATCAAGCTGAGTATAGAGAAAATGATCAGGGACCAAGTCTGCCATTCAAAATGCCAAACTGTACCTTCCTTGAGGAAATTCTGAGAAAATTAGGCTATTTAGAAAAATTCAAAGGGACTTCTTTCAATTATTTTAAAAATGTTTCCAAATTCTGTTGTCATTTTGAGGAAAATTGCCACTGCTTTTATAAACATTAAACATGTACATCAGTGTTCATCATGAAAAATTCAAACCACGCACACGGTGTAAATATGAACATGAAGAAAAACCATCTCATTTTCTAGCACTTCATAATGATGTTATCACTATTAAGAGTAGGAAAACGTTATCCAGATGCTTTCTTTCCATATACACACATAGATAGAAGGGTAAAAAAGGAGCAGGGAAATAGAGAAATACTGTCATAAAAGTCAAGTTCTGTATTGCTATTTTTAATAAAATATATTATATTTAGCTGTATCTGAGTTTCAGTAGAAATGGAAAAAGGCAAAAATAGAAGGAAAAAAAGATGGATTAAAGTGTCAGAAAACACCTGAAGCCATTGGACTTTGGCCTCTAGGGTCATGCTGTTGTATACTAGGCATACTAATCTTTGTGATGTAGTAGGTGTTTATTAGCTTTGTTTATGTTATGTTAAGATACATGTTTAAAACGCTTCATTTGAGGTGTTACGTTTATTAACCTTCCATGTTTAATGCAATTTACTTAGATAAGAAAGCTTTCTATCATGAGGACATATTTTCTATTACTATACTGCTAAAAACTAACAAGGATAATGTTGGATAGGCAGTCCTCTGCATGGCTCTAAGGTGCATGAATAAGTGCCCCAATAACACAGTTCAAATTTTAGTTACCATGCTATATGGTCTCTTTACTGTTATTTGCATAAAGTATAAACTTTGCTCCTAGCACTTCAGTCCACAAACCACTACGTAAATAACAGATGTGAATCATGATCCATGACCAATCACTTCCTTGAAAGTCACCTCACATCTGTTCTTCAGTTCACCCGCAGACAGCCAAGTGTACAGTTGCCTCCTTGTCTCCCACCGAGAAACCTTGCTGCCATTTTACAGAAACGGTTCATCAAAGGAGTGATTGACCAGCAAAGATGAAAGTGCAGCAGAGAAATGAAAAGTGAAACACCGGAAGCCATATCTGAATGCAACGTAAATGGAGTTGGAGGAGAAATTGTTGGTCGTGGCAGAGTTGAAACCAGTGGAGTGTGGGCCCCTCTGTTTGTGCAGCCAGGCGCTTGGCAAAAGCCGACTTACTGACATCAGTGGGGCAGTGGCTGTGATGAAAAGGATGACGGTGTCCCCGAGGAAGTGACTCCGGAAAAATACTTCACATTAAAGAAACCTGGACATATTTTATGACACTGAATGTGCAGAGGCTAAAGTGTTGGAAGTGAATCCAGATTTAGAAAGGAATAGGACAGTTTTGTCATAGAAGGCATAGAAAAGATGCAGTAAGTTATATGATGAGAAGAAAGCAAGTCCTGTTGGAACTCTTCTTGATGTTGTTTCACAAGGATGTAAAATACTTTAATTCTCAATAGTTTTAATGTATTAAATTCTAGCTTACTGAATGTTAGTTTTTACTTTGTTTCATTTCTCAATATATTTATAACTGACCTTAGAGAATTTTCAATGTTGTCACAAAAGTGCTAAAAGATCTTGAAATAATCCTAAATAAATCCCTATTGATTATTAAGATTACTTTGTGTGGGTTTAGCTTGCATAGGTCATTTTCATGGTCCTACATTGCCATGTAAAGTGAGGTCTGCCTGTACTTAATTATTCATGCAGATTAGCCCTGACATACGTTTTGCCCCCATTTTGTATATTTTGACTCCAACTGGATTTTAAACCGCTTAATTACAGAAATAAGGCAAGGCAAATCCTTTACTTCTATATTGCCTTCTCCATCTAGCATAGTATTAAACATTTGGCAAAGGCTTAAATGGTCCTTGTTGGTTTACTGCTTAGCTAGTCTTATGTGGAACGATAGGGCTTTTATTAGGTGTCAAGTCATAATAATAAATGTTATTCCTTTCATTAGAATGTAAGCTTTACCCATTTTACTTTCCACTGTAAGGGCAACAAAGCATGACTCACAGATCGTATTCTACTGGCTTCAGGTTGCATTGTTCCTTTGGATGATGATACAAATGGTGGCCTGTGGATCTGCTTTGTGCACAACCTGCACCATCCTCCAGGCAGCCCTGATGTCCACCCTCAGCACCTGGAAGAATACCTAACATGCCAAAGGCACGTGATAAATATTTATGGAATTAATTTGATTCATAATAATTACTAGGCCTGTATACTGCATATTATTTTATACCAGGTGTTTTATGTACATTGTCTCATTTTACCTTTACAATAATCCTGGGGCCCCCATTTTGTAGATGAGAAAAGCTTGGGGTGGAGATTAAGTGACTCACCCAGCCAGGGCATGCTAGAGCTGGGATTTGAATCTGGGGGCTGTTTGACTCTAGTGTGCCTTGGCCACTACACGGATAATAAATTGACATTAGTGACACCAAATGGTGTGCAAATGGATTAGAGAGAAAAAGATGATGCAATTAAAAAGCTCTTCAAATTCATTTCCTGTCTATCACAGGCCTACTGTGACAAGGCAAGTACTTCTCATCAAATTTATTTTTGCATTACTTTACATTTATAATTTCTCTCATGCTATTCTTTTTTTAAACACCAATTTTTAAAAGAGAATCACAAAAAAGCATTTCCCATAATATTAGCTTAAAGCAGAAATGGCTCCAAATTGTTATTATGATTATTTAAAATAATCTAAATTTACAAATCCCTTCGTGAAACTATCTTGGTCTATTAAAGAATGTGTGTGTGAGTGTGTGAGTGCATGTAACACATCTTACATTTTAAGAAGTTCATGGTTTAAAAAATCATTTGGTTTTCTGCTTTGGCATTTCCCTACAATAACACTTTATTTGTACTTCTTGGCTAATAAACTATTGATTGCAGGGGGCGGGCATAGTGCAGCACTGCACACACTATACATTTCTTACTCTGGTAGCACACATCGGACCCACCACAGCAAACTTTTCATGAGGAAAGGTCATATAGCACGTGAGAACTGAAGAAGTCATCATGGCCATCAGAGACTGTGATGTAACTGGCAAGCCCACTGTTGTTGGAGGGCTCTTAGCACCGTCACCTTGGCAAATGCCTGTTTTCTTTCTCCTTGTATATAATAAAATACTCTTTTGACTCCTCTTCCCGTGAATAGGTGTATATATGTCATTTGGTGAGAAGAGTTCGTTTGAATCCACTGCTAGACAGAATATAGCTTACGATCTAATATCTCTTGGTCCCTGTCTCTCTGTGTGTGTCTGTGTTTCTTGCTTTCTCTCCATGACCCCCACACTTCTTTCCATTTTCTCTCCCTAGGATTCTGTGCTAAAACTGCTTTTTAAACCCAGGCATTTAGGATTTGATATCTGCTCTACATTTAGACATCTTGCTGTGTGCTATTCACAATGCCCTTTTATGGTAGTTTACTTTCCCTTTCTTCAAATCTTCATACTTTTCTTCCTTTGTCTTTAAACTAGAAGATCTGTTACCTTCCATTGCATCTAATAAATGCCCAGTGAAAGTGGTACTGTGTGTGGGACCTGAAACAAATAGTGCTATCAGCGGTGGTCAGTTAGTGAGGCTTTTCTGTTGACATTCTCTCAGATACCTTGTTCTCCTTTGGACTTTAACTACATTGCCTCTGTGCAGACTCAGTTGTTCAACAATTATTTATTGGGGACCACCTATGTGCCAGGCCTCTAGATATGATGGTGAATAGGACAAATATTCATCTTACCTTTACTGAGCTTACATTTTAGAAGAGGGGACATTTCATTTATTTATTTATTTATTTATTTATTTTTATTTTAAATTTTAATTAATTTAATTTTTAATGTTTATTTTTAAGAGAGAGAGAGAGAGAGAGAGAGAGAATGAGACAGAAACTGAAACAGGCTGCAGGCTCTGTGCTGACAGCTCAGAGCCTGATAGGGGGCTCAAACACATGAACCATGAGATCATGACCTGAGGTAAAGTCAGATGCTTAACCCACTGAGCCACTCAGGCACCCCTATTTACTGTTTTTTAAAATGTCCTCTGCTTGGAGCATCTGGTTGTCTCAGTGGGTTAAGCATTTGACTTTGGCTCAGGTTGTGGTCTCACAGTTTGTGGGTTCAAGCCCCATGTCAAGCTCTGTACTGACAGCTCAGAGCCTGGAACCTGTTTCAGATTCTATGTCTCCCTCCCTTTCTACCCCTCCCCTGCTCATGCTCTGTCTCTCTCTGTCTCTCAGTAATACATGAATGTTTTAAAATCTTTTTAAAAAAACTAAAATAAAAAATGGGAAATAAAAGGATATGTAATAAAAATATAGTGTAGAGGAAACTACAAAAAAGAAAACTTTAACTCTCTTATTTCTATAACTAGGACTTGAAAATTAAGCTGACAGATGAAAGATTAAAGAGGAGAAAATAGAGCGCTTGGGTGGTTGGTTAAGTGTTGGACTTTGTCTCAGGTCATGATTTTGAAGTTTATGGGTTTGAACCCTGAGTGGGACCCTGATCTGACAGCTCAGAGCCTGGAGCCTGCTTTGGATTTTGTCTCTCCCTTTTCTCTGCCCCTCCGCATCACATGATCTCTCTCTCTCTCTCTCTCTCTCTCTCTTAAGAATAAATAAACTTTAAAAAAATTTAAAGAGGGGAAAGTGTATGCATTTTATTTGATGTTAGTATTTTTACATGGCACAGAGGACTCCACAGGAAAGAGGCAAAACCCCCAAAGAAGTACTTAGATGTGGGAGCTTTTATGCCATTTTAGCAAAAGGTGATATTGTGAAAAAGTATCTAGGCAAAGAGGGGGCAGTTTGGGCCTCCAGGGGTGGTAAATTTTGGGAAAGTGACTAGGAAATATATGAGGGAAACAAATGGAAGATAAGGATTATTTTAATAAGATTTGTTTATGCAGGCTCAACTTGGCATCAACTCCCATCTCCAATGATAAGAATTTTCTATTCTTTTGGTACAGGAGGCCATCTTTCTCATGGGAAATTTATACCCCGTTTTTAGGTAGAAAGGGGTAAGGGCAGAAGACTCTTCCCATATCTGCTGTTTTTCAATTGCCTTCAGCTCATAATAATCAGTATGCCAAAACAGCACAGTCAGGGGTGCATTTTCTGATGCCCTCACTATGAAGGCAATAAATAGGTACTATGATGGGGTGGGGATATATACTAGTTTAAATAGAATGGTTAGGGCAGATATTTCCTAGGAAATGCATTTGCTCTGAGAACTGACAGATGATATCTTGGACAGTCGATTCAAGATCCCAAGAAAGTAGTTTGTAAGTAGAAGGAATAGCATTGCTACTCTTTGGCAGCAGTGAGCCAGCCTGTCCTGCTAATGAACAGAAAGAAGGCTAGAGGGAGTGCAGAGAAGTGATCCAGGATAGGTGGAAGAGCTGAGCACAGCGATGAGTCAGGATCTGGCTCCTCTGGGGCCTCTGTGGGCCTTAGGAAGGAATTTGCATCTTATTCTAAAAGTAACGGGGAACCACTGGAGGACTTAAACAGGAGAGTGGCATCGCTGGTGTATTTTTAAAAGCTCACTAAGAATATGTATGGAGAACAGATCTTAGGAGGTGAGTTGGTTAATACAGTAAGTCTGGTTGGGAGGCAAACACAGTAGTCCGTGCGAGGTAATGGCAGCTTGGCCTAGATGGTGACAATAGAAGTGGGAAAAAGTGAACCGACTTGGAATACAATTTGGAAGGAGTACTACCAGGACTTGCTGATGAAATTGAGGAGATAGATATGGGAGAAAGGGGAAAGGAAGGAGTAAGAAATCGCTCTTTAAGACTTTGGCTTGAGCACTGCGGTGTGTTCACTGAGATAGGGAAGGCCAGGGAGGAGCTGGCTCTGGATGAGAAATGAAGAATGCTACTGGTGTGTGCTCCATAAGAGATGCCTATGAGATACCCCAGGAGGGGTGTGTAGGGCTTAGAGTTCAGGGGAGGTCTGCATCTCTTGGCACTAGGTTTGGAGAAAAGTTTATAAAACAAATCATTTAAGAGAAATGACAATACATGTATCTTGAAATTAGAATTATACTTTCATTTACTAATGTTCAGGTCATCTGCCTCAGTCTGGAAAGCAAATGGCTAGTAGCAGCAGGTTGACATGAGGGGACCTTTTTGACACATGCCATCAAATCAAATCAAATGCTTCAGTGTGGGATTCTCAAACTGTGTATTTGGGAATTTTGCAAACAGTTTCCCAGTGGATTCTGAGGTTAGACTGACTGGATTTAAACCCCCACACCATCATTTACTAAGTTTATGATTATAACAAGTTATTTAAATCTCTCATCAGGTTTTGTGTGTGTAAAGTGGAGACAATACCAACCTTACAGGGCTGATTTCATCAGTGGCCTCACATGGCTACTGGATTTTATGTGAAGCGAGATGAGAGCAGGGAAGGTTTATTTGTCTGTGGCTCCCAAAGCTGGCCTAGATCTGAGCTGGATTCGCCCAAGGGGCGCTGGTACACTTACCCAATCTAGCACCACAGGAAGGCCTGAAGCCTTCGCATTGCCTCTTCACTTTGAGACGTGCTATGAAGATAGGAAGGCCCTGTTGGCAACTGGAGTGGATGATCATTTAATAAACTCAGAGGAGGGTGTGGACTCAACCCTGTTTTAGCCTGGGGCTAAGACATGCCTTGAGAAAGGGACACATGTTTGTTTTTCGCAGGTGTACCTACTGTGGTGATTCTCAAATTTAAGTATGCCTTAGAATCCCCTGGAGGGCTTGTTGAAACACAGATTGCTGGGCCCCACTCCCAGAATTTTGAATTCAGGAGGTGTTGGATAAGGCCCAAAAGTTTGCATTCTAAAACATGTTTGCAGGTGATGCTGATGCTCCAAGGACCACGCTTTGAGGTAACCACTGGCCTCCTGCATCCCAGAGACCCAGGCAATGCATGTGATGCAGGCCTCATCCTCTGCCCCTGGCACAGCCAGGAGTTATCCGTACCTGCAACAATGTGAACAATGAACTCGAAGTCCTCAACCTGTGGGGAAAACCCACCTCTAATTACAACTTCTGTCAGCTCCAGAGAGATTAGGATCCTGGCTCTCCACATCAATTGGATCCAAAGCACAGATAAAACAAAGAATATAGAGGAGTAGGAAATGGCCCTAAAAGCACCTCCCCTTGAGCTCTGTGCTAGCCCATGGCCATGTTTCCCTCGATGGGACCCCAGCATCGTCCCTACATAGATACTAACCATAGGAATCAGCCAGGCAGAAGGCAGGACTTGAATTACCACAACTTCCACATGCTCTCTAAAACAGTACCTTTGGGGCCCCTGGGTGGCTCAGTCGGTTAAGCATCCGACTTTGGCTCAGGTCATGATCTCGCAGTCTGTGAGTTCAAGCCCTGTGTCGGGTGCTGTGCTGACAGCTCAGAGCTGGGAGCCTGCTTCAGCTTCTGTGTCTCCCTCTCTCTCTCTGCTCCTCCCCCACTTATGCTCTATCTCTCTGTCTCTCAAAAATAAATAAACGTTAAAAAATAAAAATTAAAAATAAAACAGAACCTTTGTCATGGAGATGTGTGTGGGATACCTTAGGAATTCCATCTGAAGCTTTCATACTGCAGTCAGTCCGAGCTGGCCCAGAAGAAAGAAAAATATTGGCTTTTTTCTTAGTCCCCCCCGATACTATTTCATTTCTATTCTATAGACAACTAAAAATAAGGTACTTTTGTTCTTGAATTCACTCTGAATTGTGTCCCTTTTCTCCCCTCCCATTTCCTGAGAGAATCTTTGTGCAGGTTTCCCCTGATACTGGCTCTTCCTGTCAGAGCTTGTATTGTTTCCTTTGGAGGTTTTCTTGTCATTCGAATGACTCCTAAATCTATTGTGCCACAATAGCCTCCACTCTCCCTTCTCCCAAACATCTCTACTGCTACTTGCTCACTCTCTCTGCTTTCTGGAATTAACTGGCCTTATCAGTCAGGTGGAGCTACATTATGCTGCAATAACAAGTGAACCTGAAATTTTGGCAGTTTACAACAAAAGTTGTTTTCTAATTTATTTTCTCACTCATGTTAATAACAGACCAACTTCTATTCCATGTCATCTTTATTTTGGGACTTGGACTGAAGGAGCAATCCCCACCTGTGACACATTGGTCCTTTTATAACAGAGAGAAAAGCAATGGCAGAAACATGCAATGGTTTTTAAAGCTTCTTCTAGAAGTGTCACATGTTCTTTCTACTCATGTTTCATTAGTCAAAGCAAATCAGAAGGCCAGATCTAATATTGGTGTGTGGGAAGTGTAATCTCTTAGTACAATTTCTCCTACAAAATTATCCTCCCTTGTTGGGAGGGGCTGCTAGAGAGGAGCTGGACTTGAATTTGTTTTTGCAAACTGATGCAAATTTAACTCTACCTCAAGGGGCATCTGGGAGCTCCAAGTTGGTAGTGATCTGCTCCATTCTTCTCTTTTCACTTTTGCAGTCTTCCTGTTTTCAGTGGCCACTCTACCCATTTTCTTCCTGTTATTCAAGCCATAATCAGCTTCTTTGGACTCTACAAATGATCTGAAGCCATCTTTGATCGAGAGGTTGAGAAAAGGAAAAAAAAGAAGTGAAACAAGGAGAAAGAGGAAAATAAGTTACTTTATTTAAGAACTTTAAAACCATATGCTTCCATAGATCTGAACAAAACTATGTTCCAGTCTTGTTTGGCCTTGATTAACGAATGATATTACCAGTTGTTGGTAGCCGTTTTCAGTCACTGGCCATGTTTGCCGTGGTCGTGCACAGATTTGAGGGTACTTTACCAACACTCTTGCCTCCTTGGTGTCCAGAAAGTACAAAGGCTGTGAGGCTGTTGGAAGAGCTAATAAGAAGACACGTATGGCTATGATGGAAACAAAAGTGGAGAGAATAAACATTTTAAATGAGAAGAAAAGGATGAGAGTTGCATGTGTGTAAGGGATGAATTGTTTCACAGAAGGAATAGTTCTGAAGGACAAAGAGAATCGGGTAGCAATTGAAGAGCTGGGCTTTTGCAATCAAGAGTAATCACCAAGAGATGAGGCAAAGTGATTAACAAAATGGAAAGCATGGCCCATGGAGTTAGAGGATTACAATCAACACAGATGTCCTTTAGCCCGTGTTAATTCAGGAGAAGGCCAAGGGTTTGTTTGAGAACTTAAAGGCTCAAATATGTTTGTTGCAGACCAAGGCCAAGCCAGCCTGCAAAATAAGTAGGAAACTCCTATACCCTGCTGCCCAGGTGTAGATAAGGAGAGACTGTCCCAGGCTGGGCACAGCAACCATTTCAAGGTCTGAAATCTGGACATTATTCAGCTTGCTGAATAACTACATTTTTGCCTTATATGGTAGTATAAATTGTTTCTTGTTGCTGATGTGGCTGGAGGTATGAAAGATAGTGAGCTCCTACTTCTGGGCTCCTCTGACCTCCCAAACACTCATTCTCTTCAAGCTGCCAAGATCACCAAATTTATGTGTTTCTGTGAAGACTAAAGGAGGCAACAGGCAGCCACATCTGCCTTACCTCATGTCTATTCTTTGCATTGCTTACATGCTGCTTTGGATGTAAATCAAAACGCAGCATCTTTTTTGTTTTTTTAAATGTTTTATTTCTGAGAGAGAGACAGCATGAGAAGAGGAGGGTCAGACAGAGAGGGAGACACAGAATCAGAAGCAGGCTCCAGGCTCTGAGCTGTCAGCACAGAGCCTGACGTGGGGCTCGAACCCACGAACCGTGAGATCATGACCTGAGCCGAAGTCGGACACAACCGACTGAGCCACCCAGGTGCCCCAAAGCGCAGCATCTTTGAATTGAACTCAAAATGTCATTCTTGCCCATTCTCTCTCACCTAGACCAGATTCCGTGATCTGACTCTCATGGAGTAGAAATGCATTCAAGAAAGCTCTCATTAAAAGCCACAAGTGGTCCATTAGTTCAAGGCCTAACCCCATCTGCACTGTCAAATGAGTGGTAAATCCAGATGCTATATCTGCTGAGGTTAAGGGATTACCACCTCAAGAAATTTTCAGTGATCTATTTTGGTGGAGAAAATGCCTAACAATACTAATATGTCATCAGAGAGGAGACAGGTGCATCTGCCTTCAAAGTTTTGAGAAACATCTAACTCCCATTAGCTAGAAATGTGTTTATTATTATAAGTTTAATCTCCTCTTAGTCACATTAGACAGTGGTAATGGGGGTAAATCCCACCTGCTTGGCCTCTCTCTTTTCCTCTGTCACCTTTACAAATCCAAGAGCTCCTTACAGTATGGCATGAACAGCAGTGCCCTACCTGAGCCAATGTTAGCATGTTGTACTCCAAACTGGGAGCAAGAGAGCATGAAAGGGAGCACTGTTGGTAATTAAGCAACAGACATAACCTGGGGCCATCCTGGGAAAACTGAAATTCTCGTCACCCTCCACATATCCTAATCTTTGAGCTTGCCTGCCGAGGCCTCTCTGAAGGGATCCTGTTCTGTCCATAGTCCCCACTAGAGAGGCTGCCCCTGGCTCTTCAGGCTGATCCCATGCCACTAGCCTGAATTCCAGCTGAGCATGTGACCCCAGGCTGATAAATAACCCTAGGCTAGTGTTTCCAGGAGACCTAGATGAGGCCTGGCCGGACATGACAACCCTGGTCAAGCAGATTCTCTCATGAATAGGAAATACTTGCCAAAAGAAGTCAGGGGGTGATGATTCTATTTCTTCTGCCATCACACTGTTAACATGTTGAACACACACTGCCATTGTCAGTAAGTAACATCTGTTCATTACACTACAATTCTCAACTACTAGGGAGTGGGGAGGGGAAGCGGTAATGTAAAAATCTTCAGCGATGTCTGCTAAAACCACAAGTGTACACACCCTTGACCAAGTAATTCCAAGTCTAGGAATTTATCAGACTGGTATGCTTGAATGCTTGCAAAATGATATATGTAGAGGCTATTCATTGTAGTAATGTTTACTAGCAAGAGAGTGGCCCCCTAAAACTACTAAATGTTGATCAACAGGGAACTTATTAATTAGTTATATATCCATATATAAGCATGTATAAACAGTATGCTACAATTTGTATAAAAGGTGGGGCAGAGAAAATGTGTGTGTGTGCGTGTGTGTGTGCTTTTATATACATAAAATAATAAGGATACTAAAGATTGCTTCCAGGGAGAGAAATTGGATGGCTGGGGAGTGAATTAGAGCATTTTTATTGTACACTCTTTTATACTTGTTGAATTTTGAACCATGTGACTTTATGACTTATTTTGAAAATTAGTAAATAAAATTAAAGATCTGGGGATATATGACAAGCTCTTAGGAAAGAGCTTAGAAATATTAATGCTATCTTTGGCCACAGGGCCATGTAGGATCCCTTTGGGCACAGTGGACTCAGAAGCCCTGGGATTTGGAGACTGGTAGTTTGGGGAATGGGTGGTAAAGTCCTGACTATTCAGCAAACATGTGCTGTGTAGTATGGGCATTATAGGCATTAATGAAATAATTTACAATTGCACAAAATGTGAATATACTTAACACTGCTGAACTGTACACTTAAAAATAGTTAAGATGGCAAATTTTATGTTGAAAATTATTGAAAAAATAAGGAAATCATAAATAAGAACAAAACAAAACAAAAAAATTACAGTCTACTTACAGCCTGAATAGAATTCAGTATTTTACCCATAGATGATGCTCAACAAATGTTTAATAAATGTAATAGAATTGGTGAAGAGAGAATGAAAGTAACAAATTAAAATAAAATGGAGTGAGGGTCTCCTGGCTGGCTCAGTCAGTAGAACATGTGACTCATGATTTCTGGGTTGTAACCTAGAGCCCCACATTGGGTGTAGAGGTTACTTAAGGAAATAAAATCTTAAAACAAAACAAAACAGGGGCGCCTGGGTGGCTTAGTCGGTTAAGCGTCCGACTTTCGCTTAGGTCATGATCTCACAGTTCGTGGGTTCAAGCCCCGCGTCGGGCTCTGTGCTGACTGCCAGCTCAGAGCCTGGAGACTGTTTCAGTCTGTGACTCCCTCTCTCTCTGACCCTCCCCTGCTCACGCTGTCTCTCTCTCTCTCTCTCTCCTAGAAATAAAAAAAAAAAACACATTAAAAAAACTAAAACAAAACAAAACAAAACAAAAAACCAAAATGCAGTGAAATAATTATTATGAGAAAGGGATAAGCTAAGTGCTGAAAAAGAGTGGAAGAAGGGGCCTTTAATTCTGATAGATAGCGACAGGGTTATATGCATTGTGATGCAAAGGAACAAAAATGAAGGCTTTTGGGTCTTATAGTCCTAGGATCCACTCCTGGCTTGACTCTTTTTCTGGCTAATTGACTTAATTCCTCATTGCCACCTTGTGTAAAGGATTGATAATATCCACCTTTCAGGACTACTGCTCATTGTAAATGATGCAACTCAAATGAGACACCTAGCAAGATGCTGGGCATTTGGTAAATGCTTTACAAATGTTGGTTCTTGAGTGAGATTCAGTGAGAGCCTTGAAGATGAATAGAAATTTGATAGTTTGGAAAAAGTCTGAAAAAAGGTATTTCAACTCAAAGGACTATTACAATTGGGTGAGTCAAGCAAGAGAAGCCTTGGGATTTTCATGAAAGCTTCTACTTTGGACTCCTTATTAAATTTTCTTTAATCCTTCTTCTTTCCTTCCATTTCCTGTTTTTTCCTCTCTTTCTTTTATTTTCTTTCTTTCTTCATTTTTTTCAAATGTCAGAAGATAGGTTATATTCTGAAAACCATCATTGTTTTCCCAGGTAGTCTTAATAATATTACATAACTTTTTTTTAATTAAAAAAATGTTTTAAGCATTTTATTTATTTCTGAGAGAGAGAGAGAGAGAGACAGCATGAGCAGGGTAGGGTCAGAGAGAGAGGGAGATACAGAATCTGAAGCAGGATCCAGGCCCTGAGCTAGCTGTCAGCACAGAGCCTGACATGAGGCTCGAACCCACGAACCGTGTGATCATGACCTGAGCTGAAGTTGGCCGCTCAACTGACTGAGCCACCCAGGCACCCCTACATAAGTTTTCTGAAACAGCATAGTTACATAGCAGTTAAGACCTGGAAGGAGCATGATTTCAAGTTTAAATCAGGAAAAACAGAGTTATTCGCCCCACTGAGTAAGACTTTATTAACAAAGGAATAATGATAATGTGTACTGTGTACTGAGTGCCTATTAAGTGCTTCCCCTGCAGTATTGTGATTTTTCACAACTGTAAGGCCCATTTTACAGATGAGAAAAATCAAATCCTAGATTTAGTAAAACTGGGATTTCAGCCCAAGTCTCAGTTCAAAGACTGTGGTCTTTTCTGTGTACTATCTTCCCTCTCTAAACCTCTTGAATTTCTTTGGTCTCCCATCTCAAGCCTTGTAGTAATGGCTATAATCTTCAGTTCTAGAAGCAGTTAGTCATGTATGATAGGGAAGAGTAATTAGATAGGTCATCTACATAAACAAGAAACATGACAATAGTATTCCTATCTCTTTGTTGTTCCTGAGAGTAGAATTTTACTTAATAGATGCCAAAGTTATTAATAGTCTATTGAAGTACATGAAAGACATGGGAAAATGCCTTTGATTCCACCAGAGTCTGAATGTTTAATACTGAATCAATGACTCCCTCTCCCCAAATTCTTGGTTTTTTTTAATGCCTGAGGTCATATAACTGACCTCTTTCTGTTATTCTTTTGCTTAATCCTACTTAGGCAGTAAAGAGAATTATCACCATGCAGAAAAAACATGGAGGATCTGTTTTCTCACACACAGGAGAAAAATGTATCGTTTTGAGAATATAACATCTATTCATTTGTTCCCTTAGTGACTTAAAGCAATTATCAAGCAGCCTGTATGCTTTTAGGCTCGTGGCCTGCTTTAAATGCCAGTAGGTATTCTTTAATCTTTCGAGTATGATTTCTAAGACCAACAGTTTTTTTTTTTAACTGAATTGTGAATGTGTCTGAATACAACTATAATTAGAACAACTTCTTGGGGGGTTTCTTTGCTTATAATAGAAATGGTTCAAAGATGATAGCGTACAATTGCCTAATTTCTGTTTTAATTTCAATGAAATACTTCTCTCTGGCCTATGGTGTTCTAACTTTACCATTGGTGTCTGCACACAAATGCAAACACATAGACATACAAACACACAGACACTACCTACTTCTTCACAATTTCCTCCCCAGGGGAAGATAAGATTTTAATGTTGAAAGAGGAGGAAGTTCACAGGCTCTTCGCTAGAATTACAGAATATTTGTTGTGGAAATGACTTTAGAGCATACTTACCCAAAGCTTTCATTTTACAGATAAGGACAATGAGACCCAGGGAGGCAAAGTTACACACCGAAGTTCACACAGCTGGATGGTCAGAGACACAGGGCTGAAATCCATTTTTTTCAGGTTGAGATAGGGCCGATTGATCAGAGGAAGCAAACCTTAAAATAATATACGGAAAAGGTGCCACTTTGAAACAATGTTCTCTTGCTCCTGGCTACCTTGCTCCCTCCTCAGTTTCTTAATCAGAACTTTTGGTTGAAAAGCCTAGACTCTTCTATGCCTTTTACCTGCCTTCAGCCTCTGTATCATCCTCCCCAACTTGACCCCACTTCTCACATTTGCTGCAGCTTCTTCTTGGTGGAAAAGTATTTTATAATCCTGCTCAGAATTTACAGGAAGTCATTGAGAGAGGTATCATCTAATGCCAAAGATTCATGGCAAAAATGTAGACAGCAATGGAAGAGAGGTTTTTATTTTTAACTTAATTATACTAAGTAAGTAATGTTGGTTGGGAGAGGGGAGAGCTTAGTTGGTGAAGTGGTTCGTAGCCTTTAAATAATAACCACATAGGCCACTATCAGCCACCTAACCATACAAACATCTTTGTACAAAGTCAAGCTTAAAATCTATAGTTAACATGAGAACTATTATCTAGAGTCTGTATCTTTAAGCCTGTAAAACAACTGACATTTTTATGGTTCTTTACAATTTACAAAGCTCTTGCACATCCATTTTCCCCTGTGGGCCTCAAACAACTATGTAAGCTCATTAAGGCAATCTATGTTGTTATTTAGAGAGAAAAACCGAGGTTCAAAGTGAAAGAGACTTACTCAGAATGGACTCAGATCTGGGTCTTCTAATTCTATAAATCCCAAGCTCTTTTCATTTTACTACTTTTTCTCCTAAGAAGTCCAACAGCAAACACGGTTTTAGAATTTGAGAGAATTGGACCAAATCTGTTTAGAAGGTATGATGATTAATTTTATGTGCCATCTGCAAAAGGTCCAGGCTGCTGTGCCAGCTACTCAGGGCTTGGGCATATGATCCCAGAAGGCTATGTTGAGATTATTTTAAGATACTATTTCCTCAGTGCTGTGGCAGGTGGGGTCAGAATGTGAGGCATAGACATGCACACTGGCTGGAACTTGGCTGATTTTGGATGATTCAGATATGATAGTACACATTTGCTTATTTGCTCTTTTATTTTTATGAAATGCTTCTCTCTTGCATACACACAGAGGCTTTATTGGTGAGAAAGCTGATACCTATGGGAAAGTGGGCTTCCTAATATAAAACCCTACTTATCTCCCCACTCATAAGACCTGAAGAGGCCTCCTTCTGCCTTGTTCCTCTTTGGGCCCAGAAGAGCAAAGAACAAATGTTTCCTTTGGGTACCTCTGTCCTAAGAGAAGAGAAGGGGCTGGGCTACTCATGCACCGTTACTCTTTCCAAACTCAGATGTCATTTAATCTCCCCTTGGGTAGAGTAAATAAGGCAGGGAGAGAAGCCAGGATTATTGCATTCATGGAGCTCCCTTCACAGGGAAGGAGACATAAGGAGTGGGAAGACACGCTCCACCCTACTGTAAATTAGTGAAGATTACATGACTTAGTGTAGGTGAAATGGTTAGGGCCTGGTCTAGTGTCAGTACTTGATTAATGGAAGCTCTTCTTATTAGAAACCCACAGACCCATTTCTGGTTCTAGCCCCTCTGTTAACTTAGTGATTCAGGGCAAGAGACCACATCTGTCTTGTTCACTGCTGGATCCCCAGAACAGATGCGGGTGCCTTGAGTGGCACCTGTGATGATGATGATGATGATGATGATGATGGTAATGACAATAATAATGTTTTTAATATGAGTGTACGTTTTCTCCTCTATAAAATGAGGAATTTGATCTTGACCTTTGAATTTCTTCCTTGTTCTAATGATCTAATTCTATAACAAAGAATCTCAGCAAATCTGATATACCTCTGAGTTTTTTAGTATTTTTTTTAAAAAAAACAAAAACAAAAGGATTTGCTGCCAGCATTCTCATTTAGTTTTTTGCATTTTGAATTCCAATATTCACAAAAGGCAATTTGCTAAGAATAGCAACATATGTAAAATTCTCTAATAATGTTAGGGTTAATTAATTTTCCTCTAACCCCCTAAAATATCCTGATCAATTTTAGTAATAGTGCCAGCGTTTTCTTCCATTTCTTGTAATTTTTTAAAAAGCTTCATTTTGGGTTGATGAAAAGCTTATCTCTGTCAGTCAAATGTCTATAGCTAGCTATGCTACCATCAGTTCTTCTCAATTTAAAAGTTTAAAATTTTATGGAACAAATCCAATGTTGCCAAGTACTCAGATTGCTGTTTTAGAAAACCTCCCCCTTGTTCCCTGAGCCAAAAACAAAACCATTCTCCAGTTGTTGCATTATAGAGAGAGGAGGAGCACCTGGTTGGTTCAGTCATCTCAGAGTTCATGAGACTGAGCCCAAGGTGGAGTGGTACTCTGCGCTGCTAGAGTCAGCCTGCTTGGGATTCTCTGTCACCCTCTCTCTCTGCCCCTCTGCCTCTTGCACATGCTCTCTTTCTCGCTCTCTCAAAATAAATAAATAAACTTAAAAAAAAGAGAGAGAGAGAGAGAGATGAGAAAATAGGCTCAGGTAGTAATATGACCAGGGCACACAAGTAGTAAATGGCTGAGCTTAGTTCCGAGCATTTTTTAAAGTGCATTTGTATTTTATTAGTATCTTATTAAGCAATTGGTACTTATGATCATGTGTTCCACTGTGCAGCTAGAAAACTAAGGTGCTCTGGAAGAGGGCATGCACAGAACAGAATAGAATTTAGCACTTTTTCATTACAAAGTCTAAAATTTCTTATTTACATTTGAACAGATCGGCAAACACAGGCACATATCATGAATCTAGTGAACAGCCTCAAGAGGCACAGTGGAAAATATCAGAGTAGGTGAATGAAGTCAGCAACTCTAAAACCAAAGTCTCTTCCAGACTCAGATCTTCATGCACTGCTATTCCAGTTTGGAGGCTAAAACACTATCTATCTACTTTGTATCTGACTTATTTTCCTGTCAGACAGGAACTGGAATTTGAACTTTGCTCTCTAAAAGCCAAAGGCCAACTAATTTAGAAGGAGACTCTCAAAATCAATGATGGTTTCTTTTAGTTTCATTAGCTCTATCTAAAGTGATTAAAGGATTTGATTCCCAGGTAACTATGATCCTTATTGCTATTTTTACAAATCATATTAATTTCTGTACTTAGTTCTGATCACTTGGGGCATTCCTGAGGCAAGTCTGGATTCATGCGGCATTCCAATCCTGAGTGCCTTTTCAAGTTTCCAGCAGAACCCTGTGTTGGTGAGTGATGATACCTTTATTGTAGTAGCCCCAAGGTGTGGAAGCTGTTTCCTGTGGCCTAGACTCAGCCCAACCCCTGCACTTGTTGAAACATCTGCAAATACTTTTTTCATTTCAGAGGCATCTGACCACAGCTAGCCTCCCATCTGGATTGCTTCCTTTTTCCTGATTGCTCAAGTAAGGCATCAGTCATCTGGGAAGGCACTGAGCAAGAGAGAAACTAGGAGAGTCTAGGGATTAGAATGGAGGGGTTGGAGGTTAGTTCTTATGGGTTTTCTCTTATACTCGTTCATTAATTGATTCATTCAGTCATCATTGATTGCATAGTACTAGCAATGCAAATATCAATGAGTGGCAGTATCTGTTCTCAAACAGAAAACACTCTACTACATGCAACATTTGTAATTTTAAGATTGGGATTTACATTAATCAGTTTATAGCAATAAACTACATTTACCAAGTGTGTTCTGTGTGTAAAGTTCCATAATTAATTTAATTCTTATCTCTAGTGGGTATAGGATTCAAGGTATATTTTAATCTCTTTGTTTCCCCACCTTGAAAACTGAAAAGTAATACTCTTGATTTCAATAAAATTCAAAGCAATACTCTCCAAAGGCTTTTGAAATAATAATCATTAATTAAGAAATATCATAGGAATCTTTACTTGATAAGTAAAATGATAAATTGTGTAGTACAAAGTAACCATACTCCTGCATATGTTTCATTTGTTTTAGGCCTGTATGTTAAGCCACAAATCTAACTGCTTGACTACTGCTAGAAAGAGATTATATTTTAAAAGGTGTTAATGCAGTTGGATCATTTTCATCTTCTCACATAATATTAATTCCAAGTTTTAAAACATATTTTTATTATGCCCACATTTGCACATTTTAATGTTACATTTAAACTTTTATTTTATTACAATCAAATCATATAAAGAACTAATTAACTCTGTCCTGAGAGTTGTTGAGCAATGATTATGCCTTCGAAGCACCAACAGATTTAGGGTGTACACAGGGCGTGGCCCATCCACCCATGATTTCAAAACGACATGGTTCTTCAGGTCCTGTTGGGGCTCATCTATTTGCACGTCTTCCCTGCAGGAGTTTGGACTAATCAGGTCACTACATCCTGACACTGCAGTCTCTACCACTCATTGTTTGCAACATGACGTAATGTCAACAGACCACAGAGAAGTTAGCAACGGCAAAAGGAAAACACTTTAATACCCCGAGCCATCCCTAGGGTTCAGCAGGACATCTATCCTATATCAAATCACCTGATATCAAATCCTACAAAGGAGCTCGGCCAAAAGGTTGAGCCATGTGGTCTGACTATATCAGGTTCTTCAGTTGCAATGCAATACTGAGGCAACCTGTTGTGAGTGGACAAGTCTTCTAGTTTACTAAAATTGAAAAGGCAGTTTTGTTTCTCTACCATCGCTTCCTTTTTGCTGCAGACATTTCACATGGCATCATGCCTCGGCTAGTCTTCATTTATCTAGATATTATTTAAACACCTTAGAAGCTGATAGGGGTTGTTGCTTCATTTCTTCAGCTTTGGCTTCTCCCCATCCCCCAGTGTTCCCGGTCTTGAGGCTCAGAGGAGTGCTATTCAATATGACATGAAAATCCATGTCAAGGGGCAGATGGGAACTGGTTGCTTGAGAACTCTGAAGAACAAAGAGAGCCACTGTGGCCCTACAGTGCTATGTTCAAATTAGAAAAAGAGGGGTGCCTGAGTGGCTCGGTTGGTGAACCATCCGACTCTTGATTTTGGCTCAGGTCACAATCTCCTGGTTGGGAGATTGAGCCCCACATTGGGCTCCTGCTGGGCATAGAGCCTGCTTAAGATTCTCTCTCTCTCTCTCTCTGCCCCTCTCCCCCTCTCTCCTTCTCAAAAAAATGAAACAAAACAAAAACTAGAAAAAGATACCCCTTCAGGTGGATACAATACACATGTCTTAGCAGGTAAAGGTAGGGGCTGGAATTCAGTGCCTACCCACCTCCTCTGCAAGGCACCATCATTCGGTCAACAAACTGTACAAGCGTATGGTGCCCTGACAAAAAGGGCATGTGTAAGCCTTCAAACGATGCCAGAGGGTATTAAGAGACGAGGGAAACTTTGATACGCAGAATGATGGAAGACAGCAGTACTGTTTGGTTTTGACTTTTCCTTTCCGTCTCTAGAGAGCTCTTGTAAAAGCTGAGACCAGGAACAGGTTTTACATCTACACAAAGATATATGTAATGTATTACTCTTGCTAAGGTGAGCTGCATTTAAATAGAGATCAAAAACATTGAAATATTAGGTAATCCTTCAGTTTTGTCTGTTTACTGCTCTATCCCTAACACCTAGAACCATGTCTGACATGCAGGAAGTCCCTTGATATGTTAAGTAAATCTCTAATCCAAGATATTCAGTCATTGAGCAACAGGAATTAAACCAAGAATATCTCTCAAAGATTCCGCAGATCAAATCAGAAAGAGTCATCAAAAATTAGTTTTCTCCTAGGCACTTCATAGGCCAGAAATCTCATCTTTCATATAAAAACCCATCACCATAAATGTTACTCGACACTTATTTAAAACTTTCATTGCATTTATTTGTCAACTGACAATGAAATGTCTATAAGCCAAATATTTCATGTAAGGATCCAGCCTCCCACATGTATTTCAGTACTTGGTGGACTCAGTACAAAATTGGTGGCATTGTTATATTTAAACATTATTTTATACTTTTGTAATTTTATATGTGGGTTGTCATAACAGCAGTGTATTATTTATAATAACTGAATGTATCACCTTCCTCCAAAGATCTCAAAGCACCTTTTGTAAGAAACACTTGTCCCCATACCTCTGGTGAAGTACAAATGCTGTGAACATTATTTCCATCATATAAGGATCATACATGAGTCACGAGGCAGAGGTAGGGTACCATTACTCATGACACTTTAGTCCACAGCTCTATCAGAGTACTGCCTATACATTCATTCACTGCTTCCTTCCTTCATTGAAAATATTCATTTAATGCAGCTTGCTACGCACTTAGGGTCAAGTCCCTACTTCCTCACTGAACTCACATTGCATAAATATTACAATCTTAAAAAAAAAATCTCAAAACCAATGTTTAAAATTCAGAGCCGAGGTATTTCTGCACATTGTGATTAGTCCTAATTGTTTCATAGTGACATGCCTACCATTGACTCACTAAGGAAATGACTGAAATACAAAAAATGTAAAGATCTACTTCTCCATGTTATGGTTGTTAATCATGTATGTATAACAGGGCTTAAAAAAAGTTTGCCTGGTAAAGCTAAATACTTGCGTTTTCTGTGTCTAATTAGAAGTTTCCACCGTGTACTATAGTTGAGTTGGTACAAGATGTTCAAAACCATGAAAAGATGAATGTAATGGCTTCCTCGTGTTATGGTCTTAATTTTTTTTTTTCAGTTCATTTGTCCTCTTAAGTAATCTTACTGTTTGTGACCTCTCTAACCGAATTTACAATTATTCCTCTTGCCAAACCATGCTTCCAGGCTTGACTCTATAAATTAAATTTCATGCATGCATTTGCAAGCCGTGTGCACTGCCAGTTAAACGAAGTAATATAAACAAATTAAAGGCACATTTTAATGACGCTTGAGTTTTGTGTAGTGGTTTTTAGACAGTTACCTACTGGGCACTGTATAAGACACTGATTCAGAGAGATAATTTTCAGTGTGCCAACCGGGCTGCTCAGAGTCCAGCCCCCTAACTGTGCAAGTTGCATTTCGCACGGTTTTCTTCTCGGTCTCCCCACCCCCTTGCCGCCTCTGGGAATAGTTCTGACGGTCCCCCCGCGACCGCCCGGAGGGGGCTGATTCACCCCCAGCTCCCTCTGCCGGAGCCGAAGCGAGGGGCGGCCGCAGCCACCGCCACCAGAGCAGAGCCGGCGTCTGGGCCCGGCAGCGGCTGCGTGACAGGCTGCACTAGCCCGGCCCGACGCTGTGGTAATTCAAACTGATCTCATCGCCCGTCGTCACGACACGCGCTTCCTCGCTTGCACGCGGCGTAGCGTGAGAGGCCCCGGGGGCAGCCGGCTCATTCACCCCTGAGTCTTCAGGAAGACGCGCCCCGCTGGCCTCTTCGAGGCCCGCGATGCAGCAAGTCCCTGCTACTTCTAATAATTCCACCATTCTCTTTCCAGAAAAAAAAACAACCAACAACAAAAACCCCCCACAAAAAACCCCAAAAGTGCCCGGACGTCAACAAATAACCTCCCAAGCGTTGNCCCCGCCTTCTGCGCGCCCCGGGCGTCAGCGCGCGCTGGGTTCCCGGCAGTCGGGGCGCCGTGGGGGCCCCTTCCCGGGTCTCCCTGCCATGGGCTGGCCGCCCGACTCCCTTCTGTGCAGTACGGGCAAGGCGGGAGCCCCCCCCCCCCATGCT
>NW_027551565.1:4313234-4407962 GCF_008692635.1 Crocuta crocuta
CCATGGAGCGGCCAAGCTTGGAAGGCACCGAGCAGGCGCCACTCCTGCTAAGGAAACCGAGAGGGGTCCGCGGGGAGAGAGCGATTCCTCGCCGGCGTCGCTCTTCTTCCCTCCGCCGCCCGACGTGTTTGCTTTACAGCAGCGGAGATGGAAACTTTCTGGCTTTAAGTGGAGGGCATCACCCTCTCGGGCTAAAGTCGGCTGAGGGCGCGGTGTGTCGGGAGCCAGGAGGAATCAGGGATTCCTCGCCGGATTACTCGNGCGCAGTCACGCTAGATTTCTGGGAAAGGGAGTGAGTTCACCGGGGAGGATACGCGTCTCCTTGTTATCAGAACGTCGGTAACATTCGGTAATAAAACGCGCGCACATAGGATGTATTAGACGAACCGGGAACCAGAGCTGCTTCATCGATAAGCAGTCACGCTGGGGAAACTTTACAAAGAAAACTTTAAGAGGCAGGGGGCAAAGGTGCGGTTCGTGTGACGTGCTTACACAGAAAGGAACAAAGCAAGGATGGCGGCTTCAGGAGGCAGTTTTGTCCACTTTGCCCAAAAATGAGTAACATAGTTGGGATTCTGTGAGTGCTGTCATTCCTCCTAGAAGTGTTCTTTCCAGTGTTGTATTTTAAAAGCAGGAGTACCTGATTTCCCTGGCGGACTGGAGAGACCTCCTCTGTATGGTGACTCAAGAGTCCCAGGAGCATTTTAAAAAAGAAAACAAAAGGTCACAGACATAATAAGACACCTGGCAAGGTCATGTAAGCAAAAGCGTTTTTCGCTCAGGTATATATTTATGTTACTCGCATGTTTGTGATTTCCAGGTCAAGTTTGATCAAGTTTGGAGGACAAATCAAAAATATTAACACCAAAACTTTTTAACACACAAAACCACTCCGCTGGACTAAAAGTGTTTAAAATTCCACATTATCTTATTTACTATTAATGAAATTTTAATTTGCTGGATCTCAGCTCTCATTTATTTCCCTATTACTCTTACCCTTAGGCCTAAGGTGCCTAGTTACACACCCACATATATTTTTGTTATACAAGTAACGTAGTATTATTATTGAAGAGGGGGATTCTCCTGGGTTAGGATACCTACCATAAAATCCTAGGAAGTTTTTTCAAAATACACATATTTACCTCCCCACTTACCACATGTGTAAGGAGAGAGCAAGAGTCACTGTTGAGTTTTAGAAGGTTTTCCCAGTGACTGATTCTTTTTTGTTTAATATTTTTAAAAAATGTTTTATTTATTTTTGAGAGAGATAGAGTCAGCGTGAGCAGGGGAGGGTCAGAGAGAGAGGGAGTCACAGAATCCGAAGACAGGCTCCAGGCTCTGAGCTAGTTGTCTGCACAGAGCCTGACGCGGGGCTCGAACCCACGAACCGTGAGATCATGACCTGAGCTGAAGTTGGACACTTAACCGACTGAACCACCCAGGCGCCCCCCCCCTCCGGGTTGACTGGTTCTTAAGTGTATGTGGGGTTGTTCATTTCCTATGCTCAGCACTCCTCTGCTACAGAACTGCCCCTCTACTGTTCTAGGCATATAATTAGAAAGGGAGGTTCATCATGTGTGCTTTGCCTATTTGATCCTCACAATTGGTCAGGAAGCATGTACCTGATACCTCCTAGGTTCAGCAGTTTGATCAAGGGATTGATGTATGACTTAAGTCATGCCAAAGAGTCACTTCCTGGCATTTTCCTAACTGGAGGTTGGGAACAGAAGCCTCTTCTTTCCCCTCTTGGTGGCAAAACTGGACTGTCGGCCATGTGCAGAGACTGTAAGAGAATGGAACCAACCATCAGTAAGTGGTAGATTCAAAGGGCTGAGACTTCACGACTTTTTATAGTTCAAGAATTCATATCTGAAGTTCTCAAAGCAGTCATGTTTCCTGCTTTTTTAAGCTTGGTTATTCAGCCCTTCGGTTGATTCTGTGAAGTACTCTGGTATCCTAAAATATACATTTATAGAAATAAATAACAAAATGTATATTTAGAATGCGATTTGGAATACTTTTGGGGGGATATATAATATTATTTTTAACTTGCTTGGTACATTAATCACCAAAGAGCTATATGATCATTTCTAACAGGTGCACAATCTTGATATTTGATATATCCAGTTTTTCACATTTTGGTTTTTCTAACTCTTAAACATTATAAATGAGACTGTGATGAACAATAAATATATATACTGATAAGAAAGAACCTTCCCAGAAGCTTCTAGAAGCCTTCTCTTGGAGCCTTTTTGGTCAGAACTGGGTCATAGGCCCATTTATGATTTAAATCACTGGCTAAGGGGAAGGGGCTAGCAGAATTGACTTGATCTGAGCTGATTCCTGGAGTTGGGATGATTCACTTGTGCTTGAGGGTAGGGAGAGGGGAGGGTGAAGAGGTTTGGATTCTTGAACAAAAGGAAGAAGGGGCTCAAATGTCCACTATAACAGTTTGAATATTTCAAGGTGTTTACAACATCATAAATGTATTACCCTAAAAATTTTCACCCTAAAAGCAATGTTTAAGAGTGCTATTGCTCTAAACCCTTGCAAACCAGGGCTACTATAAGTATTTTACTTTTTTTCATCTGTTTAATAGGTTTGGTAATATTATTTGATATATTTTTTATCAATAATTCATAAGAAAATATCTTTAAGATGATTCACAACTCCTTATTTAATGGAATTAAATTATTCTATTAATAGAGATATAACAAAATGACAAGAAAGTTGCTATAATTTGATTCATATAAATTCCATTGCTGCCTAAAATTATAGGTACCAAAACATGAATTTCATCTTTACAAAGGTAGAATGAAATCACTTCTGCCAATCACTTATCAAAACACATATGAATTAGATTCTTAGATGCTTCATTAGAATCCCATGAAAATCTTAGAAATAAGCTATAATTTCATTAAACAAGCAAATTCTACAAACGCTGTTTTTTAAATATATAAGGAACTTATCAATTTTCAGTCTTTGAACTCATTAAAATTTATTATAGGGTATATATTGGGTGCTGAGAGTTTAAAGAACTATCAGTGTCATATATTTTAGCATCAAATTCATTACAAGAGTTTTAAGTCAGTGCCTGGAGAGCTTTATTCTATTAGTTTTAAAATATCTTCATGAAAGTAAATGTATCCTGGGGGTGTAATGTACAGCATAGTGACTACAGTTAATAATACTGTATTGTATATTTGAAAAGTTGCTGAAAAGATAGATCTTAAAAGCTCTCATCACAAGAAAAAATTTGTAATCATGTGTGGTGATGAATGTTAACTAGACTTATTATAGTGATTATTTCACAATATATACAAATATTGACTCATTATCTTGTGTACCTGGAACTAATATAATGTGATATATCTCAAAAATAAATACATTCATGTAACAAATATTAAACCATATATGGCACATAGTACACTTTTGGCTAAAACTCTCATCAGTAGTGAACAGGCCACAAGAGAGTACATTTAAATTCGTTAAAGGTTTCACTGTAGTGCCTGACTTACTTTTAATATTTGAGAGTTGACATTTATCATTTAAAGACCTGATATCTCATTGGGAGTTTCGTTCAATAATTATATTCTTAGGGCTAAAAAGAATTCAGTATAGAATTTATTGTACAGATCACAACACATTTGAACTACTAGGGAGAGATGTTATTTAAACATTGTGACATTCATTTTATTACACACTTAAGGTTTATACTGCACATGGGATGGATTCAAAAATATACAGAGCAAAAACCCACAAATAGTTATTTTGTGGCCAAAGCCACCTTTAGATCAGTTATTTGGAATTCAAAATATACAAAGTAGGGGCTTTTGGGTGGTTCAGTCAGTTAAGCGACTGCCTCCTGATTTCGGCTCAGGTCATGGGTCTGCTTGGGATTGTCTCCTTCTCTCTCTCTGCCCCTCCCCCACTTGTGCTCGCTCCCTTCCTCTCTCTCAAAATAAATAAAAATAAAACATTTTAAAAAACAAAACAGGGGCACCTGGTTGGCTCAGTCGGTTAAGCATCCTACTTTGGCTCAGGTCATGATCTCACAGTTTGTGGGTTCGAGCCCCACACCAGGCTCTGTGCTGACAGCTAGCTCAGAGCCTGGAGGCTGTCTTTGGATTCTGTATCTCCCTCTCTCTCTCTGACCCTCCCCTGCTCACATACACTCTCTCTCAAAAATAAGTTTAAAAAACATTAAAAAAAAGTAAAACAAAAAAACAAAACAAACAATCCAAAATATACAAAGTAGCTTTACAAAGGAGTCTACAACTTTAGATGTTGATTAGCAGTTAAAAAAGCAGTATTATGAAAAAAATTTAATCCACATCTTGGTGAGAATAAAATGCGTTGGGGTGAGTAAAACAAAGCAAGTGGTCACTTGTAGCTGACAAATTTTTTGAAAACTGTAAGCTGTATCAGAAAATTTTTGAGAACAGTAAGTCTATGACAAAGTTTTCAGAACTCAAAACTTTTGAGTATTTACAGATGTTACTAATCCACAGCAGGCTGATGCCGTTTGGTCACTGACTGGCTGGCAGAGTCAACTGACCTACTACATGCGGCCCAGGTGCTTCTGCTTATACTCTCAGTCCAAGTCCCCTTCAGTGCTCATGTATTGTTGGGCCATGCCCTTGGCCACTTCCATCATTTGGGTAAAAGTAAACAATAAGTATGATCTGACTGAGTTATGTTTGGAAGGGTTTTCAATAAATGAGACATTGTGTATGCAGTGCTTGGCAAACAGAAGGAGTCCAATAAAGGTTAGCTTTTTAAAAATTCTGTGGTTGCATTGGATAGAACTCAGAAATAGCAGTGAGAGCCGTGGTTGCTTCCAACCTGGGAGGCCTGTCTGCAACCATTTTATTCAGACTTTTGAGGGAGTAGTGTGGTACTGTGTTCTGGTTCACAGGATAAAAATAAAGTTGGGCTAACTATAATTTTGCCATGCTCCCTTGGTACAGTTCTGAACCACGAAATTAGCAATTTTGGATAGATTTCCTTGTATTTTTATCAGACTTGCTGACAAAGTACATGTCCTTCCACATGCCTTTTATGGGGGGAGGGGGAGGGAAGGGGAAGGGAAATAATATTGCTTACCAAATGAATGGGATGAATGACAATGCCTTGCTGGATCAATATCTTAGGTACATTCATAATAGAAACAAAAGCACAGACACTGTGTTCTCATAAATGTTAATACTACGACACAAAGGTCTGTAGACATTGTGGAAAGCCCTCATTAGTCACTTTACAGAGGTTCTTCTCCAAAAACTAGGGACTATATTTTTTCTTCCAGGGGTCATTGACCCATAGGGGAAAAAGAATAACAAAAAGGTCACAGAGGAGATGAAAAGGAACTTAATTTGGTTATCACTAGATTACTTGAAAAGTCACAGTAAATAGTGAAACTTAGCTGATTTAAAATTTAAGAACAAGGGGCACCTGGGGGCTCAGTCAGTTGAGCATCATCAGACTCTTGATTTTGGCTCAGGTCATGATCCCAGGGTGATGGGATCGAGCCCTGTGTTGTGTTCCTCACCAGGCATGGAGCCTGCTTGGGATTCTCTCTCTCTCTTCTCTTCTGCCCCTCTCCCATGCTCTCTCTTTCTCTCTCTACAAGAAAAAAAATTCACTTAATAACAGAATAACACAAAATCTTATTCAATATGGCCAATGATGGGAACATTTTAAATTCTATTTCAGTTCCAGTATGGCCAGTCATGGGGTGCATTAAAGTAGTGGAAAAACCTAAGACAAGGAAAGAGCCCAGAGAGAGGGGGAGAGAGAGAGAGAAGGAGAGACTGAGATCAATGGAAAGCCAAGAATAAATACATAAAACCCCAGGGGAGATTTTTAGGATTACTTTTTTAAAAAAATCTCTAACACCCTGTCACAAATCTTCATCTGTGCTGTGGTACTCAGGAATAACACCTTTCACTGCTACTTTTTAACAAAAGCTATTCCTCACAATCTATCAATGCTCTTTATCCATGAAATTCTTACTTGGCCTACCACTGCTCAGTAGAATTTTCTCTGATGAGGAGAATGTTCTGTATACGGGCTGTCTGATGCCGTGGCAACATGTGACTATTGAGAAATTGAACTGTGGCTAGTGCAATAAAGCAATTTTTTATTTCATTTTGACTAAATTGTACAGTCACATGTGACTATCTTGTTGGATAGTCCTGGTCTAACGGACATTTATGGTGTGGACATTTATGGTGGAAGGAAAATTGGTTTCAAGGCCAATGTAAAGATGACAAAAGACAGATGAAATTAACTCTCAGAATGAATTAACAGCCTTTCAGTTGTATCTTCTCCTATCCTTGAAGTGTTTCCTTTCCTTATATACACTAAACAATATTAGTATTGATAATCATACTAGCCCAACTAGCCCAAGAATCATCTTGCTTTAGATGAGCAATTTCTGTTCCAGATAAAGTACTCAGTCGATCGAGATGAACCGCTTTTGTGTGTGTGTGTGTGTGACCTGTGTCTAAACTCCCCATTGTTGAGAACAGTCCTATCTTCATTGTCCCTCAAAGAAACATACTGAACACGAATAGCTGTGAAAGTTCTTCGTGCTTCTTATAAGCATGCTATACCTGACCATTTCATTGGCTCCCCACCACTCCCCTAATCCTCTCTTCAAGCCTTTAATTATTGTTTATCTTTCTCAGATGAAGAAAAATGCTCTTTGAGGGGTGGAAACTCAAAGTTGTTGGCAGGCAAAAGATCAGCCAGGTTACAGGTACAGGGTACATCTATCTCCGAGACTCTCAGGGCCTTGAAGACAAGGCTTTTAGGAGTGTTCAGTACTTCATGCTGTCATTTTCATTAATATACAGCTGTCATCAGCAGTTTGACTACTGTTTCAGCACTGCTCTGCATCATTTGATCACCTCTAAATCTACAGATTTTTAAACAAATTTTTAATGTTTATTTTTGAGAGAGAGAGAGAGAGGGAGACCCAGAATGTGGAGCGGACTCTAGGCTCTGAGCTGTCGGCACAGAGCCCAATGCGGGGCTCAAATACACGAACTCTGAGATCATGACCTGGGCTGAAGTCCCACACTTAACCTACTGAGCCACCCAGGCACCCCAGAATCTACAAGTTTTAATTAATTTTCTTTGTACTTCATTCAGTGGTAACAAGTTTCTTTCCCTGCTGGTAAGCCATAGATGTTTTTTCTTGTAAGAGCTGCATTTTCTATTCTTTAATGTTTGTTTATTTTGGGAGAGAGAGACCGTGCATGCACAAGCAAGGGAGGGGCAAAGAGAAAGGGAAAAAGAGAGAGAGAGAGAGAAAGAGAGAAAATCCCAAGCAGGCTCCACCCTTAGCACAGAGCCCCAAGTGAGGCTCGATCCCATGATGACGGTGAAATCATGACGTGAGCCCAAATCAAGAGTTGGGCTTCCCTGACTGAGCCGCCCAGGCGTCCCAGAGCTGCATTTTTGACCTCATATATTCAGGAGACATTGGGATTAATGATTCACTTGAAAGTCATACCAATAGCTGTCCCTACCTGGGTTAGTCACAGAGCATCACCCCATTCTGGTATGCAGTGCTCATCTCTTAGTAGTATGTCATTAATAAATATTTGCTTTATGAAGGAAAGTACGTCCCTTGTAAGTGTGAGCAGTCTTCTATAAATAAACAACTTGTGAGTAGGGGGTCTCAAGATACCTCCTGAACTAATAAGCCCTTATATCTTTTGACTACTTTGGAACTAGGATGAAAACTTGAATGCCTCCCCGATTGCCTTCACTGCAATGCCCAGCTCTTCCCTTTACACCAGTGTCCTCTACGGGCTTCTTTTCTTTCCGCTCAAGAACAATAATTGCTCGATGCTGTGTCCGCCCCACGGGCTCTAGAGCCTGGGGTCAGAGGCGCACGGACTTGGGCCTCCACTGCAGGCAGTGTCTCTCTCTAACCTAGTCTTGGGGCTAGGGACATGTCCCTTCTTCCCAGCAGCCTCTACCACGACCCAGCCCGCCCTCTTCTGCTTGGCCCTTGACGACCCCTCCTTTCCTCCCACAGCGCTCTGTATAATACAAGCTCTTTCCTCAGAACCCCACCGTCAGCTTTCCCGCTTCCGCCGGGCGCGTGTGGCCGGGAGGGCCAAGGGAGCATCCCCCGAGTTCGCGAGCTGGCGTGGGCCGTGACGTCACCGCGCCCTGACGTCAGGCAGACGTGTAGCACGGTCTCCCGGGAGACCGGGAAAGCCGCTCGTTCGCCCTCGGAGTCGAGGTCTAGGTGAGAGACAATGAATGACTTCCTTTGAGCCCCCCGCCTACCCCGCCCCCCGGGACGCAGTTCCGGAGCGGAGGCGTGCTGGCACCGAAGGAGAGGGCGGGAAAGCCGAGGCGAGGCGCCGCGCCGAGGGGCTGGGGCCCCCGAGCGTCCCCTCCGCCCCTCTCTGGGGCCCCTGCACAGCTTCCGCCAGCCCGCCCGCCCCAGGCGTCCTCTGCTCTCCGGGAGAGCGCCGCTCGGCCTCACCCCCGCACCCTCCTCCTCCTCTTCCTGCAACAGCAGGTCCCGAGGGAGCGGGGTTAGGCAGGGACGGGTTTCAAAACCCTTCCAGCAGTTTTGGCCGGCCGTGCAGTTGGTTTCTATTTGGAAAATCCCACCTCTTCAGGAATGTCTTAGAGCGTGAACTCCGTTTCACCTGACCCTGACCTGCTCATTTGCGGGTGATTCACGCCAGGGGAATAGCTCTTTACGGAAGGGCCTGAAAGCTGAACATGAGTTAATGGCCCAACGTGACACTGCTGTGAGGGAAGGGAATCGGAAGGGAAGAGTCAAGGACGTTTCTGTATTTTCGACGTCTTCGTGATTCCGTTAAGAGAACAGATTCACAGATACTTACGTAGCTGCTGCCAGTTTCCCCACACTTCTCGCTGAAGGGCAGTCTACATGTATGTAATGTGAAAGAACAAAATAAACTAGTTTGATAAAACATGCAAAATTATGTAAGAGTAAAGTAAAAAAAAAATTGCCGTATTGTCGTAGGTGAAAGACTTACCTCCTTTCCTTTCTTGAGAAATTCTGTAAATTTGTGAATGCTGCTTCTCTTCCTTTAATACGCATTCAAATCTTTCTAAAGACCCAGAATGTTTTTCTTGACGTGGGAGCCACTTCTTTAAAATGTAAACATCAAGGAAAACTGCTTCCCATTTCTTTAGCACCTTTGGGAGTTTCGCCCTAGGCTCCTTACTTGAGTAACCACGGGCTCTATCACAGGGATTTGTATTCCATAGAACAGTCGCAATTAACCAGCGCAGATAGCTACTTCAATTACTAGCTGATTTGGGAACGAACTATGAAAGTGTATATAGCCCACTGTGTTGAGGATGAGTTACCTTTTCTCTTGAGAACATGTATGTAATGGATTGTATCTACGTGGCTGCATAAAAAAATGTGCTTTCTGTCTTTGTAGTCTCTTTAGCAGATTGGCTCTGATGTGCCTCACAGTCTAGTTAAATGCTTATTCAATAATAAAATTGTTTTCTTTCTGCATTGTGGAGAGATTTTCTGGGTTGGCAGTATTTGATTTTTAATTTTTCTTCAATCAGAATCTGCCAGATTTTCCTAGTTGCTATATAAGAAGGACCCAAAATTGGAATACCTTTACAGACAAAGAAGGTACTAAACAAATCTGTTCCACTGGTCCTCTGTTTATGCTGTCACTAGATCCATGCTCTCAAATAATTTTACCGATGGAATTTCAAAAGAAGATTTAGTTGGCAATTTTAGGAAAAATTGTACTCCCAGTAGAGTTTGATTAAGATGATGCCATCTTCTTTACTGATGGTTAAGTCCATTGTAAAATGGCAGAAGAGAGAATAATTAGCCTTCTGTTAATAATGAGCTCTTGCCACATCACTGTCTGCCAAATGTCAGATTATTATGTACTTGGCTGTGTGGGCCTATGTTAGCTATGGCAGTTAAACTTTACGCCCTTAGTTAACTCTAGTTAACCTTACCAAACACACATTATGTTTATATGGGAAGACAGATCATTAGTTATTTGTTTTAAACAGCAGCACATTAAAACAATAGGCTTTGTGCTAACACAAGGGGATGGGAATTTTCTTTCCACCAATGGTTGCACACCTAAAAAAAATACTGCTGCTGCAGGAATTTTTGTCAACTGCACTTACCCTGCCACCTCGTTGTGCCTGGGTTGCTGTCTGTATTGATAGAATACTGTGCCTCTCCAGTGTATCTTTGTGTCAAATCCTGCTCTGATCAAAAGCAAACAGCTTCAGGAAACCTTCCCTAATTCACCACTCTCACCAGAAAGATAAAACATTTTTCTTTCCTGAGCTCATCGGTTGTTCCTTGTCTACCACTCCTTCCCCTCAGACTTTCTTCATTGCTGTGGAATGGTGCCTGTATCTTACTCTGCTGCCCTCTTTCTACCCCTCACTCCTTAGATGTATATATTAAGCATCTTTCATGAAACTGGGCTGTGTATGCTTTCTCCCTATTTGGGAAAGTTAAAAAAAAAGAACCAAGGGCGCCTGGGTGGCTCAGTCGGTTAAGCATCCCACTCTTGATTTCAGCTCAGGTCCTGATCTCCAGGTTCGTGAGTTCGAGCCCTGCTTCAGGCTCCACACTGACAGTGTGGAGTGTGCTTGGGATTTTCTCTTTCTCCCTCTCTCTCTTCCCCTCGGATGCTCTCTTTCTCCATCTCTCTCTCAAAATAAATAAATTAATAGATAAAAGAACCAAAAGTGCTCCCTCCATTAGTCTTGTGTGGTTTTATGAAAGTAGTGATAGAATTTTATGTTGAATTGTTTTATTAGGAAATGAAAATTTATTTAGGTAGAATAACTGCATAAAATTATATAAGTGTTCATCTCAAGTAAAATTAGCACTTCTCACGGTTTGATGACTCTTCAGTGCCTGCGTATCATATTTAATATGAGAACTCTAAATATTTTTTTGTACTTCATCCTTTAAACCAGCATTCATGTCACAATTGTTTTTCTTATCTACTGGACTAAAATACTATATTTAGATATTTTTCTCTTAGGTTTTTGGAAAAAACCCTTAAAAGAAAACAGAAATAAATGAGTCTGTTTAAAATTTTAAGTGACATTTAGGGGCGCCTGGGTGGCTTAGTCAGTTAAGTGTCTGACTTCGGCTCAGGTCATGATCTCACAGTTGGTGAGTTTGAGCCCTGTGTCAGGCTCTGTGCTGAAAGGTTGGAACCTGCTTTGGATTGTGTGTCTCCCTCTCTGCCCCTCTTGCACTCATACTCTGTCTCTGTCAAAAATAAATAAACATTAACAAAAATTAAAAAAATTAAGCAACATTTGTTCTGTATTTGCAAAACAAATAATTAGTAGTAAACCACCACAGAAATCACAGACTATAAAGTTCTAAAGGAAGAAAATATTTCTGAGTCGTCTATGATCTTTCCTATTCTATTGGCCTAATAGGTAATTGAAAAAAGCCCAGTTGTACCTTTTAATATTGAGTTGATGAAATAACTGTTAAAAGTTATCACCATTCATCTCTGACTACTTGCAAGAATTTATATCTTTGAATTTTATTCACATAATTTCAGTTCTGACCATTGCCATCAATGTTTTTAGATTATTTTACTTCAGAGCTCCCTCAGTATATTTTGAGGAATTATGGATCGTCACGTCCCCATGCATGCATTACCTGAAGAAATCCAAAAGGTATGATATTATATTGTGTTATTACAGCATAACATTAAGAGCATTTTAAGGAAGATAGTTATAAAACGTGGGGGAGTGATTTCAGAGGTTTTACATTTATTTTGGTCACGGGATCTGCAATGAATTCATGGAGTGGTAAGGGGAATAATCATAATGGCCAGACTGTAGAATTCAATTCAGTGCAAAGAATGTTTGACCTGTGAAGGAAGACATCTATAATTTCTTTTTTTTTTAATTTTTTTAATGTTTATTTATTTTTGAGAGAGAGAGAGAGAGCGAGAGAGCGAGCAAGCATGAGAGGGGGAAGGGCAGAGAGAGAGGGAGACACAGAATCCGAAGCAGGCTCCAGGCTCTGAGCTGTCAGCACAGAGCCTGACGCGGGGCTCGAACCCACGAACCGTGAGATCATGACCTGAGCCAAAGTCAGATGCCCAGAGGACTGAGCCACCCAGGCGCCCCAGATATCAATAATTTCAACACAGTATTTGACCAGGTGTTTGTGGGGCTCTTGTGAAAAGAGGGCCTCAGGGATGTCCAAATACTATAGTTAGATCTTTTGGGGCAGATTTTCAGAAAAAAAACTTGCTTGAAAAATGGAAATAAATGGGTCGATTTAAGATTTTAAGTGATCCTCGTCCTGTATTTGCAGAACAAATAATTAGCAGTAAAACGTTATAGTAACTGCAATTAATTTGTAACTTTTTGTGATGCTAGATTTTTATGTCTCTCTCCATTTAAGGGTCTGATTCAGTTTGACCTCAATTCTTGCCACTTCTCATGTACCAGACACTGTTTTAAACCCTTTCATATATATATTAACTCATTGAATCTGGTTAACAATCATTTTTTTCACGGTTTCTATCCTGCTTTCCTCCCTGTGAGTTCATATCTGTCCTCAGGCAGAAGCATTTATCCTGTATTTAATTTGGCAATGCATACATTGTTAACAGTATAATTTTTAAAACATCTCTTTGAAACTGATTGACAAATTGTGAATTAAAACCTCAAACGTTAACTATCATTAGTCATTGAGGTTTTTCAGTAAATCTACAGTCAACTCTTAATTAACCACCAATCCGTTACTTTTTAATTAAAAATTGTAGTCATCCCTCAGATATGCTTTTATCCTTTTGTGCATGTTGCTCTGGGCTGCCTGTTAGCATTAATCATGCCATTGATTTAACTTAATGCTAATGTTACTGCATGTCCTTCAGATTTATGTAAAAAGCAACCTAGCAGGAACTAGAAGGGAAAAGCCTAGAAAAAGACCTTTTAAACCTTTGCATTTAATTTGCTTCTCCTTTTAAATTAGACATGAGAGATAGTAAGCAGAGAGAGAGCTTAGTTATGCTATGCTTGTCTGAGAAACAGTGCTTATATGTGTTTGAAGACATGGAATATCCTTTTCTCCCTCAACTGAGTTTCTTGCAAATAGTAGGCTGGTATGGTAGAGATGAAAAGAAACAAAACAAAACAAAACAGTCTGAAAGAAACAATGCATACTGCAGATGCCAAGGAAAAGGATATATAATGGCATGAAAAAATAACTCTAAAAAACAGTTTATGATTTAAATGTCATATAAGGTAGTATCTTCCTTGATAATGCACAGGTGGGGGAGGAATCTCTGATATTGGAATGGGTGACAGAACTGGAATTAGCCCTTGAAAGCTGAGTATTTCTATACACAGAAGGATAATAGGGCATCCTAGGCCAAAGTAACAGAAGCTTAATGGTGAAAAAAAGCTGGCCAAGTTAGGTATGTATTTATTTTGATAAGATTTTCATGAGAACCGTAGAATGCTTTTTTCTCATGTTTAAAGTACTATATAAGTAAATCATTTAAAAATGATAAAACCAAACCTTTCATGAGTGTACAGTTCTGTTCTCAAGGCAGGAATGGCAGGCAGTTGTCCATATAGTACAGAGGAGAGACATCAGGAGAAACTCACTGCTTAAGTCCCTGGACAATTATGCTGATTGTAGCCCTGGTCCTGCTGAATGTTTAGAACGTAAAGTGCAGCTCTGCACTTTTTCAGACTCAAGTTAGATACATTTATACCACAAATATTTATCAAGTGCCTATTATGTGCTAGACACTGTTCTGGGTACTTAATTATAAAGCCAACAAAAATGTGTACATGTAGCCTCAGCATATTAAAGCACAGTCTAAGAATAAGGCAGCTATTTCTTTTTCACAACTTCTTACCTATGTTTGATTCATCTAGGTTGTCCATAATGTAACTTGTTAAATTGCTTACTGATCAGGCAGTATATCTATTTAGTCAACTTGCATACATCTTTCCATACAGAATCATGTTAATAGATATATGGCTTACAATGCTAATAGGAATACCTCAGATTAGAACCATTGCTTTATTAAGATGAAGAAAAATAATTTTTTCCCACAATGACTTTGAAATTGTGCTCATTTCCTTATTGGATGAACAAGTACTTGAGGTGTGTGGGTCAGTAGGTGGTGACAGGTCTTTCAAAGGCTTTTTTTTTTTTTTTTTTAATTGTTCTGTTAACTTTTTGTGTTTGTTCTTATGCTGGCTCTTCTTTCTGTAAAAGCCTCTGCTGTGTTTCTTTTTTTTTTTTTTTTTCCCCTGTGTATAGACAAGGAAAGTTAGTGTAGAAGAGAAGATGAGCCTTTCCTCTTTATTCCTTTTTATACTTTTGCTATATGACCTGGAAATAGATAGTCAATAAATCACATGAAAGATACATGGTAAGGAATGTGAACATGTACTACACTGTATTATTAATAGCAAAACTAGTAGTAATAGAAAGAGTTGCAAGAAAAAGTAAAGGTGGTGGGGACAAGTGTGGAGAAGAATGCTGGTGACAATCACTTTTGGTGCAAGAATCCATTGCCCTTTGAAGCCTAACATTAAATTACCTCCCCCTGGTCTCATCTTAGGAAATCTTAGAGAAGAAAGAATAAAGTAATCTTTGACTCCCATTCTTAAATCTTTTTGCTCTTTGTCATAGTTTCTTTTTTTTTTTAATGTTAATTTATTTTTGAGAGAGAGAGACAGAGCATGAGCGGGGGAGGGGCAGAAATAGAGGGAGACACAGAATCCTAAGCAGGCTCCAGGCTCTGAGCCTGACTGCAGGGCTCAAACTCACAAAATGCAAGATCATGAGCTGAGCAGAAGTCGGACACTTAACTGACTGAACCACACAGGGACCCCTCTTTGTCATAGTTCCTGATTGAGCATAAGACATTCCTCAGACTTCCATATCCCTAAGTGGCAGAAAATGTAAAACAGGCTTGTGTAGGAGAGCAGGACTACACTTGCCCCCTTTGTCTGCTGCTAGACTCTACAGTTCACTTCTGTGTGTATTAGACCATATCTCTGAATGTACTCTTTCTCTCTAGACTGAGCTAACTCCTACCTGTCTCTGACCTCTAATATCCAACAGCTTTGCTGGAAATTGTCATCCAGCATTCTGGAAGCAGAATTAACTTGTTCTAAGTTTAAGATTTTATTGCCACATTTAACACTTAAACAATACTTATAGATCAGCAAAGTACTAATTGTATATTTATTCCCCTCCTGAATGTCAACTGATGTTACAGACACGTGGACTTCTCTTTTTAGAAAGAAAAAAAACAGCAACAAATAATTTTCCTTTTGCTGTTTTTGCCAGGGGACCTATGCAGAAGTCAAAACAACTCCAACAAACTGTGGAAAAACTAGTTATTTTACAAAAGTAAAACTGATCTCTTGTTTTTTTTTAAATGGTGACAAAATGAGCACTTGTAATAGGATTTTAGCTTCAGGAGATATTTATTACTACAGAACACAAAGTAAAGTAAAGAGACTGAAGTTGTTTATTTTACAAAACACAAGTGGTGATGCAGGCTGGAGTGCACATTGTTCTTTCTGGGGTAACAATCCCTTTCCCTAGCAGTAACAGCTCATTTTGTCCTGTTTCAGTAAAGTAATTTTAGTGCTTTGGAACTTTGAAATTTATTCAGAATAACAGTTTTATATTTCCAAGCACAGATTGTCATTGCCAGAAAAAATAAACGTAATTTTCCAGGTCATTTTGGGCCACTGTGGCTAGGGTCAGATTTTGTATTGAGTTAAAGTAAAGGAAAAAGAAAGAGAATATGGTCATAGAAATATTAGCACTAGCATCCTGGAAAAGTAGTGATATTTGTATGTGGGTGTGAGTATGTGTGTTGTGTTTTTAAGCAATTACAGTTTTAAAACCTAATGACAAAAGACATAGGAAGCTATATAATTTTTGGAGAAACTACTCTGTTACTATTATGACCTAAGATCTTGAAAAATCTGCATTTGTCAATTTGTAGTCCAAAATCTTTTTTTATTTTTAGTTCAAAATACTTCTGTTGGCCGGCCATAGAGGGTCATAGAGTCTACTAAGGTGAGGTTTCCCAATGGAAAAATAAATATTGGAGGAAAAACACTTTAGAAGCATATTTATATAAATATGAGTGTGTCATGTATAATTTATATATGAGGCCAACATTTTAAAAAATTGTTCAACACAATTTTCTTATGGATTAACCTCTGTATTTTAGTCACAGATTGATTTATTTTCATTTTTATTATTTTATAAGTAAACTTCTTATTTTGAGATCATTGTAGATTCACATGAAGTTGCAAGAAATGATAGTAAGAGATGCCAGCTTTTTCTTCCCTAGCTTCCCTATCTTCCTCCAGAGCCTCCAGGGGTAACATCTGGCAAAACTATATTACACTCTCACAACCAGGATATTGACATTGATACAGTCAAGATGTGGAACAGTTCTATACAACAAGATTTCCTCGTGTTGCCCTTTTACAGTCACATTCACCTCAACCTACCTCTTCATATACCTCTACTACCCCACCTCCCATCCCCAATTCATGACCCCTGGGAACCATCGATCTCCAGTAATTATGTTATTTCAAGAGTGTTATCTAAATTGAATCATGCAATATGTAACCTTTTGGGATTAGGTTATTCACTCAGTATAATTCTCTGGAGCTTTATTCAGGTTGTTGCATGTATCAGTAGTTTATTCCTTTCTGTTGCTGAGAGGTAGTCCACCTTATAAAGGTACTACACAGTTTGTTTAACCTATTGAAGGACATCTGTTTTGTTTTTTTCCCCCCAGTTTTTGGCTATTATGTATGAGGCTGCTGTAAGTGTTCGTGTATATGTTTTTATGTGAACATATGTTTTCATTTTCCTGGGATAAATGTCCAAGAGTGAAATTGCTAGGTTATACAGTAGTTGCACTGCATATTTAGTTTTTTAAGACTCTGTCAGACATTTCCAGAGGGCTGTCCCATTTTATATTCTCGCCAGCAATGTATGAGTGAGCCAGCTTTTTTGCATCTTGGCCAGAATTTGATGTTGTCATTAGTGTTTATGTTAGCTTTTCTGATAGGTATATGGTGATAACTCATTTTGGTTTTAACTTGCATTTTCCTAATGGCTAACATTGAGTATATTTTCATGTGCTTATTTAGCATCTGTATTCTCTTAGGTGAAATGTCTTATCATGTCTTTCAACCATGTGTTTTCTTTCTTTCTTTTTTCTTAAATTTTTAAATGTTAATTTTAGTTTTTGTGAGAGAGAGGGAGAGAGAGAACGCAGGCGTGTGCGCACGTGTGTGCTTGCCAGCAAGGGAGGGGCAGAGAGAGACCGAGACAGAGGATCCAAAGAGGGCTTTGTGCTGACGGCAGAGCCCAGTGGGGGCTTGAACTAATAAACCATGAGATCATGACCTGAGCCCAGTCAGACGCTTAACTGACTGAGCCACCGAGGCGCCCCTTGACCATGTGTTTTCTAATTGGATTTTCTTAAACTGTTGAGTTTTGAGAGTTCTTTGTGTAGTCTAGATTATAGTCCTTTGTCAGACGTGGGGTTTGTAAATATTTTCTTCCCAGTCTGTAGCTTGTCTTTTCATCCTCTTCACAGGGTCTTTTTCAGTTTCAAATTTTGATGAAATCCAATTTATCAATTTTTCCATTTATGGATCATGCTTTTGGTATCAAGTATAAGAATTCTTTGCCTAGGAAATCCTGAAGATATTCTCCTAGGTTTTTTTTTTCTTCTAAAATCCTATTTTTATGTTTTACATTTAAGTCCGTTAGCATTTTGAGTTAATTTTTGTATAGGGTATGAGATTTAGTTTAAGGTCCTTCCTTCCCTCCCTCCATCCCTTCTTCCTTTTAACCTATCGATATCTAACTGTTCCAGCACCATTTGTTGAAAAGACAGTCTTTCCTTCACCAAATTGCTTTTGCACCATTGCAGAAAATCAGTTTGGCATATTTATGCAGCTCTATTTCTGGGTTCACTATTTTATTCCATTGATCTATGTGTCTCTCCCTTTGTTAATGCCACACAGTCTTGATTACTATAGCGATACGGTACATATTGAAATCAGGTAAAATGATTCCATTTTATTTTTTTCAAGACTGTTTTAGTTCTTCTTGTTTCTTTGCCTTTTCATATAAATTTGAGAACAATCCTGTCTATATCTTAAGAAAACATCTTGCTGAAATTTTGATAAGAATTACATTAAGCCTATATAATATAAATTTGGGGATAATTGCTATCTTTAGTATTTTGAATCTTTAGTATGTCTCTCTGTTTATTTAGATCTTCTTTGATTTTTTCATTAGCACTTTATACTTTTTAGCATACAACTACTGTGCATATTTTGCTAGATTTAAGCCTATTTTATTTTTTTGAGCAATCATTATTGGTGTTGTATTTTTAATTTCTCTGTCCATGTGTTCACTGGCAGTGTATACAAATACAATTTTTTTATGTTTGTCTTCATTCGTTGACCTTGCTGAATTTATTTGTTCTAGGAGTTTTATTGTAGATGCTTCAGGATTTTCTATGTAGACAACCATGTTGCCTCAAATAGGGACAGTTTCCTTCTTCCCTTCCTTCCTCTCTCCCTCCCTCTCCTTTTCTTTCTTCCTTTCTTCCTCTCTCTCTCTCTCTTTCTTCCTCTCTCTCTCTTTCTTTCTTTCTTTCCCTCCCTTCCTTCCTCCCTTCCTTTCCCTTCCCTTCCCTTCCCTTCCCTTCCCTTCCCTTCCCTTTCCTTCATGTCATTTACTTCTTCCCTTCTTGCTGTGGCTACAGCTTCCAGCATTATGATGAATAAGAGTAGAGAAAATATATATCCTTGCATTGTTCCTGATATTAGGGGAAAAACACTCAATTTTTTGCTAGTGAGTGTAATGTTGCTATAGGGATTTTTGTAGATGTTCTATACAAAATTGATCTTTAAATTGATGGTATAGCAAATTGGCTATTGATAAGGAAGGTCTTGATGGCCTTATGAAGTGGTCAGGTGACCTGTATAACTAATGATTCAAAAAGTCCACTATCCTGTCTTAAAATGTTTCTCCCAATCCAAATGAAATTCACTGGCTAGACCCTCTTTGCATCTTTTTAAGTGGAAAACCTCTTAGAAGGGGTAACATTTTATACTGCTATCAGTCTTATATTTATGGAATAGTTTGTTTCTTTCTTCCTTATCCAAGTATAAAAAGCATAGGATGGGGGGGGGGGAAGAAAGGAAGAACGGTTTTAGAGCAGAGAATGGTTCAGTTGGGCAGCAGGAGGTTACTGGAATGCCTTTTATAGTTCAAGCACAGACAGGAACTTTGAAAAGGATTCAAAGCCTAATTTAACCTTTTAAAAATTTTGCATCACTTCTATATTAAATACAGTAAAACCTTGGTTTGCAAGCATAATTCATTTCAGAAACATGCTTGTAATCCAAAGACTTATATATCAAAGCAAATTTCCCCCTAAAAAATAATGGAAACTCAGATGATTCATTCCACAACCCAAAAATATTCATATAAAAATGATTACAACACTGTAGTATAATGCAAAAAATAAAGAAAATACAAAATATAAAGAAAAATAAATTAATCTGTACTTACCTTTGAAAACCTTCATGGCTGGTGTGAGGGAGACTAGAGAGAGAGGGTTATTGTGTAGGATGACTTTCACTATCACCAATGGAATCACTGCTATTATTGGCTCAATGGAATCTTTTTCTTTTCATGCAACTTTAATAAGGAACCTATCCAATGACATTTGCTCTTGTTTCTTTTTGAGGATTTCGCAGAAATGTGACATTGCATTGTCGTTGAACAGTTTCATTGCTTGCACTCCTACGGCCTTCTTTGAGTGGTACTTTTCTACAAAATTTTGCACTGTTTTCCACATTTTACACATCTCCCTAATCTCATTTGATTCCTCTGCCTTTTCTTCCCTCCTCCTTTGTAGATGAGATGCAGACATATACTTCTTATAAAATCTTGCAATTTCAGCCACTCGCATACCTCATTCATACTTCTTGATGATTTCCTTCTTAACTTCCACTGTAATCATCTCCTTCTTCTTATCACCTTTCTTTTCAACCTTTCTCTGCCTGGAGGGCACAGATGTTGACTATAGTACAGTATTCATAAACTCTTGTCAAACACTGTATTTAATGTAACTGGCAATAAGGCAGCCGAGGAAAGGGTCTGTATATGCAGGCAGCCTGACCTAGAATGAAGCAAAGCCTTCCTAAACTTACTCTTGTATAGAAATGAAAAAGGACTGTTCATAGGTTTTTTGAAGTGACAGAAAATACGCTGGTGCCAGTTGTGAGCACCTTCCAACATTTTGAAAAAAAAACAAAACACTGTTTTTTGCCAAACAGTGTGGCCTGAGACTGAGCATCTGAGCATGGGAGACAATCACCTGCAATCCCGCAATGAGAGAGAGAAAGAGAAAGAGAGAGAGAGAGAGAGGAGAACCATTGGCTCAGTTGTGATCATGTGACGTTTGGTGTCATATACTACTCATATTGCAAGACATCACTCGTTTATCATGTTAAAATTTATTAGAAATGTTTGCCTATCTTGCAGAACAAGTTACTCACAATCCAAGGTTTTACTGTAACTATAATTTTAAAAGTACAGATACCACATTTGAGAAGTTTATTTTATAATTTTCAAAATTTCATTTAAAAAATGTTTATTTGAGAGAGAAATAGCACAGTGGGAGGGACAGATTGAGGGGGAGAGAGAGAATCCCAAGTAGGCTCTGCACAGATAGTGCAAAAGTGGGGCTTGATCTCACGAACCATGAGATCATGGCCTAATCCAGAATCAAGAGCTGGATACTTAACTGACTGAACTACTCAGGTACCTCTATAATTTATTTTTAAATGTCTCTACTTTTGTTTAATACCCTGAATTTGTTAACGCCTCCTCCAAAGTGTGTCTTGTAGAAAGCAAAAACATCCTGCTCATGATATAGCTCTTTTTTTGTTTTGTCAAGAATGACAGCATGCCATTATTTTACTTAGAAAATGAGGACATGATATAACACCAGTTATAAGAACCAGTTATAAGAACGAAGCACAAATTATATTTCACAAAAAAACAGATAACTTTTACTTCATGAGGGAATATAATTATAGTATTTCATAATCTCTCAAGCTTCACAGAGCTGTCCTAAGTAATTAGCCCATACAAACCCTAAGAATTTGAAAGTGTTATTACATTTCTTACTGTTGTATTTTTACTTATGGTAACTTATTTACAGGTTAATAATACTGAAAACCTTTGATCAATATACTTACTTAACATAGATCATCAGTAATTCACATCACATTAGATGAACTCTAGAGACTCTTATAATTTGTCTTGTTTCCTAGATCATGATATCATGTTTGAGTATTCTTTGCTGAACTTCTAGAATACTTATTCTCTAAAATGTATTACTTTATGTATTTCAGCTCTACCTGCCCCTGCCTTGATTGCTGTTTAGAATATTAGAATAACATTTTAATAACTTTTGTAACTGTGAAGTTTATACTATTTCTGTTTTCTACGTCAGGCTGCAAATAAGCTCTACCTAGTAAGAGTTTTGTTTAGAATGAGGATAAAGCATTTTGCCAGAATATGGGCAAGAACTGTGATTAATAGGCATTTATAAAGTTAAGAATGAACGTGCCTTCAAGTAAGCAATATGATTTTCAAATTGATGAGAAAAAACCAAAATTCACAAAAAGCAAAGGGATTATAAGAAAATACCCATCTGTTCTGAATTAGTTCAGGTCTCTTGACCTAGATAAGTTACATTCCCAGGGACTGATAGTACCTTTGAATGGGATTGTGGAGCTGCTCTTGGTGATCATTGAGAACACAGAGAGAGTTAAAGGATAACATACAAATGCCATTCCATGTATAAAATGGCCATAAACTACAACCAGTGGACTCAATTTCAATCCCAGACCATATACTAGAATATATTTATTAAAAGATGATTTGTGAGGATATACTAGAGAAAATAATAACCCTTGAGCCAATTTTATGTTCATTAAGAGAATCAGCATGTAGCTGTTGTGTACAGTTACTAGATCCAGGAACTACAGTAACCATAGAATATGTAGATTTCATGAAGACATATGACTAAATTTTCCGTAGTATTCCTGAAGACAATATGGATAAATATAGGCTGGTTATAAAGATAATTGGACAAATTAATAACCAGTTGAAAAGTTGTACCTTCAGCTCTTCAAATGTGCTGAGTAATGGATCAGTATCAACCAATTAGATAGGACATGCTGTGGAGTTCTTTCCTTAATTTTGTCATATTCAACATTTTAAATCAGTGATTTAGATGGAAAAACAGCTTACAAGAATCAATTTTCATACAGACAGAAAGCTTAAATTTCCTGGACACCAAAGTCAGTAAGTAAAGGCTGAGTCTAAGACATACATATCTTTAAGATACATGTGTGTCAGAAGCACCTGGGTGGCTCATTTGGTTAAGTGTCTGACTTTGGCTCAGATCATTATCTCGATCTCATGGTTGGTAAGTTGGAACCCTGCCTTGGGCTCTGGTGACAGCTCAGAGCTTAGGATTCTGTATCTCCCTCTCAAATTGCCCCACCCCTCTCAAAATAAAAATAAAACTTAAAAAAAAAGGAAAAAAAAGATATTATGTGTGTCTAAGACACGTATGTGTAAATATATATGTTATTTACTTTATAATTGTAATTCAATTTTCTGCACTTCAGTCTGAAAAACCAGTTACACAATAGAATGAGGGTTATTGGTTGCAAGAAATAGGTAGCATAAGGAGGAAAGAGAATAGTGCAGGAAGATTGGGCATGGATCCCAAAGGGAAAGTAGGGTAGCTGGGTCACAAGAGTAACTGAAGTGAGGAATTTGAAGGTCATTCATTACTTTTTTTTCTCTCTGACTTTGGATTCAGATTATCTTTGTTTCATCTTGTTTCTGTGTGTCTGCTTATTCTCTCTCATTCCAGTAATGTGGCTTACTCTGTACCGTGTGCATGATCTATCTCCATTAAGGCTGCTAAAGGTGTTCCAAATACCTGGGTATTCAACACTTACAAGTCTGGCTGTCTCATCCCAGCTTTGTGCTTGGTTCATTTGGGTCTGATGTCCAGTCCTCATCCCCCAGTCAGCCATGGCTAGGGTTGATGGGTGGAGGGAGACTTAGTCACATTACCAAACAGAGTAGCTAGGACTGTAGAAGGTGGATTCTCTAAAAAAGCAAACATACATGGGAAGGAATAGATTGGTATATTTAATATAATGAAAGATGGTTTTGCACTGAAGTATTTTTTAATAGGGGCTTTATTGAACATAAAAGCAAGTTATAGTATATACTATCAACATATAAAAAATACAAAACACCATTGTGATCCCAGGTTGCATTAGAAGATACTACCAATGATATTACTCATGAGATATTAGAATGAGAGAAGTTTGAGCCCTCTCTTATTCTGTTTTAGTGAGACCAGTCACACTGGGGTATTAAATTCTGGGCACCATACTTTAAAACATCTATAGAACACTGGAATAAGTTCAGAGAAAATTATTCAGAATAAGGAAGAAATTCAAAACCATGTCATATGGGAACAGCTGAAAGAATTGGAACTCTTGACCTGGAGAAGAAGATATGGAGTGCTCCTGATAGCTGTCTTTAAATATTAGAATGAGGTCTAGGGTTGTTGTGCATGGTTACTAGGAGGTCTAGGGCCAGTGGACTTTCAAGGGAGGCAGATTTGGGGTCAGCATAAGAAGCTGTCAGAAGATAGAACAGGCTGCTTTATGAAGTAGTTTCCCATCATTTGGGAGGTTGAAATAGAATCTGGATAACTTCTTATCTAGATTAGAATTCTTAACTAGACTGTATGAACTCATCCAGAGCTTGTACCAAGTTACCTTTATGATTTGTTTCAAACTTGTTGTTTTACTGTAAATTTGGTATCACTGGCAGTTAGATAGTTGATGTAGTCATTCATCTGTATCCCACAGTATTGCATTTTTTAATTTGAAATTTTTGTCATTGAACTTTAGAGGAACAAAATGATGCTATGTAAAGGATTTGTTATTTGTTTCAACTGACTCTTGTGTAATGGCATCGATAGGCGGACGAAGTGTGTCACTGTTAGTTATGGGAGCAGTTTCTATAGTCCTAAGATAGTTTTCATTAAGAGTAAGTATCCCTTGAATATAAGTGTTACTTTCATTTTAGTGCCCTGGGGCCAATATTTAATGAAGCCAGCTCTTATTCTTTGTGAATAGCAGGACAGTTAGAGTCTACTTGAGGAATATTTATATACTTGAGACTTAAGAAAGAATTACCGCTCTCTTCACTTTGCTAGAATTCCATTTTTCATTGCCCTTATGCTGGCCAGAGATATATGAACTTCTTATTTAAGAAGAGGATTAAGGTGACACACACATGGCAGAAAAATATGACACAAATGGTAATAGACGGTAGGTGCTGGTTTTAGGTAGACTTGGGTTTAATCTCAATGTCTACATATACCAACTGGTTATTTAACTTCAGTGGTTTCCATTTCCTTATCTCTAAAATGGGTATAACCATGCCCACCTGAAGGGAAAAGAACAGAGTCAGAAGGGATTTAGAAGAGATTTAGTTAAAAGAGAGGTTTAAAATGTTTTTGGTATTTATGGCTATATAAGAGAATTCTGTTGTAAATTCTGTCAAATTCTGTAAAAATCATAAAATGTTAAAACTGAACAGGAACTTGAGAGTTCATTTGGTCCAATGCCATAATTTTGTAAATGAGGAAAAATAAGACCCGAAAAAGCCAAGAGGCATCTCCAGAATCACAGTGCAGCTGGCAGTGAAAGGCCAGTGATTTCTCTCCACTTCATGGAAAACTCATCTTAAAACAAGAATTACAAAGATGTTTTCATCATTTTTAGTTTCATTTTATGGAAAATATTTCAAGAGTAAATCTTTCTTAGAGATACTATGGAGAAATAATCACTCTGAAAGACCCTTTTCTAATTCCAAGATTCTGTGTCAGTCAATATCATGCCAATTTTTAAAATTTTATCCAGATGTCAGCAACATCAGAATTATTACTCCATCGCATAGTCCAGTGTACATTTACTTTATTTAACCAGTGTGGTTGCAATAACATCTTCAGTAGAACTTTGGTTTTCGGAATTTAAAAAATATCATTTCAATTTATATATGTATGTTTGTCTGTTTTCTAGATGTCCCCTGAAGAAAAAGTTTGTAAGTACTGTGGAGTCAGCTACCTAATTCTTCACGAGTTTAAGGCTATGGAAGAAAAAATGAAAGCGATGGAAAAAGAGATGAAATTTTATCAAGGAAGTGTAGACCGTGAAAAGAGACTTCAAGGAAAGCTACAGTCTCTTAGTCAAGATTTTGAACAGTACAAAATTGACAATGAATCCAAAACACAAAGGTATATTATTCTTTTATGTCATTTATTTAGTTTGAAAGGAAAGTGCAGGAAATAAATAGACTTTGAATGTTTTTCTGGAATTTCTCTATATCAGGTATAAGTTACACCTTAATATACCTAAGTTTGTTCATTAATTATTAATAATTGTTAAACCTAATTTTTATAGTTTGATCATTTTTTTGAGGGAGAATATTTACTATTTGAATAATTAGAAACCAGTTAATTCAGTAGTCATAGCTACTTGATAGATCAAGTTTTATTTTTCCCCAGATATATATCTTAATTTATCATTAGAAAGATTTGTCTATCAAAAATCAGGTGAATTTTGGTCATTTGTACTACTTAACATTTGTTTTTAAATGGCCTTGAATATTTAGATTTATAGAATAAAGTTTTCATGTTTTGAGAGGATGCCAAAACATTAAAACTAGTACATAATTCTAGTCATGAAATTAGAATAAAATTAAAGACTGAGTTACTAATTGCCGCTGAATCTAATCAGCAATTTAGTCTGCCTAAACACACTTCAGTATGTGAATACAGACTCTTCTATAGAAGGGTGTTTGCTGGTATTTTACGGCTTTTCCTTTTTCCTATAAGTGAATATTTCTCCATTTAAAATATCAACAGTTGATGTTAGTAAACTTTGAATGAATTAATTTAGTGAATATCATGTCCTTATAAAAGTAGGAACTTTGGTAAATCTCCTAGGATTAAGTGCTTCTATTTCATTTTATTATAAACTTTTATAATTACATTAAATCTCAGTTGAACCCAAAATTTCTTAGACCTTTACTAAGGAAATTTTGTTACAGTGTCTTGAATTTCAAATCTGAATAATAAAATATTTGATAATGTTTGAGTAGAAAAATAAGAAGCTTGAAGTATTCAGTTTAAAACTTCAGATTTGGAGGGTTGGAGAAACTCTTCTGTTTGGTGTATACTTTCTTTAATAAAATATTGTATTATGTAAGTCACATAGAAACACATAAAATTAAAGAAGTAAACAGAAGAAAAGGCCAGGAATTCCCTTTTTATGCTGATTACTTTCTTCTTACTAGAGATAAAACCGCTTTTAATGGTTTGGTATATATCTTTCTAGATCCTTTGTTGTGCCTTTACTATTATTATAGATATATCTCTTTAATATAGCTAATGTATTGTATGTGAGCCACTTAATTATATAAATTGGAAATTATTCTCTGTTAATGTATATAGATCCACCGTCTTTTTAACTTACATTTTCCCTGTTAAGAATATGATGTAATTTACTTAATTATTTTTCTTTTCAACATTTAGATTATTTCCAATACATATTATTACAGATAGTATTTATATAGATATTTTTTAGATTTATAGAATAAAGTTTTTATGTTTTGAAAGGATGCCAAAACATTAAAACTAGTACATGATTCTAGTCACTGAAATTAGAATAAAATTCTATATATTTTTTTACAGATAGTATTTATACTTACATTCTTGTGTATATGTGTTTTTCATGGGATAAACTCCTAGAAGTGACATTGCTGAAAGAAAGGAAATGCCAGCTTAAAATTCTGAGAAATAGGGGTGCCTGGGTGGCTCAGTCAGTCAGCTAAGCATCCAACTCTTGATTTCCTCTTGGATCATGATCTCCAGGTTCATGGGATCAAGCCTCGTGCTGGGTTCTGTGCTGACAGCGTGGAGTCTGCTTGGGATTCTCCACCTCTCTCTGCCCCTTCTTCCCTTCAAAATAAATTTTAAAAACATTAAAAAAATAAAATTCTGATAAATGTATACCAAATTGTCCTTTGAGAAGATAGTGTTAATTTATATTTGACCAATAGTTTATAAGGCCATTTTCCTTCATGTTCATATTAGAGTTTTTCAAAAATTTTTTCAAATATTTACTTTTTTCTTGGGTTTTCATTGTTTAATTTGTGTTTCTTTATTGCTAATGAGGTTGAACATTTTTTCATGTTTATTAGACATTTCTGTTTTTTCCTCTACTAAGTACTTGTTCTTATCTGTTGTCCAAATTTCTATTGGGTTATTTATTTATAGGAGTTTTTAATATTATATGGTCATTATACTTGGTTTATATATGTTGCTAATATTTCCTCATGTTTGCTTATCTTTTTGTTTATTGTATTTTTCTGTGTCGACTTTTTATTTTTTTAATGTGTCATGCCAAATTCTGGTCCAGGTTCTGTGTCAAGTTCTTTTGATTGCAAACAACAGAAACTCACTCTGGCTAACACAACGCTAGAATCAGTCAGGTTGAAAACACAACATATGTTTAAAGCTTTTATAGTACTGCTGTTTAATTAACTTTTTAATCTGTTTGGAATTAATTTTGTCTGGTGGATTTATAATTTCATGTTTATTGTTCTCTTTGAAATGTATGGCATGTTGTCTCAATATCATTCATTTAATTTTCATTCTTTCTCTCTTGATTTGAAATGCTACCTATTAATTTCTATTCTAGTCTATTTTTGGACTCTGTTTTATGCCATTGGTCTATCACCTATCAGTGGGTATCTTAGTCCATTTGGGCTACTATATAACAATGTACCATAGACTGGTGGTTATAAACATTATTTATTTATTTTTCACAGTTTTGGAGGCTGGGAAGTCCAAGATCAAGGTGCTGGCATATTTGGAAGTGTTCCCCCCCTCCCACCCTTTCCTGGTTCATAGACATTGGTGTTTTTGCTGTGTCCTCACGTGGTGGAAGAGGCAAGGGAGATCTTCAAGGTCTCTTTTATAAGCACACTAATCTCATTCTTGAGGATAAAAATCTTCTGTGCTATATCTATTCATCTCGCTGCTCCCTTTAAAGACTGGCAACCACTGATCCATTTGCTGTCTTCACAGTTTTGTTTTTTTCCAGAATGTCATATAGTTGGAATCATATAATATGTAACCTTTTCAAGTTCTTTTACTTAGTAATATGCATTTGAGTTTCTTGCATGTCTTTTCATGGCTTTATAGCTTATTTCTTTTTTAGCATTGAATAATATTTCATTGCCTGGATGTTCTCCAGTTTATTTATCCATTCACCTTCTGAAGAACACCTTGGTTGTTTCCAAGTTTTAGCAGTTATGAATAAAGCTGCCATGAATATTCACGTACAGGTTTTTGTATGCATATACGTTTTCAACTCCTTTAGATAAATATCCAAGTGAGATTGTTGGATCATATGGTAAGAATATGGATCATTTTGTAAGAAACCTCTAAATTGCCTTCCAAAATGGTTCTATCACTTTGCATTCCTGGCAGCAAATAATGAGAGTTCCTGTTACCACATCCTCACCAGAATTTGGTGGTGGTGTTGTTTTGGATTTTGACCATTCTAATAAGTGTGTATTGGTATCTTGTTTTAATTTTCATTTCCCTGATGACATATAATGTTGAACATCTTTTCATATACTTGTTATCTGTGTATCTTTGGTGAGGTGTTTGTTCAAATCTTTTGCCCATTTTTAAGTCAGATTGATTGTTTTTTTATTGTTGAGATTTAAGAATTCTTTGTATATTTTGGATAACAGTCCTTTATTGTCTTTTGCACATACCTAATTTTTCTCCTGTTATTTTCTAGGAATTTTATAGTTTTGCATTTTATATTTATGTCTTGATACATTTGAGTTAATTTTTGTGAAGATTGTAAGGTCTGTACTTATATTCTTTTCTTCTTCTTCTTCTTCTTTTTTTGCACTTGGATGTCTTATAGTTGCTCCTAGGATCATGTTAAAGAGATCATCTTTCCTCAATTGTATTGCCTTTGTTCCTTTGTTGAAGAGCAGTTGACTATTTATTTATGTGGATCTATTTCTTTTTTTCTTAAAGTTTATTTATTTATTTTGAGAGAGAGGTGGCATGAGTGGGGAGAAACAGAGAGAATTCCAGGCAGGCTCCACACTGTTAGCACAGAGCCTGATGCAGGGCTCAAACTCCTGAAGCCAGAAGATCATGACCTGAGCCAAACCAAGAGTTGGCCCCCATGTGGATCTATTTCTGGACTCTCTATTCTGTTCCATTAATATCTCTGTTCTTTTACTAGTACTACATTAGCTTGATTATTGTAGTTTTATAGTAAGTCTTGAAGCCAGGTAATTTCAGTCCTCCAAATTTGTTTTTCTCCTTCAAAATTGAGTGGCTAGTCTGGGTCTTTTGTCTGTCCATATAAAGTTCAAAGTCTGTGTGTTCATATCCACAAAATAACTTGTAGAATTCTGATTGGGAAAAATTGATATCTTAACAATATTGAGCCTTCCTATCCACACACAGAATAACTCTCAATTTATTTAATAGTTCTTTGTTTTCTTACATCTATATTTCATTTTCTTATATAGATCTTGTACGTATTTTGTTAAGAGTTTTTCAGGGTTATACCTAAGTATTTAATTTTGGAGGGATTGCTATTGTAAATGGTAATCTGTTTTTAATTCCATGTGGTTATATTACATAGGAAATTTATTGACTTTTGTATGCTAGTATTTTGTATGTTATGTATTTTCTACATAGGTGATCATATAGATTTGCATACTACACATTTCAATAAGTTGCATTTTCATTTTCATTAGCTCAAAGTATTTTTAAACTTTTCGTGTGACTTCTTCTTTGACCCATATGTTTTTCAGAAGTGACTTTTTTCATTTACAAGTATTTTGGGTTTTCTCAGGTCTTCTTTTTGATTCGTAGTTTAATTTCCTCATGGAATCAGATGTTGTATGGTTTTAATTTCTTAAATTTGTTAAGGTGTGTTTTGTGGCCTAGAATGTGGCCTAACTTGGTGAATGTTCCATGTGAGCTTGAGAAAAATGTATGTTCTGCTCTTCTTGGGTGAAGTAGTCCATAGATGTTAATTATATCAATTGATTAATAATACTATTGAGTTCAATTATGTCCTTACTGATTTTCTACCTGTATCTGTCCATTTTTTATAAAGGATGTCAAAGTATTCAACCATGATAGTGGATTATTTATTTCTCTTTGTAATTCTATAAGCTTTTAGCTCACATATGTTGATGCTCTGTTGTTAGGCTCTGTTGTTAAGGATTTATTATGTCTTCTTGGAGTATTGACTCCTTTATCATTACATGATACCCCTTTTTAACTCTGATAACTATCTTTGCTCTTAAGTCTTCTCTGTCTGAAATGAATACAGACGTTCTCACTTTCTTTTGATTAGTGTTAGCGTGATATATCTTTTTCCACTGCTTTATTTTTAATCTATATGTGTCTTTTTATTTAAAATGGGTTTCTTGAAGACAACATATACTTGAGTTTCATTTTTTGATACATGCCAACAATCTCTGTCTTTTAATGGATGGATTTTGACCATTGGCATTCAAAGAGGAATTGCAGTTAATGGGTCTTACTAATGCAGTGGTAATGTGGTGGGTGGGAGTTGAGAGGTGGTCAATAGTCCTGGGATTGCATTTCAGTCTTGTAGTGAGCCTATATCTCTAGACTGTGAACTTCACAGATGTTTCTCAGTTGCCAGCCCCTTACTCCTCCCCACTCCCATCCTTCGGTGGGACAGGATGACTAGTGTGGGCTGGAGTTGGGTATTTCCCTTTGCCAGGTCAGTTGGGCCCTGATGAAACCTCAGTAGGTTAAACTCTGATTAGGTAGTTTTTTCCTGAGAGCAGGCCCTGTTAAACAGAATAGAAGACTCTGGTATATTTCATCATATTTACTTTTTCCCCCTCCCCTTGTCAGAAGCACAAGTGGATTTTTCTCTCATCTTCATTGTGAGAACCTTGTAGGGCTCCTGGATGCAAAACTCACAAAAGCATGGGATCCCTCTCCCCCTATAGTTTTCCCTCTCAGACTTGCCCACAGTGAGCTTCCAGTCATTTGCCAGTTATAATTCAGGTTTTTCTTTTCACACATTGGTTCTCATGCAGGTTTCTTTTGTGGATTTCTGCTCTGAGAAGTTGTGATTCTCTGTATCCACCTTGTCTCTCTAATTTTGGGGGAATGGTTTAACCTATGACCTTGCTTCTCTAATGGATCTAGCAAGAGTTATTCATATTTCACTTTGTTCATCTTTTTTATCTATTGTTGGGATAGCATAGTGACTTCTAAGCTTCTTACATTTCTGATTGGAAACCAGATGTCTTATGCTGACATTTTCTTTCTTTCTTTCTTTCTTTATTAAATGTTTTATTTATTTCTAGGAGAGAGAGAGACAGCGTGAACAGGGGAGGGTCAGAGAGAGAGGGAGTCACAGACTGAAACAGGCTCCAGGTTCCGAGCTGGCAGTCAGCACAGAGCCTGACGCGGGGCTCGAACCCACGAACCGCGAGATCATGACCTAAGCGAAAGTCGGACGCTTAACCGACTAAGCCACCCAGGCGCCCCTTATGCTGACATTTTAAAAAATGACTTAATACTTTAAAATATTTATTTTTTTCATGTGCTGTGTTTGTAACTGTACTTATTAAATCTCATGAAACCTGAATCAAAGTATAGATAGCCCCAGAGAAAGAATAGAATGTGGTGAACAAAGGAAATAAGTAGAAAAATATGAGTGCCTAAAACTTAATTAAAGACTGGATTTCAAATAACATTTTCTTTCTTTATAAATTTTTTATTAAATTTTTTTAACATTTATGTTTTGAGAGAGAGAGACACAGACAGAGCACAAATGGGATAGGGGCAGAGAGAGAGGGAAACACAGAATCTGAAGTAGGTTCTAGGCTCTGAGCTGTCAACACAGAGTGGCTTGAACTCACAAACCATGAAATCATGACCTGAGCCCAGGTCGGATGCTTAACCAACTAAGCCACCCAAGCATCCTTCAAATAACACTTTCTAACCTTGACTTTCCTGTTATAATAGGTTAATGTTACTACTTCTTTATCAATTCCTCTGGTGTTGGTCATAGTCTAGTATTGAGCTGCCAACTTGACATTGTGGCAGAAATATCTTTTGGGGCTCCTTTGGGAAGTCTTCTTCAGAGTTCCTCTGGAAAGGACTTCATTTGATTAACCACAAGGAAATTCTGTTTGTAGGCAGATTGATACTGTATACCTAAATACATCATTATTATAGCTACTAAAGTGTTCTATTGATATAAGCTTATTGAAACTGTTAGTTTAAGCTTATGATGCTCACCAGCTGGTCAGAATGACATGTAGCAAATTTTACCTTTTATAAAAGTCATCACAGAGTAGCACACAGATCACAGCTGGGTGTTTATTTCAGAGAATTCAAGAACCATGATGGCAGATTATTGGTCAGAAATATTTGTGTTTAGAATTGAATGGATTTTTTACATTAAGCTTTAATTTTGAGATACAGAGTCACATGCAGTGTAAGAAATAATGGAGATCCTGGGTACTATTTACCCAGTTTCCCCTGTTGGTAATAGCTTGTAAAACTATAGTATAATATCATAGTGAGGATATTGACATTGACATAGTCAAGAAGCAGAACAGTTTCATTACCACAGGATTCTTCATGTTGCTCTTTATAGCCACAATTACCCTCTCCCTCCTCCAATCATGACCCCTGGCAACCACCATTTCTATAATTTTGTCCTTTCAAGAATGTCACATAGATGGAATCATGGAATATGAGTCTTTTGGGATAGGCTTTTTATTCAGCATAATTCTTTAGAGATGCATCCAAGCTGTGTTTATTAATAGTTCATTCCTTGTTATTACTGGATAGTATTACATTGTATTCATTGTATTGGTATACCATATTTTGTTTAATCATTTACATTAATCATTTGCAGAAGGGCATGTTGGTTGTTTTCAGCTTTTCCCTACTGCAAAGAAAGCTGCTATGAATATTTATATAGAGGTTTTTGTGCAGACATCAGTTTTGTTTCACTGATATAAATGTTTGGAGTGTAATTGCTGGATTTTAGGGTAGCTGCATATTTGATTTTATAAGAAATTTCCAATAGTGTTGCAATGTGGTTATACCATTTTGCATTTTCACTGGGAATATATGAATCATCCAGTTTTTCCACATCCTCACCAGCATTTGATGTCGTCAACTATTTTTTAATTTAGCTGTTCTGATGGGGCGCCTGGGTGGCTTAGTCGGTTAATCGTCCGACTTTCACTTAGGTCATGATCTCGCTGTTTGTGGGTTCGAGCCCCGCATCGGGCTCTGCGCTGACTGCCAGCTCAGAGCCTGGAGCCTATTTCAGAGTCTGTATCTCCCTCTCTCTCTGACCCTCCCCTGCTCACGCTGCCTCTCTCTCTCTCTCCTAGAAATAAATAAAAATATTAAAAAAAATTTTTAGCTGTTCTGATAGGTGTGTAGTGGTACCTCATCGTTATTTTAATTTGCATTTCCTTAATGACTCATGATGTTACACCTCTTTTCACGTGTGTATTAGTTCACCAGGGCTGCTATAACAAAATGCTACAAACTGCATGGCTTAGACAACAGATATTTATTTTCTCACAGTTTTGGAGGCTAGAAGTCCAAGATCAAGGTGCTTGATTTCTGACAAGGCCTCTTTTTGTGGCTTCTAGATAGCTGCCTGCATGCTGTGTCGCTACATGGCCTCTTTTTTGTATCTTTGAAGAGAGAGAGAGAGAGAGAGAGAGATCTCTGAATCTCCTCATTTTCTTATATGGATACCAGTGCTATGGGATTAGGGCCCCACCCTCGATGTCATTTAACCTTAATTACTTCCCAAAAGGCGCTGTCTCCAAATATGGTCACATTGGGAGTTAGGGCTTCAACATACCGAGTTTGGAGGGATGTATTCAGTCCTTAACAGCGCGCTCATTTGTTTTCTGTATATTCTCTTCTGTGAAATGTCTGTTCATATCTTTTACCCATTTTCTAATTGAAATGTTGACTTTTTTACTGTTGAGTTTTGAGAATTTTTTAATATGCCCTCGATATTAGTCCTTTTTGGATATGTGGTTTCTAAATATTATCTCCCAGTCCTCTTCACAAGGTCTCTTGCAGAGCAAAAGTTTTTACATTTGATGAGATTTAATTTATTGGTTTGTCTTTTATAGATCATATTTTTGTGAAGTCTAAGAACTCTTTGCCTAGCCATAGAGCCTAAAGATTTTCCACTGTCATTTTTCTAAAGTTTTTATACTTAAGAACATGTAGCTTAACCTAATGAGCTTAGGTTGAAGCTCATTACTTGCCTGTAAATGTTCAACCACTCTGGCACCATTTATTTAAAAGACTCCCTCCCCTTCACTGAATTGATTTTGCACATTTGTCAAAAATCACCTGGGCACATTCATATTGGTTTATTTTGGGGTTCTCTATTCTGTTCCATTTATCTGTATGTCTGTTTTTCCACCAGTCCCACACAGTTTTGACTACTATAGCAAATTGGTAGAACTTTATGTTAAAGATAGAATGATTCCTCCTGTTTTATTCTTTTTAAAGATTGTTTTAGTTCTAGTTTCTTTATCTTGCCACATAAAATTAAGAATCGGCTTGTGTCTACAAAACATCTTGCTTGGATTTTGATAGGAATTACATTAACCTGTGGATCAATTTGGGGAGAATTGACATCTTTTCTATGTTGAGTCTGCCAGTCCATGAACACAACATATCTCTCCATTTATTTAGATCTTATCTGATTTCTTTCATCAGCATTTTGTAACTATCAGCATATAGAACTTGTACATGTTTTGCTAATTTATACTCAAGTATTTTATTTTCCTTGGAGTGTTTGTAAATGGTATTGTGTTTTTAATTTTGGTTTCCAATACTGTTTTTAATATATACAAATGCATTGTTAGTATATAGGAATGAAGACAATGGTGTCTGCAAATATGGACAGTTTTCTTTTTCTTTCTTTCTTTATTTTTGCTTTGCTACAGTGACTAGAACTTCCAATAATATGTTGGTTAAATGCAGTGAGAGTGTACATCCTTGCCTTGTTCCCAGTCTTAGGGGGAAAGCATTCACTCTTTCACTGCAGTAAATATGATGTCAACTTTAGGGCTTTTTGTATAGATGTTCTATCAAGTTGAAGAAGTCCACTTCTATTCTTGGCTGAGAGTTTTCAGCATGAATAAATGATGGATTTTGTTAAATAGTTTTTCTTTGTCCTTTGATATAATTGTATAATTGTTTTTCTTAATCCTGTGGATATGGTGAAATATATTGATTAATTTAAAAATATTAAACCAGACTTGTATACCTAGAATAAATCCCACTTGGTCGTGGTGTGTTGTATACATATACTGGGTCTGATTTGCTAATATTTTGTTGAGGGATTTTTGTGTCTAAATTATTGAGAGATAATGATGTGTAGTTTCATTTTTTTATTAAAGTTTTTGTCTGATGTTAGTAGTATGTTGATGGAATCTTCTGGAAGAGATTGATTAATTCATTAAAAACACTTTTTTAACATTTATTTATTGTTGAGAAACATAGCATGAGCAGGGGACGGGCAGACAGAAGGGAAGACACAGAATCTGAAGCAGACTCCAGGCTCTGAGCTGTCATCACAGAGCCCAATGTGGGGCTCGAATCCACAAATTGCGAGATCATGACCTGAGCTGAAGTCCGATGCTTAACCAACTGAGCCACCCAGGTGCCCCTTGATTAATTCATATTTGAATGTCTGGTAGAATTCTCCAGTAAAACCATTTGAACCTGAAGACTTTTTTTGTTGTTGATTGCATTTTTTAAAATGTTTATTCATTTTTTGAGAGGGGGGAGGGGCAGAGAGAGAAGGAGACACAGAATTGGAAGCATGCTCCAGATTGAGCTGTCAGCACAGAGCCTGACATGGGAGTTGAACTCATGAACCATGAGATCATGTTCTGAGCTGTAGTCAGATGCTTAGCTGAGTGAGCCACCAGATCAGCCCTTGTTGATAGCTTTTAAATAACAGATTCTATGTCTTTAATGGTTATAAGACTACTCAGCTTATTTATTTCATCTTGGTTGAGTCTTGGTAGTTCATGGTTTTCAAGCAATTCTATCCCAAGTTGTCAAATTTTTTAGAATGTTGTTTATAGTCATAACTTACTATCTGTTTGATGGCTACAGGATCTGTAGTGATATTCCCTCTTTCATTCCTTATGTTGTTGATCTCTGTCTTTTTATCCTTTTAATTCTTCCTGTGGATTTATAAACTTTCGTGATGTTTTTAATGAGTCAGCTTTTTGTTTCATTGATTTTCTCTATCATTTTCCTGTTTTCAGTTTAATTGATTTCTTGTTTTATCTTTGGTATTTTTATTTCTTTTGCTTGCTTTGGGTTTATTTTACTATTATTTTTCTAATTTCTTGAGGTAGGAATTTAGATTTTTAAAAAAGTTTTTATTTAAATTCCCGTTAGTTAACATACCATACGTATATTGTTAGTTTCAGGTGTATAGTATAGTGAGTCTTAGATTATTTATTTGAGAACTTCCCTCTTTTCTAGGGGAAGCACATACCTCTTTTCTAATTGAAGTGCTTAATGTTTCCATTAGAAAATCTTACTCATAAATTTAACTCTCTTCACTGCTTTAGTTGTGTTTCACATATTCTGATATGCTGTACTTTCATCTTCATTTCAGTTCTCTGTGTGTGCTTGTGTGTGTATGTATAATTTTAAAAATTTCTTTTGAGACTTCTTTGACATATGCATTGTTTAGAAGTTTGCTGCTTAGTTTCCAAGTGTTTGTAGATTTTCTTGTTATCTTTGTTTTTGATTTCTAGCTTTATTCCATTATGCTCAGAGAACATACGTTGTATAACTTCAACTTTTAAAAATTTGTTGAAATTGATTTTATGGCCCAATATAAGCTTTGCCTTGGTGACGGTTGTATGGGTGCTTGAAAAAGAAATGTGTACACTGCTATTTTTGGGTGAAGTTTTTTAATATATGGTAATTCGAGCCTGATGGTTGGTAGTTTTATTGAGTTCTTTCATTTCCTTGCTGATTTTCTGTCTAAATCTATTTGTTACTGAAAATGGAGTTCTGAAAATCCCCAACTCTAGTTGTAGATTTGTCTATTCTTCTTTAAGTTCTATAATTTTAGCTTCACATATTTTGTGATCTGTTGTTTGACATGTACACCGTTAGGACTAGTATGTCTTCCTGGTGGATTGATCCGTTTATCATTATGTGATGTCCTCCTTTCTCTATAGTAATTTTTTTTTTTTTGCTCAGAAGTCTACTTTATCTGATACTAATATAGCCACTACTGTTTTTTAAAAAAACTATTTACATGGTATATTATTTCTATTCTTTTGCTCTTAATCTACCTGTGTTACTATATTTTAAGTGAGTTTTGTAGACAGCATATTGTTGAACCATGTTTTATTTTTTTAAATCCACTCTGCCAATCTCTTTTAATTCATGTATTTAGACCATTTACACGTAAGGTAATTATTGGTATGTTAGACTTAAGTGTGCCATTTTATTATTTGTGTTCAGTTTGTTTCCTCTGGTTCTCTTTTCTTTGTTTCTTTCTTACCTTTCTGTTAGTTTCTTGAAAATTTTAGGATTATATTCTGACAAATTTATAGTGATTTTATATATATCGCTCTGCATGGGTTTCTTAGTGGATGCTCTAGTTATTGCAATATAGACACATGACTTATAGTATGTGGTCTAAATATGATATGTCTTACATGGACTTCTTTGGGTTTATCCTATTTGGGTACAATAAGATCTTCCCCTACATCTTGTTTAATCTATAGGTTTATATGTCTTGCCATATTTAGAAAGTTTTCAGCCATTATTTCTTTGAATATTATTTAGCCCTACTTTCTGTCTTTCTTCTCCTTAGATTCTAATCATGAATGTTAGCTCTTTTGTTATTGTCTCACATCTCTCTGAGAATTTGTTAGTTTTTTTTCCCCTCATTTTCTCTCTGTTCAGATTAGGTGAATACTGTTGATCTATCCTAAAGTTTATTGATTCTGTCTTCTGTCATACTCTGCTATTGAGCTCATCTAGTGAGTTTTTTCTTTCAGTTATTGCATTTTTTCAGGTTTATAATTTCTATTTGGTTCCTTTTTGGTAACTTTAATTCCTTGTTGAGATTATTTTTTTCTTTCAGTAGAATTTTAAATTGCTTTTAAAATAATTTTTATGCTGGCTGCTTTATAATCCTTGTCAGATAATTCCAACATTTGATTTATCTCAGTGTTGGGTCTGTTGTTTATCTTTTCTTGTTAATGTTATGATTTTCTTGGTTCTGACATGATAAGTGATTTTCCATTGAGTCCTGGTTATTTTCGAGGTTATACTGTGAGGCTCTGTATCCTATTTCATCATTTTTTTAAAGCAGGCCCTCCCCCTGTTGAAGTATAGCATGAAAACCAGATGGGTATATTTGTTCAGCTCCCTGCTGAGTTCACTGACACCACTCCAGCAAAAATGGGTATTGACTCATACTGCTTTGTATCAGTCTTGTGGAGTGGAAGTTCATCTATCCCTCTTGGCCCCCTTCACACTTTTCTGGCTAAAGTGGGTCACCAACTTGCACTGCCTTGTGTCTCTGCTTGGGTTATAACATTAGCTCCCTGCTGCAGAAGTCACTGTCACCAATGAGTGTGAATCGGAGGGCTGACTCACACTGCTTTGTTGCAGCAGGGGACAGAAACTTGGTTCCACTTTGTGCCCCACTGACATCAAGGGCTGGGAGAAGTAGAGTGCCACCCAGCCCTGCTTCCCATCACTTGATTCTGCCTTGTTGATGGCAACTGGGAGGGGAGGCTCAGCAACCTACTAGTCCCACTGGCACTAAAGGAAAGGAAGTGGAGTGTTGAGTAGTTGGTCTCATACTACCTTATTCTACCTCAGTGGTGTTGAGTGGGGCTGGAGGCTCCTAATTGAGACCCTCTGACATGGAATCTGGATGGGGAGCAAGAATAGGAATGCTGCTAGTAGTGTTTTTAACCACTTCATTCAATCTCTTTGCTGTTACTTGGTATGGAGGTTTCGTTTCCCACTAGGCCTCACTGATACCAGGAGTAGAAGGAAATGACGTGGTCACCCCTCTGAACTTATATTTTGTTCAGACTTGGTGCAGGGTGGGAGTAGAGGCTCAGCTTTCCCCTGGCCCTGCTGACACTGCCCTGGTTGGGAAGTTAGAGCATATCTTAGCTTCTGCAAGAGAGAAATGGAAGATCAACTCCAAGATCATCCCACTGACACTGCCCCAGTCAGGTGAATTGGAATACACTACCTGCTTCTATGGAGTAGAGATGGAGCGGTATGAAAGATCAACTTTCTACTTGGTCCCAGGCCCACTGAAATTCTGGGGTGGGGAGGTGTAGTTGTGCAGTTGATGTCTAGTTAAAGAGGGTGGATATTGCCAAGAATGTTTCTGTTGTTTAGTCACCCTATTCCTGATCAGCTAAGTAGATTTGATTTTTCTTGGAGGGCCTTTTTTTCTTCTTTTTTGGTTTGTGGTGGTTAGTGGTTCTGGATTGGGGATTTCAGCACCCTGTCTGGTATATATGGATATAATAAGGAAACTCCGAGATCTCATTGCCTTGGTATTTCTCAAGTTCCAAAATTTCTAGCCCATCTGCCTTCTTTCTACCTTTCATAGTCTTCATATACTTGTGTGTATTATGATCAGGGATTTTAGTTATAAGAGGGAGGATCTGGGAGCAACAGGTCTACTCCATCTTGGTTGTGATCTTGGGTTGATATTTTAGCCAAATTAAATATTGCTTTGAATAACTAAAAACTTTTTTTAAGTAATTGATTAAATTCTCACACATAATCACAAAGCAGCTAGTCAATAAACAGTCACAAAATAGCTAGGCAATAGCTAGTTCACAAAAGTCAGTAGTGCTATAAATACATCTCTGTGTGTTTGCTAAACATTTATTCTTTGACTTCTCTTCTGCTCATGCTAAGTTAAGACTGTGGCATGGAGATTTAAGCAGCTATACAATAGGCCTGTCTATGAGGAACCAGACTTAAGAGTTCTGTTGATCATAGTTGGCTGTTCTCACCAGTCAGGTGAGTCATGTAAGTCAAGCCTAAAGCAGTCAGCCCGAGAAATGGGAATAAGTAGAAGGGTTCAGAGACTCAGACTGAGCTCACAGTTTGGGATCAAAATTGATGGCTCAGTTAGTTAAATGTGTGACTTGGCTCAGGTCATGATCTCATGGTTTGTGAGTTTGAGGCCCACGTCAGGCTCTTGCTGACAACTCAGAGCCTGGAGCCTGATTCAGATTCTGTGTCTCCCTCTCTTTCTGCCTCTCCCCCACTTGTGCGTGCAATCTCTCTCTCTTTCAAAAATAAATAAGCATTAAAAAATTTTAAAAAAATAATACATAGAGTATCTCTGAGTTTATGAATGAAGAGAATGTGAGGAAATAGGTGTACTTGGCTGGAGTAGAGGGTGATTGGGCAAATGAGGCAGATTTTGTGAATTATCTTCCCCTCCCAAATCTACCTTCTACATAGACTAGTTATATCGGTTAGGAATGCATTCTGCAGCAAGTGGCTTTAATTTGTTTCTTGAATCAACAAGAGTGGGTATAGGCAACTCAGTAATATCACCAGGGAGCCAGCCCCTTTCCATGTCTCATTCTTTCTCAGTGAGTAGAGACTCATGCTGGTCTTCTTGTGATCTCAAGATGGCTTCTACATTGCCAGACGTCATGTTCATTTCTAGGCAGGAATATGAGAGGTGAAGCACTGAGGAGAAATGCCTGTATTAGAATATCAAAAACTTTCCTACAACTGCAGGAGTTCTGGGCAACTGACTGCAGGGAGTTGGCTCATTGCTTGCTGAAATAGCAGGTTCTGTTGTAAGGAAGAAGACACTAGCAGGCCTGCCACACTGGACCATTACATCTTCCTCCAGAAAGTAATGTGTGCATGTTTACTTTGGTTCCTTGAGTGGAAGAAAAATAGTATCTCAAGAAAAGAAATATATCCAGGATTCCCTTTTTAAAAGGTCTTGTCTTCTGTACATGTCTTGTTGAGGCTCTGCTTCTTCTACTTTTGTAGTACTCTCTGGGGTTTGTGGAAGTAGTGTTAAGGGGCATACATTAAAAATGTGTTTGACAACTGATTTTGAATAATTAAGATTTTATAGAACAAAGTACTGATACACAGCTATAGCTCTCATGGGGTAGCAGTTCCAGGGGAATCACTTCAAATCTCTGGGGTTTTTCAAAACTTCACCTCTCTTCTAAGATCCTGATTTGTCCCTAGGGGGGCAATGAGACTATTTGCAGTGAAATAAGAGCTGGTATTAATGACAGGGTGGTTGGGTATATGAACATGGGGAAGGCAGGAAAAATAAGGTTGCATTCCATTGGATATTTATCCTTTTTCAGGTACTGAAAAATGGCTCTAATAGACACAGGGTCATTAACAAATAATTTAAACCTAGAAGTTCATATCATTTTTTTTTTGTCTGGGTGTATAGATATGAGTTTATTATGTTAATATTTGTACTATGCATTACTTAAACTTTGACAAACCTAAACAAATTTTATTCATATCATGTAGTTCTGAGACCAGCTAATCTTTTTGTTGTCTTTTCATTGTTCACCACTACTAAGTTGTGTTCCAGACCCAAATCCTTGGGTATACAGTATACTGTTTTCCTTTATTCCTTCTCTCTGTGGACATGTGCAAACAATAAATAGAAGTTGAAAGGTGTTTTTACTATTGGTATAAATAATGCTTACATGGGTTTCATGTTACTAGATCTGGCAAGGTTATGGAGATTGATATTTATTTAACAACATTGGTAGACCTATGTGTACATGTATATCTTTTATTACCAGTATAACTTTGAAAGCTCTTCTGTGTACCATTGTGTTGTCTCTATAGCAACGTAGTTACCAAAATAAGGTACATTTTTCTGCTTTTTTTTTTTTTAAAGGGCGGTCTCTTTTTCCCTGAGCTTTTTAGTCGAGCATTGTAGAATTTTGGTCCCAGACATTCAGTATTCTATTTATCTTTTCCCCTCGAATTTCCCTTACTTAAATTAGTTATTCATCATTATAAAATGCAATTTTTATTAGACTGAATCCTAGTGGGAGTTATAAGAAGGAATGAAGGGAAACCGTGTATGATATGGTATAAACAGTAAAGGCTCTGCTATTACTTAGTCCCATGACCTTGCCTTGTAATCTTTTCATACTTTTGTTTCTTCCTCTAAAAAATGGTCAAAGAACCAGCTACTTCATAGAAAGTACACATTACTCTGTGCCTGGTAGTAATTCAGCTCTGTCGTAATGCCCACATCTCCCTTTTTTCCTTTCCTTGTTTGTTTGTTTGTTTGTTTTTTTTAACTCAGGTTAATAGCAAACAGTTTTTCCTCTGTAGATATCATCACATACCCACCTACCTTGGGTATCTGAATCTTACCTAATATTATAAGGGAAGTTCTTAGGTCTAGGAAATATCTCAATCTCAGTTATACTAAAACAATTAATTCCCTTTTAGTTGGTGACTTAAAATGCCTAGCCCAGCTTTGAGATTTTGTAGAAACCATAACTTTAGAACATAATCGTTACTTTTATTTATTATACCCCTTTATTTCCAAAATGGATGGTGAGGTATTATAAAAGGACATAATAAAATTAACAACTTGCCAGAATAAAGAGAGGAAGGTATTGGACAAAAACCAAGGAACAAAATAAGTGAACCCTGAGGGTCAACAGTTAAGTGTAGCTTTCCTGAAAAATCCTTATACCTGAGCTACAGGGATTTTACATAGTCTTTTTGTAGGAAAAGGAGTGGAGTAGGGATTGGAGAAGTAGATTTTATTTATTGACTTTTTTTTTGTTTGTTTGTTCATCTAAGCAAAGATGACTTAGCACTAGAAGAAATCTACAAGAAATCCACAGGAAATAACTAGGAGGGCAGTTAGGCCCTACTGAGAACTTGCACTATCTGTGTAGCTTGAAGCCAGTCCTGGTAGATGACAGGTGGCAGCCACACTAATGCTGCTGTCCACTAGGGAAGCAGCAAAATTTTTCTAAAGAATGCATCCCCAGTTTACCTTTCTGTTAGCTTTCTCTCACTCTCTACCTACCTCCTTATTGCTTCACTTACCATCAGACCTGAGCAAGCACGTCAGATCATGTTATTTTGGCTTAGGAATATGATAGTTTTTATTTATTACAGATTTGAATTAATCTATCTTCCAAAAGGTATGCAATTTGATTTCTTATAAGATTCTTTATTTATATTTTTCTAAAGAGGAAGAGTTTCAAATTAGAGAAGAATGAATTAACTCATTGAGTGAGATATGGTCAACAACTGCTGTTATATCCATTTTTTTAGATGAATAAAGAAAAAGATTAAATAATAGTATCACACAGCTGATTGACTACTTTGTCTTTTCGTTTTTTTCGTAGACTATATTGAATTTTATTTTATTTTATTTTATTTTATTTTTACAAATAGTTTATTGTCAAATTAGTTTCCACATAACACCCAGTGCTCATCCCCACAAGTGTCCTCCTCCATGCCCATCCCCCCNCCCCAGCTGCTTTCAGAATTCTCTCTTTGTCCTTGTATTTTGCCAGTTTCACTATGATATGCCGTGGAGAAGATCGATTAAAGTTACGTCTGAGGGGTGTCCTCTGAGCCTCTTGTATTTCAGCATTTACTTCCTTTCCCAAGTCGGGGAAGTTCTCTGCTATGATTTGTTCCAGGACTCCTTCAGCACCTNAGAAACCAAAAAAATGTGGCTATGGCATATGATAGCATGACGATACTGTCATTCAAGAATTGTTTTGAAGGGGCAGGGCACACCAGATCTTGAGTCTTGCCTTATTGTACTAAAGAAACCCACTGTATAGAAAGCTATTCAGTATTAACAAGAAATGTGTTGGTTGAGTTGGCAGATCTATTAGGAAGGCTGTCCCTGGAAACAATGTGAAGAACTCAACAAAAAACCTTCATACATTACATGCCTTTTGAAAAAGTAAACTGAAGATGTGATGAAAATGTAAAATGCTTTCATTAGCCAAAGTGACTCCACATCTGATATGACTAATTTGGACATCTGTCCTGTTTATCTTTACCTTTCAACTTGGTCAGTTTCATTGAGTCCTGAAGTCTATTGCTGTCTCTACCTTCTCTCTGTCTCTTACTGCTTTCTTCTTATTCTCTCTACCTGAAATTCAGAGGACAGGGTTGAGGCAGATCAGCATTTTTTGCAATGGTGAATTTCCTGTGAGGATGATCATGACATTCTTTTATTTTTTAATTTCAACTTTAGTTAACATACAGTAAAATATTGGTTTCAGGAGTAGAATTCAGTGATTCATCACTTACATGCAACACCCAGTGCCCTCCTCAGTACCTGTCACGCATCTAGCTCATCTCTCACCCACCTCCCTCCATCAACCCTCAGTTCATTTTCTATCAATAAAGAGTCTCTTGTGGTTTGTTTCCCTCTCTTCTCTTCCTCCCTGCCCCCATATGTTCATCTGTCTTGTTTCTTAAATTCCAAGTATGAGTGAAATCATGTGATTTGTCTTTCACTGACATTTCACTTAGCATTCTAGCTCCATCGATGTCATTGCAAATGGCAAGATTTCATTCTTTTTGATGGCTGAATAATATTCCATTGCATATATATACTATATCTACTTTATTAGTCAATGGACATTTGTGCTCTCTGCATAGTTTGACTATTGTTGATGCTGCTGCTATAAACATTGTGGTGCATGTACCCTTTAGAATCTATATTTTTGTATCCTTTAGATAAATACCTAATAGTACAATTGCTGGATCATAGGGTTCTATTTTTAGTTTTTGAGGGTGCCAGTTTGCATTCCCACCAACAGTGCAAGAGGGTCCCCTTTCTCCACCTCCTTGCCAACACTTATTGTGCTTGTCTTGTTAATTTTAGCCATTCTTACAGGTATGAGGGGGTATCTCATTGTGTTTTTTATTTGATTTTCCCTCATAATGAGTGATGTTGAACATCTTTTGATGTGTCTGTTAGCTGTCTGGATGTCTTCTTTGGAAAAGTATCTATTCATGTCTTCTACCCACTTCTTTTTTTTTTTTAATGTTTTATTTATTTCTAGGAGAGAGAGAGAGAGAGAGAGAGACAGCGTGAGCAGGGGAGGGTCGGAGAGAGAGGGAGTCACAGACTGAAACAGGCTCCATGCTCTGAGCTGGCAGTCAGCACAGAGCCCGACGCGGGACTCGAACCCACGAACCGTGAGATCATGACCTAAGCGAAAGTTAGACACTTAACCAACTAAGCCACCCAGGCTCCCCTCTTCTACCCACTTCTTAACCGGATTATTTGTGTTTTGGGTGTTAAGTTTGATAAGTTCTTTATAGATTTTGAATACTAGCTATTTATCAGATGTGTCATTTGCAAATATCTTCTCCCATTCCATAGTCTGCCTATTAGTTTTATTGATTGTTTCCTTCTCTGTGCAGAAGCATTTTATCTTGATGAAGTTCCAGTAGTTCATGTTTGCTTTTGTTTCCCTTGTCTTTGGCCACATGCCAAGTAAGAAGTTGCTCCAGCTGGGGTCAGAGAGGTTGTTGTCTTCTCCTCTAGAATTTTGGTGGTTTCCTGTCTCACATTTAAGTCTTTAATCGATTTTGCTTTTATTTTTGTGTATGGTGTAAGAAAGTGGTTCAGTTTCATTCTTCATGTTGCCATCTGTTTTTACCAGCACCATTTGTGAAGAGACTATCTTTTTTCCACTGGACATTCTTTCCTGCTTTTGAACATGACATTCTAAGACAGAAGAAGCTGGTGTCATTGATAACATCTTGGTGCCCTTCTACCAGCCCTGAAATGTTTCTCTCCAGACTTGTTATTATGTTAGAACAATTAAACTCTATATGGTTAACATATACTGTTGTCTGGTTTCTGTTATATGTAACCAGATAAAATTCCTGATACATAAACTTAGTAACTGACATCACTCATTTGGTACCTAGTATGAGCCATTTTATGATAGTGGGTGGGTGGATGAATGAATGGATGGGTGGGCAGTTAGATCAGATGGGTGAATGAGTAGCAATCACTGGATTATAAACTATTGGAGAGTTAAGATCACGTTTTATATTTTTTGTATAATCCATTCCCCACCCAACTTTATCCACCCTCAGCACTATCCTGCATATACTAGATGCCCAACAAATGTTTATTGATAATGTTGTTGATTATAGATTGAAGATATTATTTCATTAGAGAAGGCTCCGAGTTACAGGTTTAATTGGATTCTATAAATGAAATCCCCTAAGAGAGTAGCTTCTGGACTTTCACAATCTAGAGACTCATCTGCATTTGGATTAGTCTGTGGTACATCCCAGATAATTTAGAAAACCAAGTATATTCATAAAAGTTAGAATCAAGGACATATCTTGGCAGATGTCCTCAATGGTGTTTAAAACAAAAAAACCTTTATTAAGTGGAAGGATGTCAAGTAGCATAATTCTCTGCAAAGATAACACGTTATGAGTAGGATGACCATAATATTTGTAGTCCATCTTGGGACTCTTGAGAGTAAAAGGGGGTGTTATTAAGAATTATTCTTTTTAAAGTCTTTTTGAGAGCAATTTTAGGTTTACAATAAAATTAAGAAGGAAGTACCACTATTGTTTAACATAGTGTTGGAAGTCCTAGCATCAGCAATCAGACAACAAAATGAAATAAAAGGAATCAAAATTGGCAAAGAAGTCAAACTTTCACTTTTCGCAGATGACATGGTATTCTACCTAGAAAACCTAAAAGATTCCACCAAAAGACTGCTAGAACTGATACATGAATTCAGCAAAGTCTCAGGCTACAAAATCAATGTACAGAAATATATTGCATTTTTATACACCAATAATGAAGCAACAGAAAGAGAAATCAAGAAACTGATCCCATTCACAATTGCACCAAGAACCATAAAATACCTAGGAATAAACCTAACCAAAGATGTAAAAAAGCTGCATGCTGAAAACTATAGAAAGGTTTTGAAGGAAATTGAAGAAGACACAAAGAAATGGAAAAACATCCTATGCTCATGGATTGGAAGAATTAATATTGTTATAATGTCAATACTACCCAAAGCAATCTACACATTCAATGCAATCCCAATCAAACTTGCATCAGCATTCTTCTCAAAACTAGAACAAAGCATCCTAAAATTTGTATGGAACCACAAAAGACCCTGAATAGCCAAAGTAATATTGAAGAAGAAAACCAAAGCGGGAGGCATCACAATCCCAGCCTTTAACCTCTACTGCAAAGCTGTAAGCATCAAGACAGTACGGTATTGGCACAAAAATATACACACAGACCAATGGAATAGAATAGAGAACCCAGAATCGGACCCACAAATACATGGCCAACTAGTCTTTGACAAAGCAGGAAAGAGTATCCAATGGCCGGGGGGAGGGAAGACAGTCTCTTTAGCAAATGGGGATGGGAGAACTGGACAGCAATATGTAGAAGAATGAAACTAGACCACTGTCTTAGACCATACACAAAAATAAGGTCAAAGTGGATGAAAGACCTAAATATGAGACAGGAAACCATCAACACCCTAGAAGACAAAGCAGGCAACAACCTCTTTGACCTCGGGCACAGCAATTTCTTACTTAACACATCTCCAAAGGCAAGGGAACTAAAACAAAAAATGAACTATTGGGACCTCATCAGGATAAAAAGCTTCTGCACTGCAAAGGAAACAACAAAACTGAAAGGCAACCAATGGAATGGGAAAAGAGAGTTGCAAATGACATATCAGATAAAGGACTAGTATCAAACTTTATGAAGAAGTCACCAAACTCCACACCCAAAAAACAAACAATCCAGGGCAGAAGACATGAATAGACACTTTTCCAAAGAAGACATCCAGATGACCAACGGACACATGAAACAATGCTCAACGTCACTCATCATCAGGGAAATACAAATCAAAGCCACACTGAGATACCACCTCACACTGATCAGAGTGGCTAAAATGAACAAATCAGGAAACCATAGATGCTGGCAAGCATGTGGAGAAATTGGAACGCTCTTGCACTGTTGGTGGGAATGCAAACTGGTGCAGCCACTCTGAAAAACAGTGTGGAAGTTTCTCAAAAAATTAAAAATAGAACTACTCCATGACCTAGCAATAGGACTGCTAGGAATTTACCCAAGGGATACAGAAATGCTGATGCATAGGGGCACATGTACCCCAGTGTTTATAGCAGCGCTTTAACAATAGCCAAATTATGGAGTCCAAATTTCCATCAACTGATGGATGGATAAAGAAGATGTGGTTTATATATACAGTGGAATACTACTTGGCAATGAGAAAGAATCAAATCATGCCATTTGCAGCAACGTGGATGGACCTTGAGGGTATTATGCTAAGTGAAATAAGTCAGTCAGAGACAGACAGATATCATATTTTTTCACTCATATGTGGATCTTGAGAAACTTAACAGAAGACCATGGGGAAGGGAAGGGAGAAAAATAGTTACAAACAGAAAGGGAGGGAGGCAAACCATAAGAGTATTCTTAAATACAGAGAACAAACTGAGGGTTGATGGGGATGGGTGAGAGAGTGAAGTGGGTGATGGGCATTGAGGAGGGCACTTGTTGGGATGAGCACTGAGTGTTGTATGTAAGCCAATTTGACAAAAAATTGTGTAAAAAAAAAAGAGAAGGAGGTACCAGATTTCCTATATCCTTCTACCACCACACATACATAGCTTGCCCCATTACCAACATCCCTCACCAGAAGTGTACATTTTTTTTTTTTAATCAGAGATGAACCTACCTTGACAAACTATGATCACCTAAAATCCATGGTTTACTTTAGGCTTACCTTTTAGTGTTATATTCTATAGGATTGGAAAAATGTATTGTGACATGTTTCCATTTCTTGTATCATACAGAATAGTTACACTGTCCTAAAAATCCTCTGTGCTATGCCTATTCATCTCTTCATCCCCAAGCCACTGATTGTTCAATTGTCTCCATAGTTTTACTGTTTACAGAATGTCATTTGTTTGGAATCATACAGAATGTATCCTTATCAGATTGCTTTTTTTTGTTTGTTGTTTTATGTAGTAATATGCATTTAGGGCTCTTCCAAGGCTTTTTATGACTTGATATCTCATTTCTTTTTAGTGCCAAATAATATCCTATTGTCTGTATATAACAGTTTGTTTATCTATTTCGTTACTGAAGGACATCTTGGTTGATTCCAAGTTTTGACAATTATGAATAAAACTCTTCTAAAAACCCACTTGCAAGTTTTTGTAGACATACGTTTTCAACTTCTTTGGGTAAATACCAAGGAACAGGATCACTGGATCATATGGTAAAAGTATATTTGGTTTTGTAAGAAACTGCCAAACTGTCTTCCAAAGTGGCTGTATTTTTTTGTATATCTACCAGCAATGCAAGACAGTCCCTATTGGCCCACATCCTTCCAGCATTTGGTGTTGTCAGTGATCCGACTTTTGGTCATGCACATAGGAATATAGTGGTATCTCGTTGTTTAGGTTTGCATTTACCTGATGACCTATGCTGTGGAGCATCTTTTTATTTGCTTATTTGCCTTGTATATCTTCTTTGGTGAAGTGTCTATTAAGATGTTTGGTCCATTATTTTAAATTCTTTTTTTTTTTTTATTTTTTAAAAATATTTTTTAATTATTTTAAATATTTTTAACTAATTTTTAATTTTAAATATTTTAAAATATTTTTTAAATATTATTTTTTGAGAGAGATGAAGCATGAGCAGGGGAGGGGCAGGGAGGGAGACACAGAATCTGAAGCAGCTCCAGATTCTGAGCTGCCAGCACAGAGCTCGACATAGAGCTTTTAACTCACAAACCTCAACACAATGACCTGAGCCAAAGTCAGATGCTCAACTGACTGAGCCACCCAGGTACCCCGTTTGGTCCATTTTTTAATTGTGTTTTTTGTATTTTTATTGTTGGGTTTTAAGAGTTCTTCATTTATGTTATTTTTTAAATGTCTATTTGTTTATTTTGAAAGAGAAGCAGAAGCAAGGTAGGGGCAGAGAGGGAGGAGGAGAGAGAATCCCAAACAGGCTCCTTCCTGTCAGTGTGGAGCCCAACACAGGGCTAAATCCCATGAACCATGAGATTATGACCTGAGCTGAAATTAAAACAGACGCTCAACTGACTGAGCCACCCAGGTGCCCCAAGTGTTCTTCATAGATTTTAAATAATAGTCCTTTATCAGATGTGTCTTTTGCACATAATTTCTCCCAGTCTGGATTTTCTTCTAATTCTCCTAACATTATTGTTGTTGTTCTTGTTGTTGTTTTTAGAGCAAAAGTTTTTAATTTTGATAGTTTAGCTTATCAATTATTTCTTTCATGGATCATGTCTTTGGTGTTGTATCTAAAAATGCATCACCATACCCAAGGCCATCTAAGTTTTCTCCTTTGTTATCTTGAAGGAGTTTTATAGTTTTGTACATTGAATTTAGGTTTATGATCTATTTTGAATTAATTTTTGTGAGGGCTATAAGGCCTGTGTCTTGATGATGATGATGATGATGATGATGGTTCTTCTTCTTCTTCTTCTTCTTCTTCTTCTTCTTTTCTTCGTCTTCGTCTTCGTCTTCTTTTTGCATGTGGATGTCTAGTTGTCCAGTAGTATTTTTATTGACTTTCTATTCTGCTCCATTAATTTCTTTGTCTATTCTTTTACCAATACCACACTATCTTTACTACTGTGGTTTTCAAGTACAGTCGGGTAGCATCAGTCTTCCCACTTTGTTCTTCCATTTGTGTTGGCTGTTCTGGCTCTTTTGCCTCTCTATAGAAACTTCAGAATCAGTTTATAAATATCCATCAAATAGCTTGTGGGGTTTTCATTTGGATTGAATTGAATCTGTAGATCAAGTTGGGAAAAACTGACATTTTGACAATAGCGATTCTTCCTGTCTATGAACATGCAGTATCTTTCAGTTTATTTAGTACTTTGATTTCTTTAATAAGTTTTGCAGTTTTCTTCATATAGATCTTGTATATTTTTGTTAGATTTATACATAAGTATTTCATTTTGAGGGGAGCTAAGGTAAATGCTAATGTGTTTTTTTAATTTAAAATTTAATGTGTTCATTGCTGGTATATATATATATATAAAAGTTACTTACTTTTGTTTATTAAAGTTGTATCCTGAAACATTGCTTTAACTGCTTATTAGTTCCAGAATTGTTTTTGTTGATTCTTTTGAATTTTGTACATAGATAATCTTGTCACTTGAGAACAAAGACAGTTTTATATCTTCCTTCCCAATCTATATACTTTTTATTTCCTTTTCTTGCCTTATTTCATTAGCAAGGACTTCTTGTACAATGTTGAAAGAGAGTGGTAAGAGGGTATATCCTTAACTTGTGCCTGATCTTAGCAGGAAAGCTTTGATTTCTCACCATTAAGTATGTTGCTAGTTTACATGTTTTTTTTAAAGATCGTCTTTATTAAGTTGAGAAAGTTCCCCTTTTTTGCTAGTTTACTGTGAGATTTTATTCATGAATGGATATTAGATTCTGTTGAATGCTTTTTTTTGTATCTGTTCATATGATCATGTAATTTTTCTTTCTGATACTGTCCCTGTGTTGGATTATATTACTTAAGTTTTGAATGTTGCACCAGCCTTGAATACCTGAGTTAGGTCCTGCTAGAGTCCAGCCCTGGCCAGGTCCAGGGGTCCCTGAAGGATGGACGGTGTCAGCAAGGGAAGGAGTGAGAGAGCCACGAGAATCTTTCTGGTCACCAGGCAGGCATCTCTGTCCTGTTGGTTTTTGTGCCTTTATTTATAGGTCAAACGTTAACATGGCATCAGAAAATGGAATTTTTACAATGGATAGTTCTCTGTGATAGGATGATTTTGGAAAGTGTACAGAAACAGGTTTTACAGAAGTCTTCTTGCAGAACTACCCCAATTATAGTGAGGTTGAGTAATTAAGACAATAACAGGGTGTTCTTAGTGAAAAACAGGATAACATACACATCTTAATAATGCTAAGATTAAGTCATAGGTTAGGTGTAGATACTCTTATCCATCCTCATCACAGCTGCCAGTGTAAGGGAAGGTGTTGTGGAATGTAGGCCTTAAGGAAGGGACTGCGATACATCATCAGTTAGCAAAGGTGTATGGACTAACTTATCTTCTGCCCTTATCTGTTCCTTCTCTCTAAGTTAGGCTCTTTGTCTCCGGGCAAGACTTGATTTTCCAGTTATATTCTTTATGGCACCGGAGAGCCAACCATACCTTTAAAGAGTTTAGCTCATTTCCAATACATAGAATAACCTCTTCGAGGGCATTTACCTTTGTGTCTAGTTTTATGATTTCTTGAATAGCTAGGGCATGAGAGACATTTTTGGTTAGATGATTTACATGTTGAGCTGTATGAACATTCTGGACTAATGCAATCCTAGAAACAGAATTGTACATGTAAAGGTTAATCTTTTATGAGTAAGGGTCATTAGCCTGTTCATAGCTCAAGGGAAAGTATGGAGGGAAACAGGACCTTCTGGAGACACAATGTCTGTTTCCATAATCAAAAGAAGAAGTTCCCACAATAAGTTCCTTCACAAGGTGCAATCATCATACCAGGGCCAGAATGAGGGGACAAGTCATTCCCGATACTGATCAACAAGGTACCTTGGATGTCGGTGCTCAAGCAGAAATAATTGAGTGGGGGTGGATATCAGTCATCAACTGATTGGCAAGAGACCATGCAAACTTGCTTTAACCTCACCAGGAGTTTTCTTGACTAGTGGGCTCAGAATGGCTCTCAACAAGATCCCACTTGGTCATGGTATATAAACCTTCCAAAAATTTTTTTTGTGGATTTGATACACTAATATTTTGTTGATGATTTTTGCATCTGTGTTCATGACAGATAATAATCTGAGTTTTCTTTTGTTGTAATGGCTTTGTCTGGTTTTGCAATCAGGGTATGTCTCCATCATTGAATGAATTAGGACATATTCATTATGATTCTACTCTTTGAAAGACATTGTAGAGAGTTGGTATAACTTAACCTTAAATGTTAGAATTCACCAATGAACTCATTTGGGTTTGGCTTTCTGTTTGGAAGGTTATTACTTATTTATACAATCTTTAAAACAAATATAGTCTTACTCAGGTTGTCTATTTATTCCTGTGTGAGTTTTTGCAGTTCTTTATCAAATTTGTGGGCATACAGTTGTTCATAGCATTCCTTTCTTATCCTTTTATTTATCATAGTATTTGTAGTGATGTCTCTCCTCTTTCATTTATGTCATTAATAATTTGTGTCCTCTCTCTCTCTCTTTTAGGTAGCCTGATTAGAAAATTTTCCATTTTATTGATGTTTTTCTCAAAGAAACAGCTTTTTTGGTTTTGTTGATTTTCTCAGTGGATTTTCTATGCTCATTGATTTCTGCTATGAGTATTATTTCTTTTCTTCTGCTTACTTTGGATTTAATTTGCTCTTCTTTTTCTAGTTTTTTTAAGTTAGAAGCTTAGATTATTGATCTTTTATCTTTATTATCATCTAATCTATACATTCGATACTATGATTTCTCTTCTAAACACTATTTTTTCCTGGAACCCACAAATTTTGGTAAGTTTTATGTTTTCATTTTCATTTAGTTTAAAATATTCTTCAGTTTCTTTTGAGAATTCTTCTCTGACTCATGTATTATTTAGAAGTATGTTATTTATTCTCCATACTTTGGGGGATTTACCAGATATCTTTCTGTTACTGACTTCTAGTTTAATTCCATTGTGGTCTGAGAGAGCAAATAGTATATGATATCTGTTCTTTTAAATTTGTTGAGATGTGTTTTATGATGCAGAAGGTAGTCTTTTATGGTGAGTGTTCCATGTGAGCTTTAGAAGGATGTATATTCTGCTCTTGTTGGATGTAGTCTATAGATGTCAATTATATCAGTTGTAATGGTGTTATTGAGTTCAAGTATATTGTTACTGTTTTTCTCCCTACTGGATCTTCCCATTTCTTATAGAGGGATGTTGAAGTCTCCAACTATAGTAGTGTATGCATGTATTTCTCCTTGCAGTTCTATCAATCTTTGTCACAGGTTGTTTGACTTCTTATGTCTTTTTGGAGAATTGACCACTTTGTCATTACATATTTCCTTTCTTTGTCCCTGATAACTTTTATTCCTTTAAAGATTGTTTTGTCTGAGGTTAATACGGTTACTCCTGCTTTCTTTTGATTATTGTTAGCTAATCAAAATGGTTTATTTTCCTTTATTTACTTTTGATCTATATGTGTCTTTATTTTTTTTTTTTTAAATGTTTTATTTATTTCTAGGAGAGAGAGACAGCGTGAGCAGGGGAGGGTCAGAGAGAGAGGGAGTCACAGACTGAAACAGGCTCCAGGCTCCAAGCTGGCAGTCAGCACAGAGCCCGACGCGGGGCTCGAACCCACAAACCGCGAGATCATGACCTAAGCGAAAGTCGGAAAGTCGGACGCTTAACCGACTAAGCCACCCAGGCACCCCGATCTATATGTGTCTTTATATTTAAAGTGGGCTTCTTGCAGATAATATAGAGTTGGTTTGTGTTTTTGAATTCACTCTGATAAGCCCTGTCTTTTAACTGGTGCACTAAGACCTTTGACATTTAAAATGATATTGATATAGTTGGATTAATATCTACCATATTTCTTAATGTTTTCTATTTATTACCCATGGTGTTTGTTCTTATTTTTGTCTTCTACTCTTTCTCTGTCTTTTTAGTTGAGCATTTTATGTGATTCTGCTTTCTTTCCTTTATTAGTATGTCAGTTATACTTTTTTTTTCTTTTTTAGTGATTGCCCTAGAGTTTGTAATAGACATTTACAACTAATCCAAGTTCACTTTCATATAACACTAGACACGTCACAGGTAATATTATGTGTACTTTATAATAACGAAATAATCCTGATTCTTTCCTCTTGTCCCTCGTGTCATTGCTGTAAAGCTTACATGGGGCACCTGGATGGCTCAGTCAGTTAAGTGTCCAACTTTGGATCAGGTCATGATCTTGCAGTCCATGAGTTCGAGCCCTGTGTTGCACTCTATGCTGACAGCTCAGAGACTAGTGCCTCCTTCAGATTCTGTGTTTTCTCTCTCTCTTCATCCCTCCCTAGCACTCTGTCTCTCTCTCAAAAGTGAATAAAAAAATAAAAAAATAATAAAAGCTTATATAAAACCATACATATGCATAAGAATACATAAATACATTGCTGGTATGATGAATTAAGAATAAGAAAAATAAAAGTTGGTGTTTTGTTTTTTTTTTTACTTCCACTTATTCCTTCTTTGATGCTCTTCTTTTCTTTAAATAGATCCATGTTTTTGACTGGTTTTGCTTCCCTCTAAAGAACTTTAATATTTCTTATCAAGCAGGTATACTAAATAGTATAGTATATATACTAATGCAACAAATTCCATCAATTTTTATTTGTCTGAGGAAGTCTTTATATCTCCTTCACTTTTAAAGGATAATTTTGCAGCATACAGAATTCTAGGTTGCTGAGGTTTTTTTTTTTTTCCTCAACCCTTTGAATATTTCACTCCACTCTCTTGTTTGCTTGGTTTTTGAGGAAAAGTCAGAGTAATTCTTATCTTTGTTCTTGTATAGATAGGGTGTTTTTACCTCTGAATTTTTTCTTTATCTTTGATTTTTTTGTAGTTTGGAGATGATACGTCTAAGTGTGGTTTTGGGGGGCATTTATCCTGCTTGGTGTTTTCTAAGGTTCCTGGGTCTGTGCTGTAGTGTCTGAAATTAATTTGGGAAATTCCCAGTCATTATTGTTTCTAATATTTCCTCTGTTCCTTCTCTTTTTCTTCTTCTGGTATTCTCAGGATTCATGTGTTATACTTTTGTAGTTGTCCCATAATGCTTGGATATTATGTTCTGTTTTTTCAAGTCTTCTCTTTGATTTCTTAGGTTTCAAAGATTCTATTAATATATCCTCTAGCTCAGAGATCCATTTCTTAGCCATGTTGTCTACTAAGCCCATTAAAGGCTTTCTGTATTCTGTAACAATGCTTCTGATCTCTGCCATTTTTTTTTTTTTGGTTCTTTCTTAGGAATTCCATCTTTCTGCCTACATTATCCATCTGTTCTTGCATGATCTCTACTTTATACATTAGTGCCCTTAGCATATTAATGATAATTGTTTTAAATTCACAGCCTGATAATTTCAACATTGCTAGGGCATCTAGTTCTGATGCTTCTTCTGTCTTTTCAGATTGTGTTTCTTGCCCTTTGGTATGCCTTCTAATTTTTTCATGATAGTCAGACATGATTTACTACGTAAAGGGAACTGCTGTCAATAGCCTTCAGTAATATGGTTGTGAGGTATAGAGGGACAGGAAGCAATCTGTAGTCCTGTGATTAAGTCTCAGTTTTACAGTGAGCCTTTGGACTGTGAACTTCATTCTGCCCCTGCACATCCCCATTCTTTCTGCCCCCAATCCTTAGGTAAGACTGGATGGCTGGACTATATTGGAGCTGAATATTTCCCTTTACTAGGCCAGCTAGTATCTAATAATACTTATGCAGGCTAGGCTTTGGTTAACTAGTTTCCCTGAAGAGCATGGCTTTTGTTAAGAGAACAGAGTGATCTGGCATATTCCTTTTGCCTTCCCCCTTCTGAAATCATCAGGGGATTTTTCTTTGATATTTGCAATGGGAGCCTGGTCAAGTTGCCTAAGGTAAGTCTCACATTATTGTGGAGGCTGCACTATGGCTGGGTCCCCCTGTAGTTTTTAACTCTTAGAGTTATCCTCAGTGAGTGTCCACCAATTTATCAATTACAGTTCAAGTTTGCTTACCCTCAATAACTATTCTTGAATAATAAGCTTAAATTGGAGCTGTCTTAGGACTTCTGATTAATTTTGAGAAAGTAATTCATTTAAGTGTGTTAAAAATCAATAATTTTGATATAGATTTGAATTAGTATAAAGCTGTCTGAGGCCATTCTCACTTCAGTGTGTTTGTACATGTTTTCCCCCAACCCACAACAAACTACCCATTTTACTTTTTTCTTTATGGTTAGATTATTTTGATTCTTCAAGATCCTTCATTTTTATGGTTTTACCTACAGTTACTCTAGCCCATAATGATCTCTTTTGATACCATATAGCACTTATATTTTTAAACAAAGTGTTTGGCAGTTGAGTATGTACTGTCTTATTTTGTTTTTTGTTGTTGTTGCTGTTGGTTTTTGTTGTGGGTTTTTTTGGGGGGGTGCTTGTTCTTAAGTCTTGCCTTTTTCACATGTCAAAAACCTTGAGGGGCGCCTGGGTGGCTCAGTTGATTAAGCATCCATCTTCAGCTCAGGACATGATCACACGGTTTGTGGGTTCGAGCCCCATGTCTGGCTCTGTGCTGACAGCTAACTCAGAGCCTGGAGTCTGCTTCAGATTCTGTATCTCCGTCTCTCTCTGACCATCCCCTGCTAACGCTGTTTCTCTCTCTCTCTCAGAAATAAATAAAAGCATTTTTAAAAATTAAAAAAAACAAACAAACCTTGAGAACAGTAACTGTCTTTATTTTCCTTTGTAATACCCATAAGACCGAGCACAGTGGTGGGTGCATGATAGTAGGTGTTTGCTAATTTGCTGAGTGATTGGAATGTATGAAATGAATCATGAAGCTAAGGTTTTCATATTACATTTCATTTTGATTTTACCACTCTACATAATCTGGGAATGTTTACACATCTCCTGAAATGCACTCAAGCTAATGTGTTGTTGTCCTGTATTGTAAATGAAATCCATGCCAAGGGATTGATATGCAACAGTATTTCTCTTGCTGCCACTTCTGTTTTCTATTAACAGTAAATGCATGTAGGCCTATAGATGGCTGTCTGCCATGAATTGCATCATTTACATTGGCTTTTAATATGCCTCCTGGCATTTCAGTTTCTGTTCACAGCAGGCAATCTCACTCACACTGAATTCTCTAATATTTGTACCCAGATAAATGCTTAGAGAGCTGTGAAAGATATTCTTTCTTTGCTTCTACATGGTTTCAGATGAATCAGTGACACATTAGACAGTGTATCATTCAGATATAATTTAAAATATTGAATCATAATAATTTCCTAGAATTTATATTCTATTTTTTCTTTTAATGGACATGAGTTTTTATATTGAGTTTTGTTGCCCATATATGGTTACCACTGGGTTTTGTCATCATCTGCCCTTGAAAGAGGAGGGGTGTTTGTCATCTGCTGCCAGCCAGCAGGCACCTTGTGCAGTGTCTGTGCCTGAGCTGAGAAGGAGGAGCAGAGAAACAGAGAGAGAAGAAAAATGGAAAATGATTTACAACATTTTCTTTGCCCATATTAGAGGTAGGGTATGGCAGATAGGCTGGGAAGAAGGAAAATGCATATTTAAAAGTGGTAATAGCTTATAGCTAATCAAGGCTCAGAAGAGAAAAAATTTTACTTTGTAATAATTATGCATTTTTGTGTCAATAATTATGTAGATGAGGGTAACAAATATTTTTAAATTTTTTTCCTTCAGAACTCTTTGTGTTCAAGAGATCCACGCTGTACATAAGATAAGGATAAAAGAAATTACAAATTTTTCCACAGAGGACATTTTTTTCACAATGTTTTTATTGGTAAAATAATAGTTCTTTTTATTCAGGAAACAAGACTTCATTCATACTTAGAAACATGTTCATAAATATTACGGATCTTTTTAATATTTTATGCAGCCATCAGAATAGTAGTTTTGAATTCTAAATTCTCTGTTGAAAAAGATTTTATGATTAGTTTATACATTCTGCTTTATTGGTATATTAGTGAAAGTCTCCTGGTAATTGCTCAGGGAAGAGCAATCAAACAGCAACTCCTATAATTATATGAGTTTTAATCCTATTATTGATCTAATTTAGAATTATTTGTATTAGAAATTTAAAAACTTAAAAATGGGAAATAATTATTGTGTTGGGATTAGGGTAATCCTTCTGCCCCTTCCCCTTCCCCCATATTCTGCCATTTGTAAAAATCCTATAGATTTAGATTAACTCATTCATTCATTCATTTATTCATGAATGACTCATCATTTTCTAATTTTTTCCAGATGGTATATCTTGAGAAAGACATTTGAATATTCATTTGTATGTATTTTGCATCATTCTGTTATTATTTTGACAATCTCAAGAGAGTAGTTTAGTCCAAATTCTGTCATTAACATGCAAATAAAATTGTGATAACAATAAACATGATGATATAATCAGGGAATGGAAGGAATGTCCCTGTTTTCAATATGTAATTCTGTCAAATGTGTGGTCTCAGTTCATATACCTCTTCACTATGTCTAGTGAAACGATCTTGTTTAATGTGACTGCGTAAGAGATGGTCAAAGAAGGTGGGAGAGTTAGGAGTAGGGACAGGATTGGGATAGGGAAGAAACAAAAAAAAGTAAAATAAAGCAGTTGGTTAACACTTCTGTTAAAAAGCAAATGTACAGTTGGGAAACATGGTCGTATTTATGATCAATCTAAACAGCAGGGTATCTCAAACTTAGACTGGAAGTACAGTGTTGCCAAGTAGAACTAAGGCCAAATCCACAACACTCTCTGAGCCATTCATAGCTCTGTGATTTAAGTTTCCTTATCCTTTTGTTAATAACTTTGTTTTTGTGAATAGTTTTGTGGAAAAAAAATTAATGGCCTTCTAATATTAAGCCAGAAGATTTTGGAGAGGCACAGAATGAGAAACAAAAATTAAAGGATTGAAAATGCCTGGTAAGAAGGTCCAGCCAATTTGAGGGGCTGTTAATCCAAGGAAAGAGATAACTAATTAAGCATACTGTGTTGCTCTGCTCTTTTTCTTTTGCTTAATTAAGTTTGTTTTCTTTTTCTCTAACCTTTTGCTTTTAGCCTGTCTTTATGTGTGTAAACTGTGTCTGTTAAAAGCAGCATTTTCTTGGAATATTTGTCACCATTGTTCTGCATTAGATTGTGTCCGGTGTTCTTAGTTCTCACCAGCAATGCAGTCCAAACCCAAGCCTGTCCTTTTTTTAAATTTGTTTAACTTAATGTAGAACTAATTAGAGTATGAGCTGAAGACATATTATGTTTATGCCTTTGAAAAATTAACTTTAGCATAACCTGTTTTATAGCTCTTATTTTCTAAAAAGGAAAGTTTTATTTTGTTGTAAATGCTAAATCACAGACTTCTTTTTAATCTTATTTTCTTTGGTTAGACATTTTATTCACTCATATCTTTGTATCTAGGAGAATAGGTTATAATTTTCTCCATTTCCTATTTTCTTTTAAAGGGAAGAAGAGTTGGCTGTTGAAGTAAAACTCAAAATTGTCAGCGAGCTATAAGCCAGTCATTTAGTACCTCATTTACACTATTATATTGGCCTGGTATTTTATGCTATTGAGGGAAAGAAGACTACAATTAGAGGGCTTTCTAGGTTGATAAGAATTATACTAAAAAAATTATGTTTCACATAATTATAAACACGTTTTGTTTGTTGCAGTGGAAAAAATAGGAATAACAACCACCACCCCTGTGCCTCTTTCCTCCAATGCTTTTCTTTCTTTCATCCAAATCTGAAGTCAGTTTAGAGGCAGCTAGAAGGAGATGAAAGCGATTTGCTGTGGAAGCTAGAATATTAAGTGCTTTGGCAAGCATTTAGATTTCTCTCTCAGGAAGAAAGGAATAGCATGCCAAATTCTTACCATGCTGCAGGACAGAGACTAACTAGGATTGATTCTGAAAACATTTAATGCCCATGAAAACAAATGTCTGTGGAAATTACCACTGAACTCTTTCCCTCTGTCAACCTCTCGGTTTTGCAAGGGGATTTTAAAAAGACATACATTTGGAAATATGTGTAAATTTAACCTTGTGCTTAACTTTTTTTCATGTGCATAACATTTGTGTTTCTTAGCTGTTGTTCACTTTCCTTTTTTTGGTAATGCCATTTCCCTACTTGTTAGTCCCTGTCAATTGTTATTAAGTATTAATTTAATTAAAGCAGAATTCAAAGTACAATATGCAAATAAAAATCTACCTTCTAGGGGCACCTGGGTGGCTCATTTGGTTAAGTGTCTGACTTCGGCTCAGGTCACGATCTCACGGTTTGTGGGTTTGAGCCCCGCATTGGGCTCTGTGCTGACAGCTAGCTCAGAGCCTGGAGCCTGCTTCAGATTCTGTGTCTCCCTTTCTCTCTGACCCTCCCCTACTCATGCTCTCTCTCTCTCTCAGAAATAAAATAAAAAACATTAAAATTTAAAAAAAAGTCCACCTTCTAAAGTGATACGCAAAGCCACAATCAAAAGTACAAAATCAGAGCAAAGTACAGTCCACTATATATTAGTAGCAGGATAAGAGTCAGGCTGTGTGGGTTCAAATCCCAGCTTGACCACTTGCTAGTTGTGTGCCCTGTTACAGCTTGCTTATCTCTCTGCCTCTCCATTTCCTTATCTGTCAAGTAGGGCTGAAAATGGATGTACCTCATAGGAATATTGCGATGTTTGAATATGATAGCTCATGTGAATTATTAAGTGCAATAGGTGGCCCTTGGTAAGTGCTTAGTAGTGTTCTTTATTATTTTTGTTTTTATTTTCATCCTTCTTACAAATATTTACTTACTGTGGGAAAATATGATTTTGAAAAATAAATATTTTGATATCGATAGCATGTCAGCATTTAAAGTAGCATGCTGAACTAACTCATTTACTTGAATGCCAAAATGAAAAGAAGCGAAATCTGAGAAGTTATAACGTAATTGGCCCGATATATAATGTATGACCTCACCATTCAGTTGTTTGCCAAGAGCAATCTAAATTGGTAAATATCTAAATGATAGGTATTTTATAAGTGCTTGCTCAGTTTTAATTCATTTAAGTACATATAATTGATAAAAGCAGGACAACAAAGTACTGTTTGATTTAATACTTCATTGATTAGCTTTAGCAATCCCCCAAACCTAATGTTACAATTTTTAATCATATATAAATATCAGCAGTTCATATTTCAGTATTTTTTCTGAAGTTTAAAACCAGGTATTATGTTAATACTTCCATCATAAATAATGCAGACAAACTTCAGCCCAGCCTTTTGTTCCAGCTATCAGAAATTCCCTGTTTGTTTGGAATCAAATTGTAATTTAGCATTACATTTACCAGGCAACTCTGAGGCCTTTCTGTGCTGTTAATTGTGACCAACACTGAGATTACTCCAAAGTGACGCTTGCCAGCCTTACTTGACAGAGGGTGGATGAGAAAAGAGGTTGCAACTTGGGTATAGGTGGCTATTTTTTAACAACCTTGCTTCTTTTTAACAGAGAGGACTAGAGTACTTATGGAAGCCAGATAAGCATGTTTCTGTTTGTTTGCACTATTACACTCTAGAAGAATTTTAATTTGGGGAAACGCAATCCATGTTACTTAAGGGTGAGAGAAAAGTATGCACATCTGCCTTTTGAGGTTACATGATTCCATACTTAGTAAATTATTAGTACTGTAGGGCAGGCCCAATACTGTCTTGTTTCTAGACAGTGAAAGAATTGAAGGGATTATGAACTTTTTAATCTAAATAAGGGAAGGAAGGGCTTAATGGGCAAGTGAGGGAGAAGCATAAGGTGATTGTTTTATGGCATGCAACATAAGATTAGGTGTCAGTGAGGATCATCTGAGGGACCAGGTTATCATCTCAGTGAACAGTTAGAATAAACGGTATTTGTCACCTCCCTGAACTCAATTGAGCTTGGCTCAGTTTGAACTCAGTTGAGCTTGGCTCAGTTTCTTCTTCTTTTTTTTTTTTAAAAGAAAGTTTTTTTTAATGTTTGTTTATTTCTGAGAAAGAAAGAGAGACAGCATGAGCAGAGGAGGGTCAGAGAGAGAGGGAGATACAGAATCTGAAGCAGGCCCCGGGCTCTGGGCTAGCTGTCAGCACAGAGCCTGACGTGGGGCTCAAACCCACAAACTGTGAGATCATGACCTGAGCCGAAGTCGGACACTTAACTGACTGAGCCACCCAGGCGCCCCTTTGGCTCAGTTTCTTAAGACAAATATATAGCTTACTAGAAGGGGGTGGGACCTGTCCATCGGCTATATCTGGTGCTAGGGAAGATAACCTCAGCCTATGCACTGTGTAAGTATAGTCTTCCACTGCCACATACACACCCTCCTTGGATTTCTAAGAGGGTTTATATATCTGGATATGCAGTTAACAAGAGAAGTTCAAGGCAAAGTGCTAATAACCAGTAACTTGCCCCAACAAATAGCAGCACTCATGTTGATAAATCCAAAATCTGATCACTCAGTCAGTGATAAAGAAGCTGAATTGCAAAATAGTGGTCCTGGCCTGGAAAGAGAATAGTTAAGGATCTAGTCTTAAGTGGGGTTACCAATAAATAGAAGATAAGATTACAAGAAAGCAAGATATAAGCCTATTTATTAAAGGAGGATAAAGGAATCAGCAACAAGAATAAATGGGTGTTGAGAGGTGGGCAGAGCTATTGAACTTAGGTCTGAAGTCAGAGTTGGTCCTAACAAACAGGGAAGAGGGGAGGAGAAGGGAAAAGGCATGAAGGCAGGAGGTTGAGACTCTAAGTGGGGAAATCATATGGCAATAGCTGTGATCACAATAAAATAAGAGCTGATTTATGTTGTCAACCAAAAAGACCATGTATCATTTGAGCTTTATAGGAGAGATAAGATACTGGAGAGGGAGGGGGAAGTTCAAGGAAGCAAACATGCACCTATATCTCAGTGGCAATTTCTTAGGTAATTTCTGGTAGAGCCATCTTTCTAAAATGCAAATCTGACTCCTGCTTCAAATCCTCTAAGGGCCCCATAGCACTAAGGGAAAAGTGCAATTTTAATAACATGGTTCACATGATCTTTAGTTTACCTTCAATTCTTGTCGCTCCATGTGAACCACTAAGTATTCACCAGAATATGCTATCTTCTCTCAAACTTCTGTGCTTTAGCTAATGCCCTTCTGGAACTCCTTCCTTGCTATGCCTGCTTCACACTGACCCTAACTCATCCTTTACCACTCAGCTTACTTGACCAGCTTCCTATGAGCTCACATAAAATTCTGCACATGCCTGCTGTTGTAGTACTTAACCTTTAATGCTGATTGACCAACCAGCCTTCTGCATTAACTGAAGTTCTTCATTGAATGAATGCAGGACTCAAATGAAACTTTGAATGGAGAGAATTATTGCTAAGATTTAGTCCAGTTTGATGGTTAGCTTGTTTGAAGTACCTCAGGCCTACTAATGATAGCTTCCTATTTACAGTGAAGGAGCTATCCAAAAACTTACAAGAGATCTTCCTTAGCTGGCTTTTGTTTCTCAGTAGAGCCTTTGTAGGATACTGGAACCTTACAAGGTCAGGATGTATAGGAGAATCTCTGCTATTGAGGGCATCTGGAATTCTAATTATGGCTTTGCTGTTATAGAAGGTTTTAGGTTATATATGTTGGAGAGTAGAGAAATCTAAAAGAAATATTGTTTCTGTCTTTAAGATCCTGGTGAAAGAATGGCATTGGAAAGATCTTTCCTAGCTATAATTTTTATTCCCAGTTCTTAAAGTCCATGGTATAGGCTATTTGGCAAATATCTGAAGATCAAATAGGTCAGATTCTGTGCTTTGTTTGGCCTTTTGACAAGTTGTGAGTATAAGAAAACACTGTTCTCATTATCTCTCATCGTATGTCTTTTAAATTCGCCTTACTAATCTTAAGAAGGAAAAGACTAACATTCACTTTCACCAAGATGATAGGAACAGCATCTTTAGGTATGGTCCTATGAATCTTCTCCCACACTCAAAGAAACTGTCCGAGTCTGGGGTAGAAAATTGGTTTGGGATTAGTTAACATGTCCCAACTACCCTTTCCAGGTTGGGCAAAGGATCGAGTACACTGGGATGTCCGAGGAGTCTTCCAAGTTGAAAGCAGAGGGCCAAGGGTGAATGTAGAGGGACAGAAGTAAAAGGTTACAAGCTGGAAACCAGTTTGATGATTCAAGTAAGTTTGTAGGGCAGAGCCTGAGACAACCCCTGAAATAGTGTGTATGCGAAGGAAGTCTTTGATGGAGTCAACTCCAATCTGGACAGGAGTCCCCATAAAGGGAACAACTCATTTGGCCAGATAGAGCCTCTGCAAGATTCACTAGGAAAAGAGGAACCTCTATTCTTGTTGGAAGTACCTGCTATCTGCTCAGCTTTCTGTCTTTTGCTGATACTTTCTGATACCATATTGAAATGAACACCACTTTAAATAAAAGTAATCACATAGAATGATTATAAAATTAATACTAAAAATAGAATATTACTCCTCAAAGTGTGTTCCAAGGGATTTGTAAGAAGTGTTATTGAAAAACTATCCTATGGTCAAATTTTAAGTTTGGAACATACTCATCTATCTTCTCTTTGTGATTCACTTTACATATTAGCATAGTAAAAGCCCTGAGAAGTTTTATAGTATAAAAAATCTGTTATTTCCAATTTTAGTTTACTGTGAAACCATTTTTTGGAGTGTGCTGGGGCTTACTGTGGAACATAGTTTGACAACACTAAAATAAGGGTTAGCAAAACATTTGATATGAAAAAGAAACTGCCAAAAAATCAGGCAAAAATCCCTTGATTCATACCAAAAGGAAATTGAGAAACTGGAGCTAAGGTTCTCCCAAAGGTTTAAATGAGAAAACACCTATAATGTATGTTGCATCGGACCTTTTGCATAGTTGGTGCTGAGTCATTTATTGCTGCTGTTGTCACCATATGGAAAAGGAGATAGAAGAGGTTTATTCTTTCCAGTTATGTGAGAGACAAGGTCAGTAGAGTAGATATAAGTTAATCTTTCCACTAAGGATCCACTGTAACTTTGGAGCCAACAGTCATGATTTCTCCTTGCCTTTAAGTTTTAGTATCTTGGTAGCTGTCAGTATAAATTCTGATTTTTTCTATGGTTTTATCATTCTCTTTCCTTTCATTTTCTGTCTCTGCCTCTCTATCTCTCTCATATATTTTATATTATGCAAAATAAAAATGGAATTCATTTAATCTACAGAATTCCCCAAATAAATGGTAGGCAACCAACTTATATAATTTTCAGAGAAAAATATTTGAGGCAGCCAAAGGTTCATTTGGATGGGCTTTAAATGGCTTATAGAAAACATCTAAAATCCAGCTAGTGAATTTCTGGGATTAGAATGTAGAATGGCAAACTTAAGTGCCCACGGGGCAAGGCAGAAGGTAGGTATCCAAAATCAGTCAGGGAAACAGGCTCAGTGTGAACTACAGGAAACCGGAAAATGCATGCTCTTTAAAGTAGGGAATCTGGATCTCTATTCAAAATCCCTGAAATTTTAAATGGTGGTTTTCATGAAAAGCCAAGTAAAATAAAACATGTTCATGGACTGATTTGCAGCTTCAAAATTGAGCAAATAGAAGACTGCACACAGAGGAACCTGGGCAATTCATCGTACCAGCTCGGCTCTGGGTCTTGCTTATCCCTGCAGCCCTACAAAGAAATAGTATAATGATTCTCACCCAACCCTTTAACAGAGGTGTTTTTGTGACCCTTATAAACATCTGCTCTAAATTAGTTTGAGAGCATAGTGCCATTATTTGATGATCTACAAAAGTCCATTACCTTTCCTCAGACATTGCAATTAGAAAACTTTCAGTGTAAGGCTATAGAATTTGAGTTAGAAAATATTTAGTAAAACACTGATAGCAGAAAAAAATGGCCAAAAATAAAATAAGTTTCTTAACTACAAGAATATTTGGCTTTAATATTTTTATGTGATTTAACAATTTGTAGTTGGAAAATATTTCATAATTTTATTTCCTCGGAATATGGCAGGCAATAAGTTGAATTTTGAAGAAATATTCCCACATTTCTTTTTTGTATTCTCTTTGACTAGTAAAATGAAATGCATGTAATATCTTGTCAGAAAGATTCTTTGGGCATTTTTAAGTGTCACTACAGTATTAATGAAACTCTGAATGATCTTTCATTTGGAAGTAACCATAATAATTCATACCTTTTTCTGTGATTATTAATTTTTTTCATTTATTTATTTGAAAATGAGAGAGAGAGTAGAGGAGGGGCAGAGAGGGAGGGAAAGAGAGAGAGTCCCAAGCAGGCTCCAGGCTGTCAGCACATAGCCTGATGCAGAGCTTCAGGAACCGCAACATCATGAGCTGAGCTGAAGTTGGACGCTTAAGCGACTGAGCCACCCAGGCGCCCCTAAGTAGTTTGGAAAGAACTTTCCAATAAATTTTCTTTTCTTCCCTCCATTACATCTGGGCAACCTCTTCCCTCTTTTATAACCCCCTTCCTCCTCGCCAGTTTTCAACAGTATTCCTAATGTAGTCAGAGCATTCTCTAATCAGAAAGTTTTTCATACTTTCAAGGACACATAAAGAGCAGCTGGTTACTTTCCTCTCTGCCTCCTCTCATGGCCTTTTCTTTTAGCCATCTTCATCACACTGTAATGTAACTCTTCACTTTTATCCTCTCCCACAACTAACTCTGAGTCACCAGAAGACAGATACTATTCCTTTATTTCCCAGTCTTTAGTGGTGCTTGCTGTGGTACATAGTGGCATGTCATACATATTTTTGAGTGATTGATTTCTATTTTTGTTTTTCCTCTCTAGTGTATTTACAGTTTTATCACAGGATTAAAAATAGTGACCTGGAGCTGTCACATAGTCTCTCTTTCTTTGATTGAACCAGATTTACTTTTGCTTCAAACCTAAAAGTGGGAAGAAGGGAAGCCTCAAATTTTAATGATTCTTTGAATATCTTACAATTCTATGCATTATTTCTAGAAGCTCACATATAGCTTCTTGAACCTTTCCAAAGAACAGATGTGTAAACTGGTGTTTAAAACAACGAATTGAATGACATTTTGGGGTGCATTAGCAAATGGGCTATCATATTGTGTTTCAAATGCACTCATTTTTATTGCTTCAAACATTAATTTAGAAATTATTTGCTATTATCTATGTTTTTAACAGAAATTAAGTCTCTTATTTTTACTGTACACATTATGGAATATTTGGAAAGTAGAAAGTTGATGAAAAAGATTGCCTTTAATGTCACTTTCTTTTTTTTAAATTTTTTAATGTTTATTTTTTGGAGGGGAGAGAGAGAGTGTGTGCATGAGTGGGGGAGAGGCAGAGAGAGAAGGAGACACAGAATCTGAAGCAGGTTCCAGGCTCTGAGCTGTCAGCACACAGCCCAACGCAGGCCTTGAGCTCATGAGCCGTGAGATCATGACCTGAGCTGAAGTCAGTCACCCAACCAACTGAGCCACCCAGGCACCCCAATGTCACTTTCTGAGATAACTGATATTGGCTTTTTGAAGTCAGTCTCTTCTTTTTAAAATTTTTTTTTAAAGTTTATTTATTTTGAGAGAGAGAGAAAGAGAGAAAAAACAAGCAGGGGAGGGTCAGAGAGAAGCAGAGACTGAATCCTGAGTAGGCTCTGCACCATCAGTAGAGAGCCTGACACAGGGCTTAAACTCACAAACAGTGAGATCATGACCTGAGCCAAGATAAAAAGTTGGGTATTTCACCAACTGCACCCCCAGGCACCTCCCACTCTCTTCTTTTAAAATATATTTATTTTATATGGAACCAGAAAAGACCGTGAATAGACAGAGCAATCCTGAAAAAGAAAACCAAAGCAGGAGGCATAACAATCCCAGACTTCAAGATGTATTACAAAGGTGTAATCATCAAGACAGTATGGTACTGTCACAAAAACAGACACTCAGATCAATGGAACAGAATAGAAAACCCAGAAATGGACCCACAAACTTATGGCCAACTAATCTTTGACAAAGCAGGAAAGAATGTCCAATAGAATAAAGACAGTCTCCTCAGCAAGTGGTGCTGGGAAAGCTGGACAGTGACATGCAGAAAAATGAAACTGGACCACTTTCTTACATAATACACAAAAATAAATTTAATGGATGAAAGACCTAAACGTTAAGACAGGAAACCATCAAAATCCTTGAGGAGAAAGCAGGCAAAAATCTCTTTGACCTCGGCCACAGCAGCTTCTTACTCAACACATCTCCAGAGGCAAGGGAAACAAAAGAAAAAATGAACTATTGGGACCTCACTGAAATAAAAAGCTTTTGCAAAATGAAGGAAATAATCCGCAAAACTAAAAGGCAGCTGACGGAATGGAAGAAGATATTTGCAAACAATATATCGGCTAAAGGGTTGGTATCCAAAATCTATAAGGAACTTATCAAATTTAACACCCAAATGGGCAAAAGACATGAATAGACACTTCTCCAAAGAAAACATCCAGATGGCCCATTGACACATGAAAAAATGCTCAACATCACTCATCATCAGAGAAATATAAATCAAAACCACAGTGAGACACCACCTCACACCTGTCAGAATGGCTAACATTAACAACTCAGGCAACAACAGATGTTGGTGAGGATGTGGAGAAAGAGGATCTCTTTTGCACTGCTGGTGGCAATGCAAACTGGTGCAGCCACTCTGGAAAACAGTGTGGAGGTTCCTGACAAAATTAAAAATAAAACTACCCTATGATCCAGAAATTGCACTAGTAGGTATTTATCCAAGGGATACAGGTATGCTGTTTCAAAGGGGTGCATGCACCCCAATATTTATAGCAGCACTATCAACAACAGCCGAAACATGGAAAGAGCCCAAATGTCCATCAAAGGATGAATGGATAAAGAAGATACAGTGTGTGTGTGTGTGTGTGTGTGTGTGTGTGTGTGTGTGTACAATGGAGTATTACTCAGCAATAAAAAAGAATGAAATCTTACCATTTACAACTACATGGATGGAACTAGAGGGTATTATGCTAAGTGATATTAGTCAGAGAAAGACAAATATCATGACTTCACTCAAGAGGAAGCAAAAATAATATAAAAACAATGAGGACGACAAAACATATGAGACTTTAAAATATGGAGAACAAACATGGTTGCTGGAGGGGTTTTGGGAGGGGGGATGGGCTAAACGGGTAAGGGGCATTAAGGAATCTACTTCTGAATTGTTGCAATATATGCTAACTAACTGGGATATAAATTTTAAAAAATAAATTTATTTTAGGGGCATCTGGGTGGCTCAGTTGGTTAAGCATCCGATTTTGGCTCAGGTGATGATTTTGGGGTCTGTGAATAGTCTGAGTCGCTCAGTTGGTTAAGCCCCTGGCTCAGGTCATGGTCTTGAAGTCTGTAAGTGGTCTGTGAGTTGGAGCTCCATGTCGGACTCTGTGCTGAGAGCTCAGAGCCTGGAGCCTGCTTCAGATTCTGCACCTTCCTCTCTCTCTGCCCCTCCCTCCCCCACTCTCAAAAATAAATTAACATTAAAACAAATTTTAAATGTATTCATTTTATTACCCTAAGAAATCCAAAAATCACATTTTTAAATGTATATTTTAATGAGAAAAAAAGATTTAGAAGCTGGTTTCACAAAGTAAATTATGTTTCTCTATAAGAATGTTAACAAATGTTTTTTTTTTCTAAAGAATAGTCCTATATAACTATTTTACTACTACAGGGTAAAAAGAATGTAAATAATGCACTTTAGCTAAAAGGGCAAACATTTACCTAAAATATCACTGAGGAGCTCCTGAACAATATGTAAGACTATACTAAATTGGGTTTCTAGAAATTATTATCCATACCATAACCACCAAGAGTAAAAACACAGAACCAGGGTCAGCTGAGCAGCCAGCCCCTACATGGGATAGCTGATGTTCCTGTATTTGGAGAACAATGGCTTTTGTCCCTTTACTTAAGGTGCTAACACTTTTCACAGAGATCACCATTTCACTAACAGCAGTGCAGGCTTCAGAATGCAAATCATGTTCCCTGTTAACCTATTGAATGATATCTAATTTATATTCATACAAATTTTCCTGAGAATATTGCTTTTCTTCAAATTGCCTATTTATTATCGTGAGCTTATTTCACTAAATATTTTCCATTTTGTAAGGATTATTAGAAAGCGATCAGTCTTCAAACTAACCTTAGAAGTTAATTTTAAGTTTGCTGTATGATAGATCCTGAGTCATACACTATTAGGTAAGACTCTTAATTGTAACTGATTAAAATCTAGTGTGAACTAGCTTGGACAAAAAAGTGTTTAGTGGATCACAGATTTCAAGGAAAAAAATGAACCATGGGAGGTCCTATGAAGCTAGGCCTCAAGAATAACCTAACAAAGGACATGACCGCCCCTAAGATTTTCTTTTTGTCTTTCATCTTTGCTTTTTGTTGTATATTAGCTTTATTCTCTTAAGCTGCAGATTTATTTTCTCCTTTAGGAAGGAAAAGCAGTTACCCACAATGCCTGAGTTTTAGTTCTTAGATCTACTACCATCTGAGAAGGACTGCCTGCTCTTTTCTCTAGTTGCAAAGGAAAACAAATCCTAGAGAAGAGTTCTGATTGACCTTGTTTGGTGCAGGTGTTTCATCCACTGAGCCAGTGGAGTTGGGTCCTAGAACATGGAGACTTCTGTGGCAGTAGTCATATGAATGGTTGGAGCTTTCAGAGTGGGGTGGAAAAAATAATTCTTTTCATAAAAGGTTGATGATTCTACATAAAGGGAACCGGATTGGGTGGACAAAACAGTAGCTAACCATTATATGAAAAAGAGAATCATCCAGGGATTTTATATGTTTTTCCATCCTTTAGAGTTAATTAAAAGAATGTTCATCAATGCCTTCTGTGTTACCAAAACTGGGACAGAACAATTAGGGAAGCAAGAATAGAAAGTTCTTGCACTAAAGAATAAATAATGTAATTGTTAAGAGTACTTTGGGTCACCTGGGTGGCTTAGTCAGTTAAGCATCTGACTGTTGATTTTGGCTCAGGTCATGGTCTCCCGGTTTTGTGAGTTCAACCATTAGACTCTGATGAAGGTGCAAGAGACTGCTTGGGAATTCTCTCTCTCTTTGTTCCTCTCTTGCTCCCATTCTCTGTGTCTCCCTCAAAATAAACAAGAAACTTTTTAAAAAGTTAAAAAGTAATTTAAAATGATGGTAGCAATATTTAAAACAGTTTTTATATAAACAATGTGATTTTATTAAGAGGACTTTAAAACAATGGAAATTTCCATTTTTCTCCAAATTATCTTCCATCTAACCTTTAAGGAAATTACAGCAAAACATTTCATCTCCATTTTGTGAAAATATACATCAAACCTACAATACAGAATTAAGTGGTTATATATTAATTAAGCATGGTTAAGATTTTTAACTAATGTTTCTGTACTACTAAAGCTTAAGAGTCTCATATTTAGTCAAAGGGAGACGTATTTAATAGTCTCTACATAGTAAAGAAACCAAACCTTTTTTATTACTGATTCAGTTTCGCTGCTGGTATTCAGTCTGTTCAAATTTTCTATTCCTTCCTACTTCAGTTTTGGCAGGACATATGTTTCTAGGTACTCATCCACTAAGAAAAATGAAGGACCAAGGGGAAAATCATGGACTGAATAAAGCTCAAATGAGACTAATTAAATTAAATTAATTTAAAAAGCAGTGTTCATTCAGTCCAATGCAAGGTACCATTCTCACATTGTTAGAAGAGGGTGGGGAGAGACAGACAGAGGAGAGAGAAGAGGGGAGGGAATGTATATGAATGTGTGATATCAAAGTCAAGACAATGGCTTACCACTGTTAGACTTTTAAGACCTCTACATGTTAGCAAGGATATATATTCCTAATCCTTACCTCAACAGGACAATTACCCTTTAGAAGGAGTCAAATATTAAGGGGTACCTTTGTTACCAATGTACTGAAACTGCATTGATAATGTAAACAATAATGACTGAGATAAAATTAACTGCCTTAGAAAAAGATATGTTTTAATAACTAAGCTAGAACTTCTGTAGGAAGATATAAAATAGGTACTATAATAATTTTACAAATAAAAGAAATAGGATATCACTCAAAAGGAAATTGTTTGCATTCATAAATAATTGTTATAAATATTGCTATTGTTCTTTGCACTTGTATGCTAATGACATTTCTGATCCTGGGCATTGTCCAGTTGACATTTTTGAAGTTGCCAGACTCCTGACAATAGGTAAAGAAGTTTTCTTTCTATCTCCAGAGTTTCACAAACTGCTTATGACTTACCTCTGCAAAACAAGAATTCTTTCAGATTTTGTTGAGTCCTGAATGATTTATCTACCTATATGCTTGGGCTCCCCACTTTACATTCCCTACTTTCTTAAAAGGCAGTTTACTTTTCTGGATGCATTTAGGCAGTGGTTAATTCCAGAGGAGCAGTAAGAGAATCCACTTTTTGTAATTGGCAGTTAGTTGCATGTTAATTTCTGAAATCTGTTTCCCAAGAATTCTTGAAGTACTAAGTTGTTTTGATTGATTTCCTTGTTGCAGTCCTAATTTACCCCCTTGATAATTGAATGCCTTTGTCATGATAGGCTACAGTCCTGAAAATCCCCCACCTAATTTCTTTGGACCCTGAACTTCCACCTGTCATCTTAGATTGCTGTAGAACCAGTTTGAGGGAAAGACTAAAAATAAAGGGATCCTTAGAGCCAGGAGCGTGACATAAAAGAATAGAGGTTACAGGTGGTAAAATCCCCAGTGATGTGATTAGCTTTCTTATTGTGTTTTCTGAAGTGTTTGATTATAGACTAGAGGGAAGCTAAAGGGGTGTTTTAAAGTATTTTCAATTTTAGAATTTTTTCATTATGAGTAATATTAATAGATGATCCAAATGAAAATAATTAAGAGACTATAATACCTTTCCCAAATTTGTTTTACAACTCTGTGATTCTCACATGATTCATTTTAATCAAGTTAACTAAGAGAAAAGCTGGGAAGTAGATAAGAGTAATAACTGTGTTATTCTCATGAGTGCATTGGTAAGAGGTTTATAATACAAGTCCTCTAACTTCCAGCACAGGACTCTCTCCACTAGAACATGCAGTTAGTCCCTATTTTCAGGAACACCCTCTCACTAGACAACAACATGTCCTCATTTCAACATAGTATTCAACTTTAATGCAAAATTATTACAGAGAAAAACATGTGCTTGCACGGTACATACTTTGTTGCAACAATATGTGAATTGTTTATTTCATAAAGTTGATATAATATATAAAAATGAACATTAGTTCCTTTCCAGGCATGGCATTTATAACTATATCAGTTTGATTTGAAAAAAGTGAAGTCAGCTTACATAGCCAGAACAGAGTGAAATAATGTGGCCTAACTTCTCAAGGACTATTAGAGGGCTTGAGATGCTATTTATATGTAACATTCATTTGAAGAGTGTATTCTAAGAATTAAAGTTGGAAAGTGTTTTAATGTGTATTTTTTTAATTATAAAAAAGAAAATGATTTGTAAAAAGACAAGCTTTGAATTCTTTTCTGGGTAAATGTTAATAGTTGGAGTAGGCTTTAATTAAGGAATTTTTAACACAAAAGCCATTTAATCCAGCAGTATAAGCTTAACTTTTCTTTAAGTATAGCTTAAATTTCCTTCTAATATTTCTAGCTTTTTCCACATTTATCAATATTGATATGCTTATATACAAGTAATAAGCTGTCTAGGTGTTTAATTTTATTTTTACAAATTTTTATTGAAGTATAAGGAAAGAAGAATGCATAAATATGTACAGCTAAATTAAATTTCACAAAGTGAATTTCCCATGTAATCAGCACGCAGCTCATGAAGCAGAACATAACATCCTTCCAGAAGCTCCCTTTTCCTTTTTTACTATCACCCACCCAAAGGAATTTACTATTGTGACTTATAATACCATAGATCAATGTTGCCTTTTTTTGAACTTTTTGTAAATGAATCATATACTGGATATTCTTTTGTCTGGTTTCCTTAGTTTGTGAGATGAATCTATGTTGTTTTGGATGGCTGTTCATTCTTGTTGCTGTTGTTTTCCGTGGTCTGAATATATCATAGTGGATGGGCATTTGGGCTGTTTTCATTTCAGGGCTATTACAATCAGCGGTGGCATGAGCATTCATGTGCATGTCTTTGATGAATATATGAGCACATTTCTGTTGGCATGTACTGGGTGTGGAAGTTCTGGGTCATGGCCTTATACCTATGGCCAGGTTTATAGATCCAATTATTTATTCAAAGTAGTTGTGTTAATTTGCATTCCTACTAGGCGTGTTTGAAAACTTTTACTGATCTGTAAATTACAGCTTTTCTTTTTTCTCCATAATTGGTCCTGGTATTCTTTCCATGCCAGGACATAGAGATCTACTTCATTCTTCTTTATTTTTTGTATAGTATTACATGGAAATATAGGTTGTTTAATGTTCCTATACTATTGACCATCAAGGTTGCTTCCTTTTATTTTTGCTATTAAAAATATTTTATAACCTCCAAAATTTTAAATGCACCCACATTTTTTTTAAGTTTGTTTTTGAGAGAGAGAGAGAGAGAGAGAGACAGTGCATGAGTGGGGAAGGAGCAGAGAGAGAGGGAGACAGAATCTGAAGCAGGCTTCAGGCTCTGAGCTGTCAGCACAGAACCTGACGCAGGGCTCGAAATCACGAACCATTAGATCATGACCTGAGCTGAAGTCAGATGCTTAATCGACTGAGCCACCCAGATGTCCCTAAAATGCACCTACCTTTTTACACAATTTATACTACAGAGACATTTGACATGTACAAATTACTCATTGTATATGTACATGTGCTTTTTAAATACTTTTTATTTTGAAATAATTTTAGACTTAAAGTTGCAAAAATATATAAAAAATAGTACAGAGAGTTTCCATATGCCTAGCTTCTCCTAATGTTAACACCTTACATAACTATGGACAGTTATAAAAATTAAGAAAGTAACATTGGTACAATACTATTAACTAACCTACAGACTTCATTTGATTCTATGAGTTTTTCCACTAACATCCTTTCCAGTTCAGGATTCAATCTGAAATCACACATTGCATTTAGAACTCACACCGTCTTAGTCTTCTTTGGTCTGTGACAGTTTGTTAATCTTAGCCTTTCATGACCCAAGGCTTCAAAAGTAGTGTTCAGTTATTTTGTAGAGTATCCCTTAATGGGGTTTGTCTGATGTTTACTCAAAATTATGTTGGGATTATTCTCTTTTGGCAAAAATACCACAGAAGTGATGTGTCCTTCTTAGTGTACCATGAGAAAGTGTATATGATGTTACTATGTCTTCTTACAGATGATGTTTACCTCGATCACTTGGCTAAGGTGGTGTTTGCCAGGTTCCTCCATTGTAAATGTTATTCTTTTCCCCTTGCATTTAATACATATTTTGTGGTAAATACTTCCCTTATTCCTTCTACATTTATTATTTGGAATTTCTTTGTGAGGGAAGAACTGTTCCTTCTCTTCCATTTATTTATTCCGTTATTAATGTTAGTATGGAATCATTCACTTTTATTTTTGGATTATACTCAAATACTATAGTAACTTATTTTCTTTCTCAGCTGTTACAGTTTTGGCTATTCGGAGTTGTCAGGGCACCTGTGCCCTTTCAGCATGTCCTATCTTCTTTGGGCTCTTCCTTACTTTCTTACACCACAAAATATTCTAGACTCACCTTAGATTTTACCTGCCTCACCCCTGGAATCAACCAGTTCTCTAAGATGCTTTGGTTTCTTGGAGAATAGTATTTAGAAACCGAGATGTATGAATTGAGTGTGCTCATTGCTACTGGGATGCCCTTACTTCTGAGAATAGATTGTCTTTTGTCATTTATACATTTCTCTTAGATCATGACATTCAGAATATTCATTTATTGTTTTTTTAAATAAATGCATTATCATTTGTTTGTAAGTAGTTTATAATTTTTATTTTTATTTCCTTTTTGACCCAAAGCTCATTAGGTATATGTTTAAGTTTCCATGTATTTAGATTTTTTAGTGGACTCTTTGTTGTAAATATTTCATGTAATCTTACTATAGACAGTGAATGTGGGTATGTGATTTTCTTTTTAAGAACATATTAAATTTTGCAATCCCTATCAAAATATTACCAGCATTCTTCACAGAGCTAGGACAAACAATCCTAAAATTTGTACGGAATGAGAAAAGACCCCAAATAGCCAAAGCAATCTTGAAAAAGAAAACCAAAGCAGGAGGCATAACAATCCCAGACTTCAAGATATATTACAAAGCTGTAATCATCAAGACAGCATGGTACTGGCACAAAAGCAGACACTTAGATCAATGGAAGAGAATAGAGAACCCAGAAATGGACCCACAAACTTATGGCCAACTAATCTTTGACAAAGCAGGAAAGAATATCCAATGGAATAAAGACAGTCTCTTCAGTAAATGGTGTTAGGAAAACTGGACAATGACATACAGAAGAATGAACCTGGACCACTTTCTTACACCATATACAAAAATAAACTCAGAATAGATGAAAGACCTAAACATAAGACAGGAAGCCATCAAAATCCTTGAGGAGAAAACAGGCAAAAACTTCTTTGACCTCAGCCATGGCAACTTCTTACTCAACACATCTCCAGAGGCAAAGGAAACAAAAGCAAAAATGAACTGTTGGGATCACATAAAAAAATGCTGAACATCACTCATCATCAGGGAAATAGAAATCAAAACCACAATGAGGGGCGCCTGGGTGNCCACAATGAGATACCACCTCACACTAGTCAGAATGGATAAAATTAATTACGTAGGCAATGACAGATGTTGGTGAGGATGCAGAGAAAGGGGAGAAATCCTCTGTATTGCTGGTGGGAATGCAAATTGGTGCAGCCACTCTCGAAAACAGTATGGAGGTTCCTCAAAAAATTAAAAATAGAACTACCCTATGACCCAGCAATTGCACTACTAGATATTTATCTAAAGGAGACAAAAATGCTGACTTGAAAAGGCACATGCACCCCAATGTTTACAGCAGTGCTATCAACAATAGCCAAAGTATGGAAAGAGTCCAAATGTCCATCGACATATGACTGGTTAAAGATGTGGTATATATACCCAATGGAGTCTTAGTTGGCAATTAAAAAGAATGAAATCTTGCCATTTCCAACAATGTGGATGAAACTAGAGGGTATTATGCTAAGTGAGAGAAAGGTAAATATCATATGATTTCATGCATATGTGGAATTTAAGATATAAAACAGATGAACATAGGGGAAGGGAAGCAAAACTAATATAAAAGCAAGGAGGGGGACAAAACAGAAGAGACTCTTAAATATAGAGACAAACTAAGGGTTGCTGAAGGGGTTTTTGTTGGGAGATGGCTAAATTTGGCAAGGGGCATTAAGGAGGACAGTTGTTGGGATGAGCACTGGGTGTTATATGTAATGGATGAATCACTGGATTCTACTCCTGAAATCATTTTAGTACTATATGCTAACAAACTTGGATGTAAATTTAAAAATAAAAAATAAAAATAAAAATGAAAAAAATAATGTATTAAAATTTCAATTGTGGCTGATTACATGGTCAGTTTTTGTGATTATCCCACATATTTGGAAGAATGATTATTTGATATATCTTTTAATTATATCCATACATCAAGTTTATTAATTACATTAATCAAGTCCTCTATATCTTTACTATTTTTCATGTCATTCTGACACACATTTGTGTGAGAAATGTGTTAATACCTCCCATTATTATTAGTTATTTGTTCTCATTGGATTTTTAGTGAATATTTCTTTGTTTGGGGTATGTAAAAGTTCATGATTACTATTTTTCTTGGTGGATTAGATTTTCATCAAAACTAAAGGTTGTTATATTTATTGTATTGCTTGTTATTAATGTTAATATATCTTTTGTCATTTTTAAAGCATCTGGTATATAATCTTCTACATTTCTGTTAACTTTTTTTTTTAGTTGTGACTCCTGAAAACAACATTTGGCTAATTTTTTTCTCTCAGTATGCCAAGAGAAATACTTGTCAGGGTACAAAGTGAGGCTGAAAATAGGAGAATTTATTAAAAATATTTTAAAAGTGCATTTAGGCTTTCAGAACCTCTCTCCCACTCTACCTCCCCAAAGACTTTTAATTACCCTGTCCTGACTCTGGCAGATGGCGTAGGTATTATCAAAATATCTAATTCCCCATGTGATCTCCCCACAGTTGAAGCCCATCATTTAACAATTCCTGCACACACCACAGAAGCTTAAGACAGCATTTCACTGCCTCATTTGTTAGTTTTTTTTACTAAGTGAAAATGGTATAATATCCTTTAACACAGATTCAAAAATTAACACAATTTTGTCATATGTGTTTCATCTGTCCCATATTTTTTTGTTTGTTGAAGTAATTTAAGGAAAATCCAAGACAGCATGTTATTTTCACCCCTATTTACTTCAGAGTGATGTGCCATTTTCTTAAATAACAACAGTATTATTATCCCCAAATTAGCAATAGTTCCTCAGTATTTTTTAATTTCCATTTCATTATCAAATTTCCTCAATATTAAAAAAATTATAGTTTATGTGTTTGAATCTGGTTCTACACGAGCTCCACATGTCACATTTGATCATCACTTTTGTTGCTTCTCTTTTATCTAGAAAAGTCACTCCCTCTTTTCTTCCTTCATCTTTATTAATTTCTAGAAATGGGACCAATTGTCCTCATTTGTAAATATGAATAGACAACAGAGGATCTCCAAACTGGTAAGGGAGGCTTCAAATGTGAAAGACAAGAAGCAAAACAAAGAATTAAAAAGCCACAGGATACAGAAGCAATGCAGTAAGCTGAAGGAAACCTTAACACACACCATAGCTGGGGCTCCTGGGTGGCTTAGTTGGTTAATCATCTGACTTTGGCTCAGGTCATGATCTCATGTTTTGTGAGTTCGAGCCCTGCATTGGGCTCTGTGCTGACAGCTCAGAGCCTGAAGCCTGGTTCAGATCTGTGTCTCCTTCTCTCTCTCTTCCCTTCACCTGCTCACACTCTGTCTCTCTCTTTCTCAAAAATAAAGAAAAAAAGAAAAGAAAATATACTATAATTGATATTATCAAAAAATCAGAGAAGAAATTATGTCCATGAAACAAGAACAAGAAAGAATTCTTATAGAATTTTGAAGAATAAGAAAGAATTCTAGGTAATTAACATATAACAGAAATTAAAATTTTTATAGGCAGGATGGAAGATAATGAAACTAAAATAAAATGTCCAAAGTAGTAAGATGGCCTAAAATATAAGAAAATTAGAAGATCTCTTCAGAAGTTCCCACATCTAAATAGAAAGATATTCTAGAAAAAAACCCATAGAAGATGGAGGGGAAAGAATCATTTTCCCTAGGGTAAAATTCCTGGAACTTAAGAACATCAATTTCTGAAGCAAATACTCAAGTGCCCAGCACAGAGAATGACAAAAGACTGACACAATGTATTGTGATGAAATTTAAGAATACTAAGTGAAAAGAGAAAAATTTTAAAGCTTCTGAACCAGGGCAAGGGCAGAATAAGGAGAACCTACCATGTATCATACAAAGAAGTAGGAATTAGACTGGCACTGGACTTTTAGAAACAGCACCAGAAGTTAGGAAACAGAAGAAAAGTGCCCTAATTTTTTTATTGAAAAATATTTTTCTCATCTATGATTCTATATTTAGCTAAACTGTCCAGTCTGAGATATAATAAAGACATGTACACATATTCAGGTTCTTAAATTTACCTCTCATGCGCACGTATACACACACACACACACACACATACACAAAACTCCTAGAGGATTTATTCCACCAAAAGGAGAACACCAAGAAGGAGGAAGACTTTAGAGCCAGGATACAGAGGATATGACATGAAACAAAGCTGAGGACAGTTCCTGAAATAAGAAAGGCAAGTCACAGGATGACAGTTGTTTAGTCAAACTGGAATATACCCAGACAAGAGCAGGGGAATAGAGAGCTGTGGGAAGGATGTTTCCTGGAAAAGAAATGATCTGGAAGAGTTTTCTGCTGTGTCTAAAGATATTGAGAAAGAAGAATTAGACCTCTGTCAGATTTTGAAGATGTACCAATGATAGGTACACAGAAAACTGAGAAGAAAAGGAGACAGTTTTTCAATCCAGGGACAATGAAAAGTTGTACAAGAAAAGAAGTGTGATCGTAACATAACATATGGTTCACTAGTGACGAATAATGTAAATACTGAATAAAAAGATTGATTAACCTGGGAGGGTAAGATGAGGAGGGTAATGTGTTTGTATTTTTGTGTAAGAGTATAGCTATGTGTAGGAAGGTCAGTTCTTACCAGGATTGTGATAGAGACTGCCAGCTAAATACTCTAACATCATTCTTCCTTCTTACTTAGTAATAGAACTGTGGATATACCTGGGAGCTACTCTTGCCAGTTAAAAGAGTATATTTCCCAGCTTTCCTTCAGTAGGTCTAAGTTAAGCAGAAGTAGTTAGTGGTACTTATAGGAAGTTTCCTTAAAAGAGATAGAGTGAGCCATTATTCTCCTCATGTTGCTAGCCTGGAATGGGAAAAGAATTGTTGGAGTTTCTGCCATTATCATAGCCAATGAAAATAAAAGACATACCAAAGATAGTAGACCAGAGAGTTGAAAGTGTCCTGGAACCCTGATGACTCTATAAAGCTATTGTATCTATCTATAATATCTATACTGAAATATTAAGGAATAACAATATAAGCATGTTATTTAGTAATATAGAAATACTAGGGGCGCATGAGTGACTTAGTCAGTTAAGCGTCCAATTTCGGCTCAGGTCATGATCTCATGGTCCGTGGGTTCGAGCCCCACATCAGGCTCTGTGCTGACTGCCAGCTCAGAGCCTGGAGCCTGCTTCGGATTCTCTATCTCCCTCTCTCTCTGACCCTCCCCTGCTCACACTGTCTCTCTCTCTCTCTCTCTCTCTCTCTCAGAAATAAATAAAAACATTAAAAACTTTAAAAAAAAAAGAAAGAGAGAAATACTAGAGGAATCAGGAAAGACATTGAAAGTTGTTTTGGACAGTGGGAGTTGAAGTAAAAGAAAATGATTACTATTTTTTCTTGTAACTCTTTTAGTAATATTTGGCATTTGAAATTATATACATATATTACTTTAATAAAAATTAAATGGATATTTGTTTAGTTACATTTTAATTATTAATTCAAGTAAAAAAACACATTTATTATACAAATTTGAACAATACAAAAGATACAGAGAAAAAGTGATACCTTCTCCCTTCAGTGTTCTTTGCCTTTCCCCAGCTCATCAGTTCCAGTCTCCTCCCCAGTGAAAAGGATGTTTGATTTATGTCTCCCCATACTTTTCTGTACATTCATTTAGCATATATAAAGATATATAGTTTTTTAGAATTGACTTTTATTAAAAGTGTATTTAAATTTTAATTTAATAAAGTTCTCGTGAAGGAATATTTAAATTTGTAATGGATGTTGTTTGTTTATATTTTTAGAATTCAGGATGTAAACATACAGTTAAAAAGTCAACAAGGTGAATTTCAGAGAGTACAGAAAGAATTGAGTCATTTGCTACATGAATTAAAAATTAAACAGAGGCAATCACAAGCATTCAGGTAAGATTATCTTTAAAGAATTGAAAATCATAAACATTGAAAAAGTACATTTAATACTAACTTTATAAACATTCAAATATGTTTTAGTAATATAGTTTCTATATTCAGTGTGGTTGAAAAAAATGGAAACAACTTAACTTGTTTTCTTTTATAACCATTATTTCAACTAAATAGTTTTACCAATAACATTTAAATCAGGCAGACACCTTGCTTTTATTTTGCAGTAACATTTAGAATGAAAGAATGGTAACTAATTCATTTTTCTCTTGATCAGTATTTCTTGGTGTATTTGATTCCCTGACTGATAGTCCAGCGATACAAAAAGTAATAGAATAGGGTACCTTTCTAAATTATAGGAATAGACCTCCTAAATCTAGAAATCTCCAACATAAATGGTGTTAATTCTGCTTTTATATCATCATTGGAGGCTTTATAATACCTAAAAGTAAAATCCCAATGTTCTAAAGAAACTAGGAAGTTCTTTTTTTAAAATAAAATTGGAATTGAATTTATTAAGAATATCAGAAAAACATAATTCTTTTCAAAATTGAGTAACTTCGCTCTTAGAAAAGGGGAATAAGTTAAATGAGCATTACAAATAGACATAGATTCTGGGTGACTAAAAAAATATATTGGATGAATATTTTGAATGTTAGATTTCTTTCTTTTCTTTTCTTTTTTCCCAATCCACTAGTTGTTGCCAGAAACATTGTTTTGTTAAAAATATTGCCTGGGCTGATGTGACTGGGTGGCTCACTCAGATAAGTGTCCAACTCTTGATTTTGGCTCAGGTCATAATCTCATGGTTCATGAGATCCAGCCCTGCGTTGGGCTCTATGCTGACAACACAGAGCCTGCTTGGGATTCCCATTCTCCTCCTCTCTCTGTGCATCTCTCTCTCTCTCTCAAAAAGAAACAAATAAACTTAAAAGAAATTGCCTGGGCTAATAATTTTTTAATATACTATCTGGTGATCACCAAAGGTGGTTGGCCAACTACCTTTTATATATGCCTTGCAGATAAGTGATGCTCAGTTAATAATTTTTAAATGAATGAAGAGGTCTGCTTGTAAAGCAGATGATCATTTTTGTCATCAGAAATCTTCTCTGCCCTTTCCTAGAAATCTGGTATTGAAACAGCATGTGATTCCAGTTCTCCACTTTGGTCAGCCCCACCAGTGTTCAAGCTTGGCTCTTCTAGTAGCTTTGCCTCAGGTCTGCTAAAGAAGTCCCATTTGTTTCATCCATTAATGTCATCATGTATGGTAGGATTGATTAAATTTTAAGATTAGACCAGGACCAGGGGTGCCTGGGTGGCTCAGTCAGTTAGGTGTCTGACTTTGGCCCAGGTCACGATCTTGCAGCCCATAGATTTGATCCCTATTTCGGGCTCTGTGCTGATACCTCAGAGCCTGGAGCCTGCTTTGGATTGTGTCTCCCTCTCGCTCTGCTCCTCCCTGGCTCATGCTGTATCTCTATCTTTCAAGACTAAATAAACATTTTTTTAAAAAAGTTACACTGTGGGGTGCCTGAGTGGCTTAGTTAAGTGTCTGACTTCAGCTCAGTTCATGATCTCGCGGCCTATGAGTTTAGGCCCCACATCAGGCTCTGTGCTGACAGGTTGGAGCCTGGAGTCTGCTTTGGATTCTGTGTCCCCCTCTCTCTCTGCCCCTCCCCTGCTTGTGCTCTGTCTGTCTCTGAAAAATAAATAAACATTAAAAAAAATTTTTTTTTAAGTTAGACCAGGACTAGATTAGATAATTAATGCTACTTTAGGATATGATGGACTGATATGGTCAGTTTTCACTGTTCACATTTTGCATGTGATTTGTAGCATTTTAAACTCTTAAAAAAACTGAGGAATATTTGTAATTTTTATTGTGTTCTAACTTTGTCATCATTTTCAGTTATACTTTTAAGTGTTTTTTAAAAAATAATCAAGAGCTAAAATCAAGAGTTGGATGCTTAACCAACTGAACCACCCAGGCGCCCCACACATTTCTCGCTTTAAATCAAAAGGTAAACATGATTAAACCTAGTGAGGAAGGAATGTTAAAAGCCAAGATATGGAAAAAGCTAGGCCTCTTATATGAGTTAGCCAAGTTGTGAATGCAAAAAGAAGTTCTTGAAGGAAAGGAAAAGTGCTACTCGAGTGAGCACATGAGTACTAAGAAAGCAAAACAGTCTTATTGCTGATAAGGACAAAGTTTTCGTGGTCTGGATAGAAGATCAGAGCAGCCACAACAGTCCCTTAAGCCAAAGCCTAATCCAGAGCAAGGCCCTAACTCTTCAATTCTGTCTATGAAGTGAGAGAGGTAAGAAAAATGTGGAAGAAAAGTTTTAAGTTGGCAGAGGTCGATTCATGAGGTTTAAGGAAAGAAGCCATCTTTATAACATAAAAGTGCAAGATGAGGCAAGATGAAACAGCAAGTGCTGATGTAGAAGCTATGCAGCAAGCTGGCAAAAGATCTAGTTAAGAAAAGTAATGAAGGTGACTACACTAAACAACAGATTTTTAATATAGATGAAATAGCCTTCTATTGGGAAAAAAATCCACTTGGGACTTTCATATCTAGAGAGGGGAAGTCAATGCCTGGTTTTAAAGCTTCAGAGGACAGGCTGTCTCTCTTGTTAGGGACCAGTGCAGCTGGTTATTTTATGTTGAAACCAATGCTCATTTATAATTTTGAAAATTCAAGAGCTCTTAATAATTATGCTAAATCTACTCTGCCTACACTCTAGAAATGGAACACCGAAACCTAAATGGTAGCAAATCTGTTTACAATATGGTTTACTAAATATTTTAAGCCTATTGTTGATGCTTACTGATCAGAAAAAAATATTCCTTTCAAAATATGTCAACTGCTCATTGACAATGCACCTGGTCACCCAAGAGCTCTAATGGAGATTACAATTAGATTAATATTATTTTCATGCCATCCATTCTGCAGCCCATAGATCAAGGAGTGATTTTAACTTTCAAGTCTTATTATTTGAGAAATACATTTTATAAGGCTATAGCTGCCCTAGATAGTGATTGCTCTGATGGATTTGGGCCAGGTAAACTGGAAACTTTCTGGGAAAAACTTACCATTCTAGATGTCATTAAGAACATTTGTGATTCATGGGAAGGGGTCAGAATATCAACATAAACAGGAGTTTGCAAGATGTTGATTCCAACCTTCATGGATGTCTTAGAAGAGTTCAGGATTTCAGTGGAGGAAGTAACTGGTGTGGTGACAATAGCAAGAGAACTAGAATTAAAGGTAGAGGCTGAAGACATGACTGAATGGCTGCAATTTCATGATAAAATTTTGGTAGGTGAGGAGTTGTTTATTTTGAGTAAGCAAAGAAACTGGTTTCTTGGGATGGAATCTACTCTTGGTGAAGATGCTAGGAAGATTGTTGAAATGACAAAAGGTTTAGAATATTATATAAACTTAGTTGATAAAGCTTAAAGTTGATAAGCAAAGAAACTGATTTCTTGGGATGGAATCTCCTCCTGGTGAAGATGCTAGGATGATTGTTGAAAGGACAAAAGATTGAGAGTATTACATAAACTTGGTTGATAAAGCAGTAATAGGGTTGGAGAGGATTGACTCAAATTTTGAAAGAAGTTCTGTGGGTAAAATGCTCTCAAACAATATTGCATGCTACAGAGAAATCATTTGTGAAAGGAAAGTCAATCGGCATGGCAAACTTCATTCCTGTCTTATTTTAGGACATTGCCACAGTCATCCCAAACTTCAGCAACCACCACCTGGTCACTGGCCATCAACATCACTGGAGGCAACACCCTCCACCAGCAAAAAGACTGTGACTCACTAAAAATGCATATTTTAGCAATATTTTAAAAGTGTTTATTATTTTGAGAGAGAAAGAGAGAGTATGAGTTGGGGAGGGGCAGAGAAAGAGGGAGGCACAGAATCCCAAGTAGGCTGCAGGCTCTGAGCTACCAGCACAGAGCCTGACACCAGGCTCAAACTCATGGACTGCGAGATCATGACCTGAGCCAAAGTCGGATGCTGCTCAACCAACTGAGCCACCCAGGTGCCCCTAAAGTATTTTTTAAGTAAGATATGTACATTGCTTTTGAAGAGATAATACTTTGTATATTTAATAGACTACAGTGTAGTGTAAACATAAACTTTTATATGCACTGAGAAACCAAACAGTTCATTTGACTCATTTTATTGTGAAGTTAGCTTTATTGTGAAGTTAGCTTTACTGTGATGGTCTGGAACCAAACCTGCAATGTCTCCAAATTATGCCTATGTAAGTCTTGCACTCCTTTTATAAGTTACTTCTAAGTATTTTATTCTTTTTGATGTTATTACAAGTGTGATCATTTTCTTAATTTTATTTTTGGGATTAGTCATTGCTGGTATACAGACATAAAACAGATTTTTGCATATGGATCACACATCCCATGACCTTGATGAACCTGTTTATTTGTTCTAGTATTTGGTACGTGTGTCCTTTAGGATTTTCTACATAGAAGATGTTTCTGCCTAGAGGAGTTTAACCAGCACTCCAACTCCTTTTGCCCCTACTTATTTAGTTGTAATTACCCTTACAACTCTCAGTCTTTATACTTACAGATTGTTAAACCCCGAGCCTTCAATTCCTCCAATGCTATTCTAAATTCTCACTATTCTGCTTAGACTCCATACTACTCATCTCTCAGCGGCTATGTGTCTTGCTTCATATTTCACAAAGGAAATTAAGGTTATATAAACATAGACAGATTTACTGTGAATGAAATGATGCTAAAGTTTCAGAACACTTCATTCAGGAGCCCCTTCCAGGTTCTCAGAGCACCCTTAGCAGAAGTAAGGCAGTTTAATTGTAATTGGTTAAAATTCTTTCTTTTTCCACTCTTCCCCTTTCTTTAATGTTTGTTTATTTTTGAGACAGAGAGAGACAGAGAAAGACAGAGACAGAGACAGAGTATGCACAAGGGAGGGGAAGAGAGAGAGGGAGATGCAAAATCTGAAGCAGGCTCCAGGCTCTGAGCCACCAGGGCAGTGCCAGATGAGGGGCTTGAACCCACAAACCACGAGACCATGACCTGAGCTGAAGTTGGATGCTTAACGCATTGAGCCATCCAGGTGCTGGTTTCCCCTTTCTTAAACTTCTGATGTTGATATGCCATTGGAGTAGTCACAAGCATTTGTGGAATCTGAGTAAGGGAAAATTGAGTTGGAAATACACATTATAACTGCCATTTGGGAAGACATTTTAGAATGCTTCAATATTACAAGTAAAGCATCACAAACTAAAACTTTGAATGTGTATGAATTTTTAAAAATTAATGGAATAAAAACAATAAAGATCAATTTAAGCAATATAAACTATTTTAGCATAAAAAATTATAACTCTTTTTTTCCAATTATATTACAAGTGAATTCCTTAAGAGAAAGATATATTTTAAAGAAAAGCTCTTGGATTATTTCATAATCCATTCAATGAAGTAGAGTAATTATTTAAATACATTGGAGAAAGATTTAAGTGTCTTGCTAATTTACAAAAACTACTAACATCACTGAATACAACATAAAAATCACACCACTTCAAGGACATCTAAGATAAACTGGTTTATGAGTTTCATCATTTCAAAGATAATTTAAGCCTAGTCATTTTCCAAGGAAACTTAAAATGCTCCAAATCTTATAATCATATAAAAAAACCTTGATCTGTTTTTTTTTTCCAAATTGGACAATGTGTAATATTTAGACAATGTTATCAATAATAAACCATAAAGCTGAAAGAATATTTTGAGACTACCAATAATAAAAAACTAATGGCCATGTTAGATGAAAGGACATATACTTTTTATATTCTCTCCATATAATGCATTATTTTAAAATGGTTCTTATATTAAGAAGTGGTTGAAGAACATGTAAACAAAAATTGTAAGCAAAAAGAATGTAGAGCTGTTATTATTAGCAAGTTATATTATTTTCCTGTGTTTTGTGATATTGGTGGAATTTATCAACTTTAAAATTTTTATTTGTAATGATTTTTCTCATTCTATAGATAATCACATACTTATAAACCTAATTTTGTAGGTATCATTTTTGTTTTTATTTTTTCAAGAAAGTCTTCCTCCCACTTACCACTTATCGTATAAGATTTAGTCCCCATAAAACATGGATCTGCTGTTAGCTAAAAAGCTTGAATTTTCTGTTTCCTGCCTTTCTCCTTAGAGAAGCACCTGAATCCACATCCAGTGCTTTTCCTGTTAAGTATCCTTCTATACCCTGACTCCCTCATATATGGCTTAGTCCCAGCAGCTACTTTACACCAAGCCATTAGCCCCTTGACCTTGACTTAGTTCATAGCTCTGATCTCCCTGTCTTACCACCAGTTTCTGGTTCCACATTCAGACTTCTCATCCTCACTGTTGGCTCCTTTGATTTAGTGATCTATTTGGACTCTTTCTCTGCTTTCTGAAGTTAGCATCTCTCTTAGCTCCCAGCTCTATACGCTGTTTGAGGCATCCCCTGTGGCTTCTGGTCACTCGGGTAGACATTAGTTACCACATAGGGTGTCATCACCCTTTTTTCCTGGCAAAAAGGCTAATCTTTCAGCCTCTGCCCTATATCTATCCTTTCTAGGACTTTCCATGAGAAGTTGACTGTATCTCTTGTCTGTGTTTTTAGCCTCTGACTATGCTCATATTGTTGCTTAGCTGTGTGCACATTTAGGTGTCTCCTTTACCAACAAACCATTCTACTATTCATTTTCCTCTTCCTCTCCTTCCTATTTACATCAGGGTCCTTGACTGCTAGTATCACTTCTGCTTTACTACTCTGTCCTTTTCTACCTAATGCCTCTCTCTCAGATCTTCAGAGGCCTTCTTAATACCAGGTATTAAGGTATTAATACCTGTTCAACCTTTATCTGAGGCCTTAAATACTGACCGTTATTTTTTTTAATTTTCTTATTTCCTGGATTTCTGATATTATTATTTTGGCTTTTCTTCTCTTTTGCTTCTTGGTCTTTTTTTAATTTTTTTAAATTTTTTACAAATAGTTTATTGTCAAGTTGGTTTCCATATAACACCCAGTGCTCATCTCCACAAGTGTCCTCCTCCATGCCCATCTCCTCCCTCCCCCACCCCACACCCATCAGTCCTCAGTTTGTTCTCAGCATTCAAGAGTCTCTCATGGTTTGCCTCTCTCCCTCTCCCCCACTATTTCCCCCCTTTTTCTCCCCCATGGTCCTCCGTTAAGTTCCTCCTAATCCTCCTATACGTGCAAACATATGGTATTTGTCCTTCTCTGCCTGACTTATTTTGCTCAGCATAACACCCTCAAGGTCCATCCATGTTGCTACACATGGCCAGATTTCATTCTTTCTCATATCAGATAAAGGGTTAATATCCAAAATCTATAAGGAACTCACCAGGCTCCTTGGTCTTTTTTGAGGGATTCTTTTCTGTTGTAGTCCCATAAGTGTTAGTGTTATCCAGTGTTTTATCCTCAGCACTTCTCACTTCTTCAGTCCTCCAACTGGGTGATCTATTATTTTTATCCATTCATTTATTCATCAACATTTAAGCATATACTATGTGGTAGGTACTATGCTAGGTGTTTGGGAAACTGTGATGAATAAGACAGATATAGTCTCTGCATCATAGATCTAGTCTATTCAATAAAATAAATATTAACCAAACAATTACACTTTCATGGCTTCAGTCTGTCTGTCTGTCTGTCACTGATAACTCCTATGCCTACATTGTGTCTGATTACTAGGTAAATTATAGCCAGGACATCTGAAGTAATAAAATCACTGAGATTGCAAAAAAATCTGTGATTACTTTGAACTGTGGCACTTGATGAAACAAAAGTCATTCACTTTAAAAGGTATTCTTTATTATTACCCCAGTTTTACACTGCTTGGAGAACCATGGTACGTAGCAAGACTATTGTCTAAGAATCTGAGATTTTCATTTTGGTTCTGTGATTCAGTCAATGTGACCTAATTTTCTTCGCTGTTTACTGTTGAGTGAATTTAAAAGATTAGTGGAATAAATGTGTATGAAAAAGTTAGCTCTATGTCTTTACAGTTAAAATAATAACATAATGGAAATGAGTTGGGCTGACCGTATACTTCAGTCTTCCTGGGGTATACCTACTTTATATCTGTCATCTCAGCAAAATACAAATATCACCTCATTTTACTTTCAAAATTATCTCCATTTAGACAGTAGATTATATGGTCATTCTCAAACCATCTTTTAAAGAAAACCATTTTTTTCAAAGAAATAATTGTTATTATGCTTGCTACTTTTAAAAATCCTAATTTTTAAAACTATTTTACAGTCAAAGATTGGTGGAGTACAAATATTTCTGGAATAAGACTCTTTCATTACTTACTTTTACTAAACGGGAGCTAACCAGTATTAAAAATGAAGTATATGATAATTTTCAAAACTGGACTTCACTGAAAGGAGAAGTTTTTCTACAGATTAAATCCATAAGTGAAACAGCCTTGACAGGTTTGTTATGTATATTTAGAATATAATCATTTTTTTTCTTTTTGGTCTATGGTACATATAAGTAATGAAATAATATTTTATATGATGGGACTTATGACTAACTTTTAAAATTGTTGTTTGTTGGTAAGCTAGCTGGCCATTATGACCTATTTGAACCCTGAAATTCAATAATTATAGGCTGATCTAAAATAAACCATGATACAACTATCTTGAACTGTGACTGAAAGTCTGTTTATTACTGTCAAGTGTGCGAATTTGAGTTTTTAAAAAAAATTTTTTTTAACGTTTTATTTATTTCTAGGAGAGAGAGAGAGAGAGAGACAGCATGAGCAGGGGAGGGTCAGAGAGAGAGGGAGTCACAGACCGAAACAGGCTCCAGGCTCTGAGCTGGCAGTCAGCACAGAGCCCGACGCGGGGCCCGAACCCACGAACCGCGAGATCATGACCCAAGCGAAAGTCGGACGCCCAACCGACCAAGCCACCCAGGCGCTCCCAATTTGACTTTTTAAACATTTTTTCCTGTTAATGACAGAGTATCTCATGTTAGATCAGCCTTCCACAGTTAACTGATAAATCTGGGCAAAGTAACTACCTAAAAACACCTGGAGAGTGACCAAAATCAAGCACATAACAGAGGGAATGTCCAAAAATTAAAAGAAGGCATATTAGTAAGTGAAAGAAGCCAGACTGAAAAGGTTACATACTATATGATTCCAATTAAATGACATTCTGAAAAGGGCAAAACTATGGATATAGTGTAAAAAAAAAAAAAAAATCTGTTTGCCAAGGTGGGATGGAAGGATGAATAGGTTGAGCATGAAGGATTTTTAGGGCAATGAAAATACTTCGTATGATACTAGAATGGTAGATAGCTGTCATTATACATTTGTCAAAACTCAGAATGTAAACACCAAGAGTGAATCCTGTCATAAACTAAGAATTTGGGGGTGTTTGTGATGTGTTAGTATAGGTTTATTGATTTTATTTTATTTTTTTATATGCACCCCTGTTTATTGCAGCATTATTTATAATAGCGAAGGCATGGAAACAGCCCAAGTATCCATTCATAAGTGAATAGGGAAGATGTATATATCATACCATCCAGGCACCCAAAAAAGATCTCTTATTATTTTCTTATCAATGTCTCACTCTGGTGCAGAATGTTGATGATGAGAGAGACTATGCATGTATGGAGGCAAAAGTTATATGGGAATTCTCTGTACTTCCTGCTTAATTTTCCTATGAACCTAAAACTGATACTTTTTAAAGGCTTTTATTTTTTAAGCAAAGAAGAGAATGGACTGGATGAATTTCCTGGAGTCTTTTTGTTTTTATTTTTGTTTGTTAATGCTAAGGAGATGAAGGCAGAGCGTAGTGTGTTTTGTGTAGAAAAGCTAAAATTCTGATAGAAATCCATAGTCTTTTTGGCTTGAAGACTGAGGACATAGATCAAGGCAGCCTCTGAGAAATAAGAGGATATCCCAGAAAAGAGATAATGAGAGAGGGAGAGCTCAGAGTCTGCATACAAGCTTTTTCCAAATCTCTGGCCTACTTCTAAAATGTATATGCATAGGGAAGACTTTAAATAGCCCAAAGGCCAAAATAACTGATATTTTAGCTGTCACTTACCAAAGGGTAGACATATTTTACAGTTTGAATTCAGACAAGTTAACTGTTTGTTAAAATAAAACAATAACAAAAATCACTACTGTTTCAAGGAATATAAGAGAATTCAGGGTCTCCATAGCATAATATCCCCAATGTTCAAGATACAACCCCCAATTTCTTGAACCAAGAAGAAACAGGAAAGTATAGATCATACTCAGGAGAATAGACAGCAGAAACCAATGCTGAATTGATCCAGATGATATAATTAACTAACCAGGATTTCAAATTAGCTGCTAACTATGTTCCATGACAGAAAAGAAAATAAGCTAGTAATGAATGAAAAGATAGAATATCTCAGCAAGAAACTATTAAAAATTGGATATTCAAGATTGGATGAATATAGTATCTGAAATAAAAATTTAATGCATGGACTTCTATAGCATATTGTGATTACAGAAAAAAGAATCAGTAAACTTTAAGGTAGATTAATAGAAATTATTCATTTTGAAGAATAAAGATAAATAAACATTGAAAAAAGATGAATAGAACCCCAGGGCTCTTAGGGTGGATTGAAATGTACCAAAAATGATAACTATGGGTAAGTACAGAGGCTTTCTTCTTTGAATTTAAAAAATTGTGAATTCTTACTTAAAATAGGAATTATTGTATGTGAGGTGTATAAAGTATATTGATATAACTTATGACAACTAGAACATAAAAGATGGTGAGGAGTAAATAGACCCAAATGGTTCCACTCTTTTTGTATTTTATGTGATATGATGCAATATATATTATATATAGACTAAAAAGGATGTATAATTCATAGAGCAACCACTAAAAATTAGATATAAATGATAAAGCTAAAAAGGTAATAAACTAAAAAGTAACTCTTTTAAAAGTATCCAAACAATGGAGAATTAATATCCCTGTCTCTAAGATTTATTATGTATTATGGCATATGGATCATCAATAGATCAATGAAACAATAGCCTGGTAAATGATCCCTATTTGTATGATTATTTCCTTTTTGACAATTGTGCCAAAACAATCAAATGGGAAAAAGGAAAGTCTTTCAACAAATTGTGCTAGAACAACAGAATACCCATTTGGGAAAATATACTTCGAGTCCTACATTACATTGTACATGAAATTAACTCAAGATAAATCATAGAACTAATATAAAAGCTAAAACTATCAAAGACTAAATAGAGGAAAATATCTTCATGAATTGGTAGTAAATAAAGGTTTCTTGGATGAGGCAGAGAAGAAAAAGAGACCAAAAATAGATGTGTTAGACTTTACAAAATTAAAAACTTTTGCTCATCAAGAGATGCCATTAAGAAAATGAATAGGTAAGCCACAGATAAAATATTTTTTTAAAAACATGTTTTAAAAACAGAGAACTGCAGTCCAGATTGCATAAAGAATACCAACAAGTCAGTAATGAAAGGACAAACAATCCAATCAACAATGGCTAAAAGATTTGAGCAGACACTTTCCAGGGAAACATATACAAATGACCAATATGGACATGAAAAAGTGCTGAACATTATTGGTCAAAAGGGAAATGCAAATGTCAACAGTATATACCCACTATATTTGTTAAAATGAAAAAGATTGACAACAGCAAATGTTGGTGAGGAAGGAAAGCAACTGGAATTCTTATACAAATTGGTGATAGTATAAATGCTACAGCCACTTTGAAAAAAGATCTGAAAGTTGTTG